>NW_028186890.1:1167978-1346849 GCF_003343005.1 Rhea americana
TGTGGAGTCTCCTTCTCTGCAGATATTCAAAACCCACCTGGATGCAACCCTGTCTAACATCCTCTGGGTGACCCTGCTTGAGCAGGGAGGTTGCACTAGATGATCTCTAGAGGTCTAGGGTGATTCTGTAATAGATGGTATAAAAAGCCCTACAATCAGTCAAGATGAAATGTTTCTTCTTTATCTTTCCTCTTCTTACCCATCCATCGGTATTTTATTCCATTTTACATTTTCATCTAGTTGCTCTTCAAAAATACTGAAGACATCATGAAAAAATTGCAAACCTTTTTGGAATTCATATTCTGAAACACTATAATATTTCCAAGGGCTTTTTTTTTTGTATTTCTTCTTCTGTTTTAAAAAAGAAATCAGATATGTGAATAAATAATGAGTACAATGTACTAGAAAGCAGTATTTTAAAGGTTTCAGTAGCTTCARAGTTAGCAGATTATCTCCATTGTGGTCCATAATGCAGGAACAAATGTGTATCTTGATTTTAAGTACAAAACTACATTTTTAAAGTATTAATATTCCTGCTCATGTGACCAAAATTAAATACATATGTAATCAGTTTTGCTCTGTAAGATCTTTTCCTGGTACTGTATTTTTGTGTAGTAGCCAGAAAAGAAGAAGTGAGAAGAGTATGACTGCAATTGGAAACACTGGAAATAAAAGGATTTTTTCATATTAATATCATTGTCATACTCTTACAGAAGGCTTACATATGAAAGGGAGAGGAAAAAGAAACTTAATGCCTTTGTGCACTGTCGAATGCCATGCCTTTTGTTCAATTTGACTATACTGAACAGGAAGAAAAATGCCTCCTTAGGTAATTAAAATCCTTTTTCAATATTGATTTTTATATTAAATTTCCTACATGTTCTTGGATATGTTATCCCTCAGATATGAATTGTAGTGGGATGCCTGTGGATTAAAATAAACTTTGAAAGACCTTCCTGGTTTCAGAAATTTTCATATAAAACTATATTGTAAGTGCACAGTTTTCTTCATTAATTGCTGTTGCAAACAGAAGTAATATTACAGTGTGATCTATCTCACCATTATTAGTACTAGATATCTGCATTTTTGGTATCTGCACAGGCCAGATATGTTGTGTAACGGCCTGTTGTGGACTTATTTTTTTCCAAATGTGATACAAATGTGTATGTGTAAACACAGTGGATTTATTGTATGTGAGCTAAATATAGATGAAGTTAATTTGTGATTGAACAAGATTTTGCAAAAATTTACATACTAAGGTGATTACCCTCCTCCTGGTAAAATAAATGACTGCTTTTCCTTATGAATATACATATGCTATTACTGAGTCTCCTCAAAAAGATATAGCTAGCCGTATGAATCTGCTTTGCCTCCTTCAGTCTGCAGATACCGAATATTATTGAGGAAGAAAATGAAAGTCTTTCTAGAAAATTATGACATGAAAAGATTGAAAATATTTCTAGAAAACCTTCAAAAATGTTTCTAATTTTTATTTCCTTCAAAATGGTTCTATTTTTTATTTTTTGTGAATTTATCATTTGTGAGATAATCAAACATAGGAAATGAATTAAAATCCACAGAGTGAATGCATATTAGAAACATAATTATTGGAAATATCAAAAAGAAAAAAAAGCTTTAATAGATTTCAGCATCCCCAATTTGACAGAACCTTACTTGTTAAATTCCAACTTCTGATATTACAGAATTTAACAATTTCATCATTTTTAATCTAATATTCTGAATGTCTGATGACCATAACATATTTAATATGTCATATAACATCTACAATATGTCTCACAACAGTCTATCTTATATAAATAAATCATAGATTTTAAAAGTTTGAAATGTCAAAAAAGTCTGATAAATAATAATATGGAAAATTTGGGGTAATGACTATGATCTCACATTCTTTTATCCTCATCAGCTCTCATGATTCCAGGGGAATTGCTCAATTACTTTTTGTACCAAATGAGAGCCAGGTCCATTCATCTGGTATCATAAGACATGCTTGAAAATCTTACTGATGATTTCATCAGTCCTTACATTTTAGACCAGTATTTGATAACCTGATCTTAGATTTTTTCACATTATCTCCTTATCCACAGACTTTGATTCCATACAAAAAGCATACTGAGGTTCTTAAGCATTTTGAGTGAAATCTCATCTTTCCAATTCATATGTGTAATATTAATAAAAATCATTATTAATAAAATAACTTCCTTAACCAAACAGAATGTGAATTCACAAACACTCTGAAAGAGGAAATGGAACGTTTATGAAATATGAACTTAAAATTAATTTTTAATGCTTTAAAGAGGGAGGGGAAGGTTTGCAGTTTTTCTTCCTTCAGCATTATTGAAAAGTCTTTAGACTTTTAAACTTGATCTGATGAGAGGTGGCAGAAACTGCCCAAAACCTCTATTGCCTGTTTTGTCTCATTGACCTCACTGAGAAGGATGTTAAAGGCAAGATTTACAGAACTGGAAAGAAAAGCTACAGCTCCTAGAAATCAAGGAAGAATATTAAAGTTTGATCAACTATTCCAATTTCTACCAGTTCAGCCTTTGGATTTGTTGGTTCAAAAATAGTTAGGCTTTATAATTCAGATGCTCACCTAGACTGAATTTAAAACATTTCAGAGACTGTCCATGCTTCATGTTTTATGAAACTGAAAATGTTCTTGCAAATACATACATATTTCATCTATGATCAGTAATCTGACTAAAAATGAAGTCACAGATACAGAGTAACTGTTGAAAATTTTATTTGTTTAGTTCAATGTTACTCTCCTAAACTAACACCAGTCCCTGTAGCTTGCTGATTTCAAAGTTACACAGAAACATAGTCTGTTTCACCGGAAAGCTTGGAGCCAACTGCCACACAGACAGATTATTGTCGATTAGCTTTCAAGAATGCATGGTATTTGTGTTCTGTCCTGAGATATCTAGATATCCTGCACACAAGCAAGGGTATCTCTCCCCACTGCTGAATCTGCCCTGCTTTTCCCCATGTTACCCCTATGATAGGTTAATTTTAGAAACTGCTGTGATTCCCTCCTAAGATGTTGTAATCTCACAACGTAGCTATACAAGAGACGTAATAAATTGTACACTGTTCAGCCACTGTTTGTAGAACACAGAGAAAAGCAATGATGTGTCTTCATCAAAACGCGAGGCAGAARTCCAACAGATGCCAATTTACTGCAAAGTCAAATAAATTAATAAGCCTTGAAATTCTTCTTTAATTTTACTGTTTGTGTTTTGAATCACTTCATCTAGTACACATCATATCACCCACRTAAGTTACACAGAAACATGAAAAATAAGGAGACCATGAATTTCCTTCTCCTTATCTAGGGATGGCAACAATATACAACAATAATACAACTGTGTATGTGAGGAAGCAACAACTCCATACCACAATATATTGCAGTGCTCTTCTTACTTGACTTTGATAGAACTTTTCCCATCTGATGCTGCTTGCTTCTTTTTAGCAGTTTTTCCTCGAAGTCTCACACTACCTTGTTCCTCATGTTGCATCAAGCTGTGCCATATATGAAATGTTTTGCACTTTCTAAGGATAGCAGCATATTCTTCACACAATTACTATTAGTCCCATATCACAACTGTCAGTAGCAGTGTTTTCATTTACAGCTTCATGGCACTCTAAGAGTTGGAGAGGTTTGTTACCTCCTCTCTTTAGAGGTTCCTACTTAGTGGGTAATTATCAGTACCTCACCCAAACAGAAATACTTCAACAGCAATTGCTCAAGTGGTAAAGCAGCCCTGTTGTACATCTAACAACTCACTGTGTTATATGAAGCACATCTCTGTTACTATAAAGGCAATAACATTCAGGAGTGGTAGCCATGAAAAGTAATCAGATGAACTTTCATGCTAGAGTAGAGAATTAGAAATAATGAAATGGTGAGGCCCAGATTCTCGAAGTTATTCAGGTATATAACTGCAATTGAGATGTACCAGAGAAAAATTCTTAAGTCTTTACCCTTAAATCAGTTTATCATCTTCCTTATTTATCATTTATTGAATAGTAAAATAAATAGACTGAACTGAACGTTTGTGAATCACATGAAGACAACAGATACTACATAAAAACAAGATAAGACATTGATGAACCTCCCTTGTTTACCCTGGAGTCAGTACTTGAGGGCTCTCCCTAATTAACACCCTGAGCTCCTGTTTTTTTAACAGGAGCTGTTGAGCTGTAAAAGTGATCAATCCATACATCCAACGTCTTTTGTTTGATGTGCAGTTTTGTCTCTAGGTTTTAACATACTGAGATGGATTTTCCTCCCTCTTTATCTCAAGAAGCCTGTTACCCTAATCAGCACCTACTGCAACAGAATGAGACCATCTTGATCTAAGTATTTGTTTGAACCCTGTCATTYGCTTTAACAAATAAGAAGAAAAAAAAGAAAAAAACAGATCTAAGGGGAAAATAAACACAGGTAATATCTGCAACAGAAGAGCCTTAGTCTTACCTAAACACTTGTTGTTTTTTCCCCTTGTGATGCTGGATTCCCCAAAGGTTTTTATAGTCAAAGGAAATTTAGCCAATGCAGAAGACAATTCCACAGAACAATTAATCTCAACCTAAAGAGGATCCCTATATTTGTTCAGAAGAATTGTTCCCTAAGTTCCATCAATTATGTTGATCAGATTTCTGTTGAATAAAACAGGAACTTATAAGGACTCTCCAGCAAGAAGTCCCATCTCAAGCATCTCTACAATCTCATGTTCTAGTAAAGCAACATGAACCATTTCAACTGAAAATGAGTATTTAACTAGCCCATCTTTAAACCAAAGTGTCTGGTGGCTTAACTCAYGCTGCTAAATTAAATCAAAAAATGCTCCTTGGAAAAGGATTATCTGAATGCCATGAGTTTGTTGACTTAAATATTCACATGGCCTCTTTAACAAAAAGGTGAGATGTTTCAAAGTTTCATTAATATTTTCAGTCTTTAAAGTACACAAAATTTCTTAAGAAAAATGATATTAAATTCTTTTTGATGTATGATAAAAAGTAAAACCTAGCAAAGTAACTATCTCCTGAGAGAGGACCCAAGAAGTGTGTTACTCTGACATGGCCTTCTACAACGGTTTGTGAAGAGGACTGGAATGACAGTACCGCACTTTCACCTACCCACTCTCAGTTCTCAGGGGTTAACCTTAACAAGTGTGAAATAGAACAAAAAAGTAGTCATCAACAAAAGTAGATCTTGAAACTGTGTAACGAAATGGTGCAAAAAAATCAATTTTGCTCAATTTACTTAGAGCAATCAAGAATGATCTATGCGACATTTATAATGAATTGGCAATCCGTCAGTAGCCTCCGCTGCACTATCTGCCAACCACTCTTTGGGCAACAAGCTGTCCTCAGAGAAAGGCATTTTCAGTGCTCTGGTGGAGTTTTATACCTGGAAAGGGTAATTCAACTTGATCCTGCATGTCAGTTAGCATTTTCACTCTCAGAACACGTTTACTGTGATTCTGTCTCTGCTGCTAACGGCTGATGTCAGTGGTCTACTGACCACGCAGCCCTCCAGAATACTGAAGCTGAGCTATACTGCAGCTGCTTGCCAACTGCTGGTTCAGTAACTACACTTCCCCGATTTTGCGAACTACATTTCCCTGATATCGGCTCTTCTTTCTTCAATGTTATACCACAAATCACTATGGTATATGCAGAGGAATACGAGTTGTACAAAYACAGCAACCAATTGCTAAGATGAAGTGTTGGTTAGATTATTTTCTGAATGCTATTAGAAAAACCATATAACACATACGTGGGATAATTTCAGAAAGTAGAACAAAACTAGAATGGTCCAAAATATCCATTACATGAGAGCTTTCACAATGTCTATTAGGATAATAATATTTTTATTGTCTCTCTCCAATTCTGATGCCATTGTCATCTGTCACCTGCCTTTTTCTCTATTTCGTTTCCTAATTTAAACCGCCTTTGAGATCACTGTATTTATATATTCTCATCKGCAGATGAAAAGAAGAGAGAGAGGAAAAAAAGAGCTGACATTATCCTTCTTACAGAGATCAAAATGAGACGATTTGTTGCTCCAAGTATTCAATCTATTTCCTTAGGCTGTGCTGTAAATGCACCTGCACTACCCGCTGCATGTCATCAAAGATCACAAGCAATTTGTTCCACAATAAAACTGGAAAAATACAATCACTATTAAATAACATCTTCAAAAATCAAGGTGACATTAGYAATTGCGGAGAAAGCCTTTTTATTATCACTGCTTTTTGGATAATGGAGTGTAACTGGGAATAGATATACAACCAGTACCTAACTCAAGCGTTTTTGATGGTATTATAAATGGGGAGAGCAAAACTTGAATATTATAAAACCCTATCAGAAGGCATAATGAACAACTGGCAGTAAATCTGCTGTGTGTCTCATCACTGTGTCTCATGTCAAAAAATAGCAGCAGGAATACCTACCAAAGAATCTGACTGTTGCTCATCAGCCATGAGCAATTCCTTACTATTTCTCGTGATTCCAGAGGCAATGCTTTAGTAAAACTAACAGTTGTGCAATGTCTACAAGCGCTACAAACTGAAAGACAACATGACTCCACTTTAGGAATATACAATAGCTATTGGTTTTGGCCTTCACAGGCCCAAACCTAGCCTTCTATAGGCTTTTCTAGAGCTGCAGAATCAGCCATGGCTCAGGACAGAATATGTCATTATTTTTCCTGTGGTCTGTTTGAAGGTCAGATATTTTCCAGCTCCTTCACACTCCTTGAAATTTAACAGCTATGAAAAAAGAGAATAGTCTGACTTTGTTTCCATATAACTCTTTTCTAAAGAAACTTACATACACAGAAGCAAGCAATGTGTTTTGTGGTCACTGTTGTGTAAACTATTCCAGAGGAAAAACACTCTCTCACAGTGATGCTTTTAAGCAATTATCATTTTAGGTTAAAAGTGGAACCCTTTGCTCTTTATGCACTGTAAAATGTTCAAGTCAGTATTTTTTTCTAAACAATTTTCAGATGTTAAAAAGCTGGATCAAGATATACATAAAGATATGTGTAGGCTTTCACAAACATAATTACTTACTGAAACCATTCTCACTTTTACAAGGGTAAACAATCATCTGTTACATCTGTTAGTGAAAAATATCTTAACATTTTGAGGTCTGTATTATCTTTCCAGAACCATGACATATCATTCATTTTATATGTTCAGTATCAGCACTGAACCACTACTGTATCTTCAATCCCTTCGTTTATAAATGACTTTTTTCACCATCACATTCCATTTCAGGACCTGAATTTCAGCATGAAACATTTTTTGGTGGAACATGTCCCAAAGTCCAGCATCTCCCTCCCTTCTCATCTCCTAAATACTTGCTCTTTAGCTTCTACTGCAAATTGATTCTTCTCCTGTCTCTCTGATCCACGGACCATGCCAAATTCTTCTGTGCCTTTATTTAAGAGCATGAAATTAAAGTGAAGCTAAGAAAAAACAATAAATAATCTGAAAATTTCAAATCACTGATGAGCACTTTTGTCTTTTCAAACGTTATATTTGCACTAAAATCACAATCTTATATAAATGGTAATAAACATACTTTTATTCATTTGYTCTCCTTGGTCGCTCTTAGTCTCTACAACTCTCAGAAGTAGATGGCAAATTTCTTTCTTTAAAGAAAAAAATCTTTTTAACTTGAAGGACTCAGCATGGCAGAAGTGGGCTAATGAAAAATATGCAAATATATATACTCAACTACCTGCAATAAAAGACTGAAAAGTAGAAGAGAATTGCATTCTTAAACTTCCTAACAAATTTCATACTTGATGATTCAATAAATATGAAGGTGAAAATATCTAGTTTCATCTAGTTCAGATAAGACTCTGAAGAGTGAAATCCTTCAGAGGGGAATATTTAAGAGAGATCACTGCCTGGAAAGAGAACTCTAAGAGATCCTGATTCCCATTTAGCACACCAAACTGTTTCTGGCAGAATTCTTTGACTGATATCAAAGATGTTACTATTCAGCAAGGAATGTAGTGKTTTTTTTAACTCTACTCACTGTAAAACTGTCACCATCAAGCTAGGAAAAGTGGTACCAAAGGTCACCAGAAAATACATGATAGAATGCTTACATTTTAAAATGGACAAAAAACAAGCTAACTGCCTATTTGGATATAAATATGAGACCTTCTTTGTTGAGCCAGAAAGATTTCCCCTGCTTGCCAGAGAACGTGTGAGCTATTTTCAGTTCAGTAGGACTGCAACTCACCATGGCTTGTTGTTGTTTCATATAAAAATTTTATGTGACTTCATTCACACAAATTCATTACTTGAATTACTGTTACTGCAGAATCAGGGCACCAGTGTGACCTTTGCATGGCTGTTCTTTGATAGTACGTTCTGATTTACAACTTCAGCCTCAGCTCTAGCCAATAAATTTGCCTGGCATTAATTTGACAGAAAGTAAATGTACATAGTAAGAACACGATAAATTTAATCTTAGAAGCATGAGGAAAAGTTTTGCTTAGTGATGTGCAAGTGGTCAACAGTTAAAATTTTAAGAGAAATATCCAAGTGTAGCTGTCATGCAAATCTGTATGTTACAAACTCAGAAAAAAAGGACTTTGAAAAGAATGCTTGCTGGTTCCAAGTCCAGTTTGAGAGCCACTGTAAGTTACTACTACATTATTTAGTAGTGATGAAACTTTTCACTTTTATCTACACTTGTTGTATCCGGCAGAGTTGTACACAGCTGCATACCCTACAAACAGCCTTTCAGCTTGTGCCTCAGCACCAGGTTTTTCTTTGTGAGCCACTGTTTTGGAATTAGTCTGTAAGACTTCTGAATTTTCACTGTACTACCGAAATAGTGAAGCTGTTGTGAAATCTAAGCTGTTGGGGTTTACTGCTTGTTTTACATCTTAGTAAGTATACGAAAATGTATAAAACTAAGGATTTTTGTTACTTTCAGTCCAGTCCTAATGCTCCTCCAACCAGAAAAGTCTCTCTTTCTCAGTGTTAAAAGAAAACTCATTTGATGAAGGGAATAGAACACCTCTCCAGAATCAAGCTGACACCTTTGTCTTTATAACTCCTMTCCCAGGAATTCATTTTGTTGAGGTTAGGAAAGAGGCATAGTGCCAGCAAAAGGTGAGGAAAACTCACGGCATTTTAAGTAAAATGAAATGAATAAAATAAGGTTCCAACTCCAGGGCTCCCATTCCAGCACCTTTGCAAAAGCAAAAATGTTTTTATCAAAAAATGACTGAGCTTCYCTGCTAACTTTCAGCCCTACAAACATTTATGTGCATGGTATGCTTTATTCATGAGTYGTGGACTCACAGGCAAAGTCACTCTTTGCTAAGGCAGGAAGACTCAACGCAGTATTTTAATGATGATTTCACCACTAAGTCTTTTAAACTACATTACTATAAATGAGCAAAGTTCTTAATGTATTCATTGAAACTGGTAAAAAAAATTCTTTCAAGTTTAACTGTAACTTATCTAATTCAATGAAGAAATCATTATAAAGAGACATAAAATAATCACTGCTATTATACAAAGAGCTTAATCCATTCCTTCAAGTAGCCTCTGTCTTATACACATCCACATTCAGCAGAATATGAAAATTAATTTAAAAATCACTCCAGATGGCCAGGCAGCCTATTCAAAGGACCTACAGTGATGTGCTCTTTACAAGTTCCCTCAGACCAATGTTATTGCAAATACCTTAATTTTATTGCAAAATGATGTTATAAAAGCCTTCCTCTACATGCACAGCATCCCTATCTTTTGGTTTGTGTGGGTAACTATTCTTTTAAATTCACAGTAAAGCTGGAAAAAGGCAGAAATAATTAGGAAATGGCTGCAATAATCATCATATTCAATCACACTGAACCTACAACTTGCAGGGTTTAAATTAAAAAAAAAAACATTGTTCATATGAAAGAACATTTTCATCCGACATCTCTTTCCCTCTACTTTCACTCTTCTTGAGTATCGCATCAGCTTGGTATATCAATAAACTCTAAATCCAAGATAGATACCTCAGCAGAAGAGTAACCTGAAGGATTACTTAATGATAGTAGCATCTTAATACTTAGCAGTAAGTGAATGGTTTAAGTGCTTGTAATCAGTGAAGCTATGCCAAGCGATGAACACTGACCTCTGTTTTTCCTTCCCTCCTATGACTGGCACTGTTGAATGTTAGCAATTATGAAGAGTTTTTATTATTATTATCATAGATATTACGATACTCGCAAACTAATTTAATTTTAGTGGAGAGTTTCAGGAGGGGATGATGACCCCACATTTACTATTACTTATCATTAGTCTGGAAATACAAAGGGAGTTTTTGACAATAACTTGTAAGCTTGACTAATTTTCTTTCAGGGTTAATTAATAAATCACAAGCAGGAACAGCAAAAGRTTTACATTTCAGCATTAGCAAAATACATCTGGAAAACCTGCATTCCTTAAGAACAACAAAACAAAGAATTAAACATACATATAGATCCACATGCACACTGGTTCTACTTCATCACGGAAAGGTATCATATTAATGTCACTGTATTGTGTATTTCTGATCTACATGTATGGATTATTACAGAATAAAATATGGCAGAACTTTGTAAGATTTTTTAAAATTATATATTTAAATACTGTCTTGTATCTTCTTAGTGTAGTTTCATAAACACTGGTTCCTCTATCAGAAGAGCTAGAAATGCAGAATTTCAACTGAAAGTGGTACTCAATACTGCAGGAACACTCAGTATTTTTCCAAGTAAAGTTTGGTAAGTTCACATAAACACAACTCAAATAAATCAGAAATACTTCAGGGCTGGTCTTCAGCTAGCGTAAGCTTATACAGCTCTAAAGAAGTGAGTGTATCAGGATTAGCTTGTTATATGAAAAGTATGTAGTATCATTTTTATAGCTGTAATAATGTTGGAGTTTAAAGAGCAAGGATGATTTTGAGTTCCAGAGTTAAAAAGCTACAAATGCTGGATACTACTGGATAGCTTTGGATGTAGCACAAAGTCTATCCCACATTATCAATGCAATTTTTGAAGCATCCCTATTTCCAAATTTGTATTGTTGTGTTTCCCAAAATTATATTGCAGYTGGAATATTACAAGAGGAAAATCTGCCTAGCAATGTGGAAGAACCTGTCAATGTCTTTTTCAGAACAATACAGCGTCTTGCAGTGTCGTATGAGCTATCTTCTAAGCAATACGATGCATTTTACTGCATTATGATTACAGCTGGTGAGAGATCAGAGTAGTCTCAAATGAGGCTCAGTTAAATCTAGAGTCAAGGCTGCAGATCAACACTGAAGACCTGTTCTTATTTTCAAAATATGGTTAACCAGAACTTTCAGTTGAAATGCTACAAAACTATGGAGAAGTTTAAATACAATTATAGATCTCAAAAGCAAAATTCCTGCCTCTCTTTAAATGACAGGTTCCTAAGCCATCTCATCCCCTTTTACACTATCCTTTTTCACCTTCATATGTTTGCTGCTAATTAATACTGTCATATCTCTGCCACCTTCCACAATATTCAGTCAATGTCAGCAACTAACCTTATGCTCTGTTGCTGCTTGTAGATTAATTTACTGAGCCATCTGTCTGGTTTTTCTCATCTAAGTATTTCCACATTTTGCAATACCGCAATAAGCCGAAGCATTTCAATTTAAAATATTATTTTATTCTGTGAAGATGGAATGATTTGTCTGCAAATTCTGATTTCATGCAAACATCAGTGGTGCCATGCTGATGATCTCTCACTCTAAATAGAAGAGACTAATCCTCTTTTTACTATCCTTATTTATGCTTTTATTCTCATTTTTATTACTTTATTACTTCTTTTTTTTCACTGATGCCCTCTCTTTCTCCCTCTCCTTCCACAGAGACTGAAATATTACAGGAGAATACTATTTACACTATATAAAGGAATAATCAAGTTATCTTAAAAAAATGAAGCTCTTTGTAATTTAAGCACACACAGCTAGAAGAAATAAAAACTGTCAGTCTCTTAGCTGGAAAACATTGCGTAGCACAGACACTTAGTGTAAGTTCTGTAAAAGGAGCGATACAGTTACCTGACTTTAAAGAGCTTCAATTCCAGATTGACACTGCACATAAGTAGATGATGAGTGCAATATAACAATGTGACTGAATAGTGATAACAATTTCTCACGTATATATAAATTTCATCTAGATAAATCTTGAAGTACTTCACACAACTCATTAACTCAAAAATATAAGTACACTTCTAGTAATGAATAAAAATTAAAAGTGGCAACTGTTTGAAAATCTTACAGTAACAGTTACTTGGTTCCAGTATTCCCTTTGCATTGTTATAATCCAGATAATACTTAAAATGGCATTCAGTCATCAACACACCTGCTGAGTCTTCTGAGCTACATTAGTTCTGAACTGTTAGAGTCGTGGTCTTGCAATCATAATGATCTAAGTAAGGGTGTAAGAGAGGCAGGATCTCCTAGGAGAGATTGTATTTATTTATTATTATCAGACCAGTCCATACATGTGGGTCAAAGAAACTTCCAAGGTCATGGTCCTTTTACGACAACTGAGAGTAAGCAAAAAAATTCAGAGTGATTGGACACTACCGTTCTTAGGTTTATCTGGCTATRGTTAATTAATCAGACGATTAGGGAGGAAAGAGCAGATAGCAATACTGGAGAAGAGGAGCATCTTCTCAGGGAGCGAAGGGATAAAACATCAACCAATCTGGATATGAGACAAAAGAGGTGCCAGAGTTTGTATAACAGATATAGATTAGAAAGCAAATTGTATTGGAATACAAAAACTTCAAACACTAGAAATCTTCAGTTCAACAGAATTACATTGGTTATGAGCTTTATTTCCCAAGTTCATCTTTTGGGAGTGTTTTATAAGGGTTCCCTTGAGAATCAGGACTGGAGAAGTCAGACACGGAAGAATTGTTTTGTGAAAAAATGCTGTCTCTGGGGTGATTAGATATTCCTGTCCTTTATCGAATGTCTGCATGGTTCACTCTGGGGCGCAGACTTTTTATTTCACTTATGTCACTRGAGAGCAGTCAGGCCAATGCAGCCAGTAATATTTTACTGGAAATACTTGTTTCTAGGCATTGCTATTTTAAAACTCATCCTTTTTCCACCTCACTGTTGTACTGATATGACAATACAATTGTAACGGAAAAGTAGATCTTTTAAAATGAGATAAATAAAATACAAGCTAAATATTTGAGTTTCAATTCTTTTGTTCAGAATTGAACCATTAACTGTTAAGTAAATTCAGCAGCACACCTTTCTAACACTGGACTATCTTTTCTCACTGGCCTCATTTCAAATGTATAATGCTACAAATTCTTAAGTAAGACTAAATGAAAGATAAGAACACCTTATTTGAAGTTAAGCCATTCCCCAGCTACAAACTAAGTTTGCAATGCCTTCTCAGTAATTCCTGCCCATTTTCACCAAACCTCCTAGACAGAATCTAATCTTTCATTCAGCAAAATCTATTCAGGAAAGTTCAATGCTTCTTCAGGTTTTAAAACGCAGTCTGATACTGGAAGTATAACTTTTATAATCTTTGAAATTAGCATCATTTAAATGAATTCTGAATCTCTCCTTTTTCTCTTCCTGCCTGTATTTTTTCCTTCTAGTCTTCTTTGCTGCAAATTTTATGGATGTAAATGAAATCCAGTGCTAGGAAGAAATACAGTACCTTTGCCTGGAAGCCCTTTCTCAATGAGTTGTGCCACAAATTTTGGTCTTTTTTGTTCCTTTCCAAGTGTATTTGTTTGTCTTTTGTTAACATTTAAGATAATCGATCTGATTTTCTTAAAAAGCAGTTTCAGTGACAGAAACCTGGATGGTTGTAATGCCTCAAATAAAACACCTCACATAAAAACGTTTCCTCTTGGAAGTGTAATTATGAGACCTTACTAAAAGCAAAGCTTGAATTAATCACTTCTCTGTTGCTGTGGTTGTATTTGAAGGGGATCTTTGTCTGATTTTAGTAACATATAGTACGAGATTCATTACCAAGGTTTTCTGTTGGCCTTCTCTAAGTACTTCTCTAAGTACTTCCCAACTTTTACTTTTGTCTATCTTGTTTTGTTTGGATGGGCTAACATGTATGTAGCATCAGCGGTTGCCTAAATTTTCCTTTTGCTATTATTTCAGCTTTTCACTTGCTGTCTCTGGTACAAGTTATTATCAGACCTTTCTCTCTATTCACTTCTCTGATGACACAGTAGCTGGTTCACCTGAAGCCATCCAGCTCATATCCTGCATCTTAAGTTAAAGCAAACAGGCAGTGTGGTGCTCTGTGATTCCACAAAGAACAGTGGTAGGCAAAGCTGCTTCTATGCCCACAGCAGAATCTATTGCCATCAAATGCTTCTGAAACTGTTAAAGGCATAATTCCACCGCTTCACTGCTTATTTGATTTGGAAAAGCAGAAGACATGAGAATCTGATCAGTTTGGCTTCCATTTACACTGGTGTAAATTATTATAAACTGAAATCTAAATGTAGCTTCTAGTTCCAGGGGACTTACTCATACTCTTCAGTATTTGAATTTCCTATAAATATTTCATTATTGGGAAAATTCAAGAGTATCATTTTCACACTCACATTTCTGAGATTTTTTTCCTGTTAATCAAAATATATAATTAAGTAATTTCATTATAAAAATCCAAGTCCCTCTCGACTGCTTTCTAAGAATACTTCCAATGTTTTCACTGACTTTTGCTGTGGCTGTTGTCCTGTTTTAGAATTAAAACACAAACTGTAAAGATTTCCACACCTTAAGCATGACACAATGAAATACGAACATAGATAACGTAACTCATAATTAAGAAGAAATTAATGAAATTTGGTTCAGCTTCCATTCTTTCACATTAATCACTAAGAAAAAGAGACTGGAAAGATCAAAGGATTTAGCAGGCCTAAAGTATTGTGACCATGGGCAACAATGTCATGTCATTCTTTTCAGAGATTTGTAAGCTCTAACTTTCTGTGGTTTTGATCTTGCTAGTTTGAATCAAAGACTGTTCCAAGGAATTTTTTTCTCTGTTCATTAATCATCTAATTTTCAGCCTACATTTATCTGTGGTCAATTTTACCCATTTGGTCTTGTCTCAACACTCTCCTTCAGTTTAAATCATCAGTTTTTTTCTATCCTATTTACTCATGTATTAATACAAAGTAATCAAAAGTATTGCGTATTTTGCCACTTTGAACAATAACCTCTTTTAGTTTCCTCTTCTAAGAAAGGCTCTCCATTCCCCTGATCATTCTTGCAAACGTTTCTTGCATTTACCACAATTTGTAATTATAAATTATCCTTCCAGTCCTGTAAAGAATTCTTCTTTTCTCTTCCCATGATATTAGAATAGTAAATTTTTCGTTATTGTAAAACTGAGCTAACACTGAGCTGTATTTGTTGAGCCCTTGAAACTATTTTATAGCTAGAAAAATGAGGGAATTTAGTATTTTACAAGATGCAAGTAGATCTACATAGCTTTTCTATTACCCTGGGAAGTGATTCTGTTTAAGATTTTTTTGCTACTATTTACTTGTCCCCACCCTTTCATGAGATTTAGATCTACCTAGTATGAGAAAGAAGATTTCTGATCACAGAAAGCATACATTCACTATTGTTTAGGCTGGCAATATGAGGTAAGGTRCGCATATTGATTTTTGTATATTGCATTTAAGAACAAATTCCCACAAACTGATTCCTTATCCTGCTAGTCTGGTTTCCGTATGAACATTTCCCCTGCAACCAACTTCTTGATTCCTTGATATTTCTGCCTATCACTTGGCATGCTGCTTCATACAGCCCATGCAGGCCAAGGAGTCTTAGCGGGAGCTTAAACAGACTAGAATTTAAAAGCTCTAAAGATACACATTAGTGGCAGCGCTTCCTACTGGTAGTGCGTAACACTAGCCTGCTTTCTGAGGAGGGAAGGAAAATGTGTATCGAAGGAAGAAGTGCATTAAACCACTAGAGAAGTAGCCTGCTGAGAGATGAAGGGAAAAGATTTCACTATGGATCCAGCACAGAAAAAATGAGAGGAAGAGGAAACAGAATGATTGACTGTAATAGCAGTAGGATTATGGAATGGAAGTTTAAACAACTTTCCCTGACTTCAGATACAAGAACAGAAATTCTGACAGTGCGTACATCTGACTGGATATTTGAAACTCAGCTTCCCTTCTTTTTAAAGATTCACTCCTCAGAGCTTTCAAAACTGAGAGAAAGATTAAAGTCAATATTTACAGGAGTTTTGTGCACAGAAAATCAGTCGCCTGTSTTGCCAAGCTCCTCTGCAAAATGGAATTCAAGCACCTTCAATTGACTATCTAGATATGGAGCCATCCAAAATTAACAAGCACTGTAGAAAACATYAGATGCAGTGTTTACTGCCTGGACTGAAAACATCAATGAATGACATGGAGTCAGCTGGCACTGAGGTTAGATGCGCCTTGCATTTATCACCATCATCGCCACTGAGAATTAAAATTGTATAAACAAGCTGCTGAAGAGCTTTGAACAGTTATTAATGTTATGGACTATTTCAACTCTCCTGGAAATTTAAACTATGAATCATTTATGAAAAATTTGAAATCTTAAAATAATTAGCAAATCAAAGAAGGATTCATTTTAGATGCAAGAAATATGCAGCTGATTCTAAACTACGATAAGCAATATTGCCAAGCATACATGTAAAACATACCCTAAAAAGTCAATGCTTGCCACTTGGATTTGTACAATAGGATATTGGCACTAGTTGGAAATATAGCAGGACCACCTAGAGTTTAATATTTGGATTTCTTCTATTTAAGTCTTACTTCTATTTTTAACTGACATTTTTAATGCCATTTTAAACTATGGGGGAGATGATGGAGACAAATAAGATAAGCTTTTATTGGAATTCCTACAGTACTTAAATAGTAATGCTGTAGATATTCTGAAGCACCTAACCCTCCTAYTATTCATGGTTTCCTAACACATAAACAAACCTTGGAATATATAAACATCAAAGAATGGTGCATCATTTGAATTCTCAGGCAGGAGAATCTGCATAGGTTTTCATATTCATTACACATCATTATAGATATAATTTAGCACTGGTTATAGGTACTTTTCTGAAAGGAGTCTGTTTGTAATCTTCCCCTGTTATGCTTCTATGTTCATTTGGATTGGAAGATTGAGAATGATGTCTGGTTTTTTTGAATATGGGCATGAAAACTGACAGGGGCTATCTTACAAGGAGACCTAAAGTAGAGTTCAGTAATTAGAAAAGAGATCTTCATAATAAAAAGAACCTCTTTTTGTAGATAAGGGTTATTTTATCAAGTCTTAAAATTATATTTAAAATACATTTACCATAGGAGTCCCAGAAATCTCAATTAAAAAAGAAAAAGAAAATGGAGGGGGAGAGAGAGGAAGAGAGAGGGGAAGAGAAAGGGAGAGAGAAGAGAGAGGGAAATGGAGAAGCCTGAATTAGAAGAAAGCAAGTTCTTTSGGGATGGTTGATCTCAGTGAAGACCTAACAAAATCAAGCTGGAGTAATATACGTCAGGCAAGGACATCAGCCAAGTAGAATTCCCTTGCTAATTAGGAAATAAAGTGTCTTAATTAGTTGTCCTGAAAAACGATGATATGCAGACCCAGCTTTCAGGCTTTTCTCTGTCACTGGATGATTACCTTATTAGTGCAAGAGTGGATAAATTCTCTGGATGGGTGAGAAACTGTAACTGAAATCTGACTGTATGTTATTACTACTATTAAGCAAATAGAATATACTTTATATAACTAGTATAAGTCCATTTTATGACTAAAGGATTTTTGCCACTCACGTAACTTGATCATTGGTCCTATTACCATAGAGACTTTGAATTCAATTTCATTTTTCATCATATTAAAATTAATAATCTGTATTTTCAAGGTCGTCAGTATTCACATAAATGCCATGCCAACATGAGAAAGAAATAAATCACATAAATAATGGCCTCTTCCTCTTACTAAAAAAATGCGTGCAAAGAACAGAAGTCATCAAAAACTATTAGATGAATAATTTTTATAGGCACAGGAAGGTGCTTAGTGACTCAGGTTGTGATTAGAGCTGGGTTCTGTGGTTATTCCTTTTAGGGTCTTCTTTTAGGGCTGTTCAACCTAAGAAGTTTGTTTGAATCTTGAAAGAAAATTAACTTTTTTATATACAGCTCAGTATATTCTTTTTTCTTCTTTTTTTTAATGGAAGAGATGTATAATATATTCTATGATGGTGACTGGGTTTTTATTCTCTTATTTTTTTTAACTAAACATTACAAATTAAAGTATCTTTTGTTCTAAGAAAAAGAAAAACAAAATCTACACTTGGCTCTTCCATTATCTCAGTGTGTTTACAGGAATGTCATTCCTCCTCTTGATACCTCAGTTTCCTACGAGTAGAGACAGACAAAGATTACCTCAAATGGGTGTTTAGAGGCCTAATTAAATACTGTTGGTATCATTCTGAGATCCTCAGAGGAAAGTAATTATACTGTGCATAGGAAAATATTATTATACTAATTAATTCATTATTGAAAAATGACATGATTATCTGATGTATTTCAAATATAATTGCATCCATTACTATTTTTTAAGGCTCCCTTTCAACTTGCACAGATTTCACACCTGAGAAAGAAAAATGCTCCCCTAACTGAATCACTAATTCAATGATTAAGTCAGTGGAATCACTGTGTGTGCAATGCATCTGTAGGCTTCATATTTCCTGTATGTACTTTCATCCAGTAAAGTAACAGCTTAAAAAGGAAGGTTAATAATAGAACACTTTTATGGTGGGAGAAAGGTTCCCCCTTGCCCCAAGTCTATGCTAAAGCTTCAGATTTCAGAAAAGGCTCATTAAACGAAAGCTGCAATTCATTTGCAGAACTGAAGTAAAAATGCAAACTCATTTCACACCTCAGCATCTCCTCACAGACCACGGAAGCATCTTCCTTTCCTTCCGACCACTGACTATCCAACTTTGTTACATCATTTTTGGAAGCTTTACACTATAAACCATAAATTATTTACTCTGAGCAGAAAGTATCTTCCCTCTTATAGCTAAAGCAGTATTACTTGTGATCAGCTCAATACTCTACGTCAAAATTATCATGSCTAATATCAGATTTGTAGAGCATCTGGCATGAGCGAGTCTCAATTATGATAGACAATTTTGGGCAACGGCACAATCTGAATATTCATTTGATGTGTAAATAGTCCCACTGCTCCTCACACAGTCAAGATTACAGGCACAAGTCAACAGCATATTCGTATAATCACAAAGATTCTTCTCCTTTTGTAGGTCACAAAATAAAGGAAGCAACCATTTTCATATGCAGATGCTTTAGCAGATGAAATGTAACAGGATWCTGAGCACTCTGTGAGAAATTTGCTGGCAAAATATAGGAAGAATAAGTACGATTTGAGGATAAGAAGCTATTTACAGGTACTTATGAAGAAAAAAAAGTGAGCAAGTGCTTGGCCATGTCCATTTGCTGATGGAAACAGATACGAATATTCCTGATGGAAATAGATAGTCACATTAAGAAATTTCTGAAGGAGTCAAATAGGAAAAGGAAAATTTGGCAACTGTACCATCTATCCCAGTGTTTGTGAACTTCAGTAAGTATACAATGTGATTTTTAACATCAACCCAGAACTTTTAGGTTATGTCTCTGATTCAGAGACAGCATTTCACGTGGCTTTAGTCTGAAGCACTGCTGAAGATGACGCTATATTCTTGCACCTTAATCCAAAAAAAAAAGAAAAAAAAGAAAAAAAGAATACAGCTAATTGCCAGACTCTTTATCTTTGCAATAGCAAACATCTAACAACAAAGTAACAAAGTTATTCTAACAAAAATCTAGTATCTGTTCTCTAATCCATGTTCCTGTGTATTATTACTATTTTTAAATGAACACAAGGAACAAYAGAAAGTTAAAGACAAATTGAATTAAGAGGAACAGATGGAACAACCAACTTCAGATACRCTGACAGCTAAAGTACTTTTAGAAACATTAACACTGCTGCATTTTCTTTTATAAATATCACCTGTGGGAATAAAAAAGATGGCAGGCTGATGAGCAAATGGGATAGGAAGTAATGCATCCTCTTTCTTACTACTTTCTCCTACTACTGCCAATTAATACAACACCTATCAGGATGCTAGCTATAACCCATCTTTGAATAAAGTTTATATGTTCATAAATATCATAGCTATTAAATAACACAGAGGAGTCACTTGGCAAACAGAACATGGTAAGTGAGATTTTCCAGAAGGGTAAGATTTACCTTCTTGCTACAGAAAACTGTAATAAAAATAAGAACTTTATTATATATCTATTAATCTATGGAAGGTACCTTGATGTGATTTAATTTTGTTGACATTTTCATCATCAAATTATAATCAAAAGTAAATAATATGAAAGTGAGACTTCACATGGAAGTTTTTTAATAGTAAATATGAGATAGAGTCACCACTTGATAAAGTATTTTCACTTCTGTGAAAAGCTTCTTAGTGTATAAGGTTACGTCTGAACTGCCAAATTCTGCAGATATTTTATTACATCTAATTTTATTGAAGGTCCGGAGGTGAAGCCCATCCCAATCTATATCCATTAGTTTCAGCCAGGAATTAGATATAAGTTGAGCTGGGACAGTTTTCCTTTACACCATAGGTCATCTCTATGACTTTTCGCTACTACTAAAACGTGAATAGCATTATTGATCATCATTTTTATTGTGGAAATTTTTTTTGTCTCACTGTAAATTTTATGAGCAGTACAAAACACAAAATAGAGAAGTCTGCTGCAAAAAATCTGACTAACTGAACATCTCCGTATTTTAAACAGGTTAAAGATTGGGCTGATGTGGATTTGTAGCCCTTGAAGGACGTAAAGAGCGTTCTACCTTTCCTGATACAGCACACCACTTCTCTAATAATTGAGAGGTTGGTTCTGGCCTTCTGATGTTGTTCATGTAGAAGAGATAGAGTATGAACATGGAGAGTGACTCATTGCAGAGTCCTTTTTCTCAGTAGCCCAGCTCAGATTATATTGTACTATAGTATTATCCAGCTATAATAATGAAGATAGAATTATTCTATTTGAGGAATCAAACAGGTAATTCCTCATTGCATCCCTGTGCCTAAGTGGTCAGTTTATTTGAGTATCTGAACATTGTTTAATTTTATCTTTGAAAGTAYGTGCTTTAGAAGAACATGTCAGGGCTCAATGTGGCTGAAGAGAAGTTTGTTATAYATCAGCTAGTGATATACTACAAACTAAAGTATCCAAAGAAAGTATTTCAGTGTAAAGAAGAATTTTACTTTAGCAATTCAGAAATGCTTCTTATCTTTTTAGCTCATTACAGAGGGTCACACTGATCTACTGCCTATGATACCATTACAGACTTTACTACTTCCTTTGCATTAAGTCCATAGCGTTACTTCAAATTACTTCCCTAACTATATTCAGTATCTAATAAATTCAGGAGACAAGTAAAACAGAAAGGTTTTATAAAGGCTAAGTTCAAATGTCATTGGTAATGAAATTACCTCCTTCCAAGTTCTTGCTTATATAGCTGTCCAAAAAAAAGTGGCAAAAACAAAACTGAAATAGTCAAGCAGCAACACAACAGTTCTACATACAGGCATACAAGTACATTCCTCAGTCTTGCATGTGATATGGTTATTTTAATATATGGTGCTGTTATTTTGATTCTTCATATCAACTTTTATTAAAAATTCTGAATTGTCTTACCTGTATGTATAAGAAAATTAATGTGTTAAAATGCTGTAAGTACAGGTACAGGGAAAAAAAAGTCTTTGCCCACTTTCTCCCACTTGCATCAATCAGCACTTGAGCTGCAGTCAGTGCATGGGCCCCAACCTTGCTTCATCATGGGTACTTGCTAGCTCTACTCTTCAGTCAGTATCACTAAGAATTATTATTTTACATCACTCCATTATTTAAAAATATATTTTGTTACTTCCATTCACTGGAACACTCAAGCGGACATTCAATTTACTGTGTTTCAAATTTTGCTGAAGATAATCTCATACAATAAATCAAGGATTGGTGTAATTGCTTTGGTGTGTAATTCTTTGGCTCTTTGTCATATGCCTTCTTACCTATGAATGTACAACTTCATTTCTTAAGTAGAATTTGCCACTGTTAATTAATAATGAAATAATTAATATGAAAATCAGGGCATAGAAATTGGAAAATTTCTGCAATGTTTAACACATCTTTCACAAATGTGGGAAATATAAGGACGTAGATTTTTTGTTTCTGAGTGCAGTATGCAATATAGATGTTTGAAGATCGAGATTTTGCAATTTGCACTTTGAATTTTGATACTACCTTCAATTCAGATACAGACTGGTTAGCTGTAGAATTGACAGCATTTTGATAAAACAGCATGAGCATGTGAAAAGAGTACAGCATTGCAAGCAGACTGATTTATATTTGGAAAAAAATAAAGAAAGCCAGTCTGTTAATAACAGCAATCTGGCTGGCAAATATTCCACGCTTCGTTRGTGAGAACTATCTTAACTTGAACTAATAATGCTACGCTATTGAACTTAGTAGTACAAAGCCATTAAATTAAAATAACATAGTTTAAAATTGTAAAAATTATAAAATTGCACAAAATATTATTACTGGAAGTGTCATTCCAGCAGCACCCCCAAAACTCTTATTGAAGTCATAAAATTAATATTCAGATATTTAGACTTCAAGCAAGAATTAATCACTGCTCTAAGGTATCTACAGTGTGAAACATGAAATTAGACAGAATAGCATAAAATGATTTTTTTTTTCATTTAAAAGATGAAATGAAACTTGAAAGTGTCAGTTCATAATACACTGTGGATTATGTATTTATTTTGGACTGTATGGAATCCATGGAAATATACTCCCATAACTAGGAGCAGAAGTGCTCAAGGGAGTAAGGGGAGATTAAATCTAACCTCTGAATTCATTTCAGTGTCACAATGAACATTTTGAAGCAAAAATTCATCACATTCCTTACAAAGTTATCTAAGACAAAAGAAGTTAAAAATAGTTGTACAATTGTAACACATACGTGCTAAAACTACACCTATCAATGACAAAATGAAAGGATGAGCAGCTACTGATCTTGCACCTTTTCAATGAAAGATATAAATAGAATCTACAATAACAGTTAATCAGCTCTGAAAGCATATGAAATAATACTACAGGATGCAAAGATTTAAGCTAGAATATTAATAATAATAAAAGTTTAATTGGTATGAAACTTGAGTAAATATACCAGGATGGAAAATGAATATGGAACAATTAACCTTAAAGATACAACTGAATCTAAATGAATCTGACCTGATTCAATCATAAAGGTAATTAAAGTGATGTGACTTGAGCCTACAAGAGGGGAATTCAACTGGAGCTACAATAAAAAAAATCTATAAAAATGGAGAGATGGACTCTCAGTCTTACTGGTAATCTAAACAATGATTTATTTCAAATGACAAAAAATAACACAAACCGATAGATGCTTACATTAAGACTGAATATGATGACTACTGTATAATGTGAAATCAATAGCTAAGTGTAGAAAGGAAGTGCTAAAACGTTGCAACCTTTGATCTCAAGTCACATCTTTTTCACTGAGAGCTGTTGAAATTGATTCCGACCCAAGGCACACAAGACAGTGCAGAGAAGATTAGTGAATCCAAGATAAAAGGAAATAAATTAAAACAGTATAGCTTAATATACAATGACAGATGCATAATAAAATTATACTAATTCCTTTAGAGATGATGGGAAATTAACTCAATGATTGAGCTGCAATCAAGTACAATATGAAACAATGACTCGATGTCAAAGTGAATCAGAGAAGGTATGCACTAAATTCTTAAAATGAGGTATGTAGTGAAAAATAGAGAACTTTTAAAGAAGAGTACACTTAAGATGGCTCAACAGCCACCTCATGGACATTATTGAACATTACATACAATTTTGAATTGATTTTACCATCAGGAGAATTAAAGCAAATGTAACAGACATAAATCTGACATTTTGAAAACAAATGAAACATTTTACTTGAGTTTACAGAAAAGCAAATTAATTAAACATAGCCTAAAATAGCAGTCAGTATTCTTACTGAAACAGAGGTTAACTGAAGTTCTTGTAATGGGTAAAACCTAAGCAAAATACTGATTTGGCATAACTATTTAACATTAAAATAAGCTTTACTGAAGAGAAAATTGAACAGAAAAAAAAAAAAGAGTTAACTACCTCTCAAATTCAAATACACTGAATCTTATTTGCATTATTCCAAATAAATATATGGAACTCCTCAGCTATAAAATTTGGACGAACATGTGAATTCCTTCAACATTTACAGACAGTTTTAATATTGGAGCTGATCCGGGTCTCAAATAGTGTTTATGGATAGCACATACATTTAACACCATTCCAAATATGCTCCACAGTGTAGAAGGCCAGACTTCTGATTATGAACCCTAGGAGTCCCTTTGTACAGAAAGTTACGAGATTACTTATTACAGATCTAGGGGGAACAGAGAATACTTGCTTGCATTCGTTTTGAGGACTGACAAAAGAGATGTAATAAAAGATCAACTGCTACTGTTCTCTTTTGAAGACTGAACTAACATGAAAATATATTAAGACTTCCAAATTGGACATTTCAGATGAAGTAGCAGCTCTAACAAAACCAGTGGAAAAACTTTTAGTAGCTTCACTAGGACTAGATACCTATTGTTTTAAATGTATCTTAATTTCTTTGCACTGACCAGCAAACAGCAGAGGTATCAGTCCTTAGCTTGCCCTATTTCAAACCATACAAAAATAAGGGATATCCATCTATGCCTTTTTAGTATGTACTTATTCCCCAGCCCCTGAACTCCTTGTCTCATAAAAATGAGCTTGATTTCCAGGAGAGAGAGTTTGACTGAGGATGAGAGAAATTATGTATGGATTTTTTATGATTCATCCATCAACTGCTTAACAACAGAAGATTTTTTTTTGCCATACATTACAAAGATTATCTCTATATACTTATTTATGAAGAACTGTGTTGGTCACTAGGGTATAATAAGCAGATCTTATCTAGTAATCACTACTGTGTGCCTTAAGGTGTGTGTTTCATGGATTATCTATTTCAGGTTTTAT
Source organism: Rhea americana (assembly GCF_003343005.1). Taxonomy (NCBI): domain Eukaryota; kingdom Metazoa; phylum Chordata; class Aves; order Rheiformes; family Rheidae; genus Rhea; species Rhea americana. The sequence goes on from NW_028186890.1 coordinate 1,193,250, forward strand.
CAGGAGTTACTTAGCTGAAATAATGTTTCCTATGAAACGGACTGATATGGGACAAAATCTTCTGTGTAACTGACGTCTAGTTCCTTATATTTCCTGTATAATATAAATAGTGAAGCTGTTGGTTGTCATTGTGAGAAATATGTTCAGGTTTCCCTCACAGAGTAAGATCTGATTTTCATTCCTTTTTCTGACATTATAAAATAATAGAAAATACTTCAATATAACAAATTTCAGCGTTGCAGCACCAGTAGATTTTACATGCTTACTGTTGCAGGAGGTTTTAAAATGAARTAGAGTGACGGCCCTGTTTGATTTGTAGAGATTGCATGTATGTGCACAGCATCTTCCAAGATTCTGGATGATATCATGAAAACAGTAAACAAAGGGGAACAAAAAAGCTTTCTCAAAAGTTTTTATCATCTCTACACTACTTTGAACAAGGGCTCATACCAATGTATTAATCATCTGCATTAACATAGCACCTCTCATCTAAAAGAACACACTTACTCATCATTAAATAATTATTTTACTAAGGAAATGGTATAGCTGTTTTACAGTGCCCAGGAAGAAAAACTTCAGTTAATCACTGTAACGTTCTAGAAAGATTGCAGTTGCCTTCGCTAGAATTCAGTTAAGCCAACCACTGCCACCTCTGAAACTGTCAGAAAACTTTTATCAACCTCCTGTCTTAGAAAACTGATCATAGCCAAGACTTTCAGAAAGYGTTCAGTCTCAAATACCTAAAGAGTCACCCAAATAGTAATGACAAACTTACGTGGTTTGAAGACTGAGACCTTAAACTATCCCTAACCGTATTTAGGCTCTTCATAAACAGAACTTACTGTCAGACAACTGAGCCAGCATCAGCAATGCTCGTGCACATTAGGAATATGCATACAGAAATCAAGAAATTCTTTTAATTTGGTTGACTTACTGAAAGAAGAGACTATATTTGAGCTGTTGAAAGTGTTAAGGTAACTCACTTGTCCAGGGTCACAGAGCAAATTTGTGTCAAAATTTAATGTAGAAGCCAGGCCTTCAAATTCTTAACCCTCTTAAATACAACACTAAGCTGTTCCCCCTAAAACCCGAAGAAGTTTAATCAACTTCTAAGTTCATGGGTATAAAGTCTTTTATTTTTTCTCTTTGGATTCCCAAGTTATGCAGAAGATCACAGCTTTTTCAAAAATTTAAAAGGTTTGTAACTCATCATRCTATTTGTTTTCTTTCTAGATACTTTAAACATCTATGTTTCTGTTACTGAGCAATGTAGGTGTATTAAAGTTACAGAAATTTCAAAAGCAAAATCCTCTCACGCATAATCATTAGTCTTTTATTTTCATAGTTATATGTTTTCTATATTCCTGAACACTCATGTTTCATGTAATATAGCTTAAATAGGCATATATTAGGTAACTAACCAACTACTTTGCATTGTATTTTTCATTAGTATAACCCAATTCTGTAACTTACAAACCTTTCTTCTGAGTTTTCTAACCGTGAAAACTGGAATCAGATCACAACTATGAATTTATCTCTAGTGAGAAACYTTCCAATAGTATAGTTTCTATTTTGTGTTGATTTGACAAGAAGGAAACTTTAATCTTGAGATTTTTGATCTTGCCATCATTTCTAAGAGAAAATGCTSAAAAATTAGATTTTGCTGAGACTGAAATGTCCCACTTTACATGTTCCAGTTTGATGATTTTATATAAAAGTTGTAACAGTCTTCTGTTAAATAATTTCAACTCCAAAAAGTACATTTCAAAAAAGACACACCATTCTTGTCCATACTAAAGATGAAGCAAGGCTGGAAACCTTTCTGTGGGACAGATTCTGGTTCTGCATGTGCAGTCTTTGCCGCTGAATTACATAAATTCTACCTCAAAATTACACCACAGAGTATATCTAGATTTCTGGTACCAGTYTGGACTTCACCCACTCCAATCCTGCTGAAAGAGTTGTATAGGGTAAATGCAAACTAGCGAAGGAATCAATCTGCAATATTCCCTCTGTGGACAATTCAGCTAGCGACAGAGGCAACTCCTTCTAAGCATATGCCTGAACTGCCGCTGCAAGCTCTTCTATCAGAAAAGCCTTGTTTTGCCAGGAATTAGAAAAATAAGGGAAGTAAAGAAGGGAGAGCTAAAGGGTATGAAAATGATACAAGTGAACTCTCAGCAAGTGCGAAATGGAGATGTCATTTATTTTCTACCATCAGAACCTTTTTTTTTTTTTTTCCTGGCCATAAGGTAGAAATTTTAAGCCCATACTATATAGTCTAGCAGACAGATGAGAACTGCTTACTTAAAAAACCTCTTCTATTTCTCCACTGTTCCTGGTTCAACCAACAATTAAAAGGCATTTCAGACTCTGGACCTAAGCAAAGAAAGAAGATAAGCCTTAATGAAGACATACTTGTCTTTCTCCTCCCTCTTTCCATTTATCTTTCTTTCTCTTCGTGTTTTACCCTCTGGTAATTTAAGGTTAAGGAAAGAAAAAAAAAACACCTCACAAATTCAGCTCTTCATTGGAAAAACCAACAAATCAGTAACAGAGACCAGGAGGAGGAACTCTTTTATTGTTTCTCAGTGCATAAAACCAGGATAGGCTTTAGATTGAAGGAAAGCATGCTAGTCCAATCTCTTGACTTACAGCAATTTATCAAGTTTCATTTGAGCTATTCCTCTGTATACAACTTTTCTCATTTTCTTTAAATATAACACTGGGATTTTTTTTGTTTGTTTTTTCTTGTATACTGATGGTTAAAAATCACTAAGAGCTGTGATTGTGCAAAGCCACCTTCAGGCTACGTCAAGTGTCTCTTTAGCAACATCTGGATAGGCCTTTATCCTAAGGAAAAAAAAGAAGTTTTCTCCTATTTTTTATGGCTAAAGGTTGAAAATAAATTTATGCAAACATGTAAGTTATATTTGATTGTATATTTGAGTGACAGAAAAACACTGCTGTGCCTCAAGGTGACTGGAAAAGCTGTTCTCAATTTTTCTTTTTTGAAGATAATGTAACCTGTTTTGATTTTTTAATTCAAGTTTCAATTAAAAAAATCACAATCCCAAAGAGGAGACAAACAGTTTTTTAAACCTAATATGCCCAAGAACTGAAAAAAACGTGGGCTTTCATTGTTTCAAATTTTTGTATTTTTCCATGTTGTCAATTTTTTATTCTTCAGGTAACTCTAATAAGCTTTCAAAGAAGCAATTCAGAACAGATGGGAAAACTACTAGATATCTGAAAATGGACTCCATCTTTTAAACTTGTCTGCAAACCTCTTGGGGAGGGGGGAGGAAGAGAAGAAAGAAAGAAGAAAAAAAAAAAGATAGTCTTTAACAACTGTCTTACTAAATGCTGATAGTTAAAGATTAGGCTAAGCACTGCAAAGGCTGGGTTGGTATGAATGTTCCCTGCAGTAGCATCTGAACCTTATGTTACTTTTTGAAGTTGAGCAGTATGAAAAAAAGGAGTGCCAGCAACTCTCCCTGAAAGCTGGTCAGGACAGGATCTAAAACAACTGCCACGCTGAGCAGGGCTGGCCAGTACTGGGACAGAAGGAAGCTTCGGTTGCCTTTGGGTTTATAGACAGAGATCTCCATTTGCAGATCTGAGGTAGTTCAGAGTAGATTTATGGTATCTAGACCTTCTGCAGTAGGTGCTCCTAGTATTTCTTTCAAAAATTTCTTTCAGTTCACTAAAAGCAAGATACTGCTGATAATTATTGTGCTTTGCTTTACAACAGTTCTTATGACACAGATATGATCCCCTAACTTCCAGTCAGATGGCCTAAGCACTGTGCCGCAGCCTCATGTTCTCCCTGCTTCAGTTCCTCTTGAACCCTTCTCTGTGCTGTTGCTTTTCCACCTGAAACGTCTACCCTGATATGCTACACCGTAAAACTTGGCCTTGAATTCCCTCAAACAAAGAAAGGAAGTGAATCTAGTCCTCCAACTTCCTGAAAAGGTGTCCAACTTCCAAGGGATTATATGATGAGAGCAATGGTGTTGCTTCCCTCATCCATATTTTTTTTTTTTTTTTTTTTTTTTTTTTTTTNTTTAAGTCGACAATTTTGTGAAGAGCCTGATCCTTTGAGCTCACATTAGTGCGCTACAGGCCTGACTCCCAAGTAACCTCAGATGAAGTTTACTAGGTTTATTAATCTTGACAGGATGTAGAGTGATGAGGTTTTAAAAATCGCAGRCGTGCCAAGATGAAATACTTCTGCGCATGCACACAATCACTATTCTAGAAAACAGCTCTGGGCATTTTACAAACAGAAAAAAACGTCTTGGAATTCAGCAGCAAGTGTTCTCAGGATTGTTTTAAGTTAGACATTAAAACTCTCAGGTTCCACTTGCATGTCCTCTAACAGAAAACAGTAATTCTTTCCTTCTTCATAGTAATGTTGTAAAGATACAAAAGGACAGGTATCTAAAATAAATTGTTATTCATTAGGTTGTGACAGAAGGTCTTTACATTTTTCCTTTCTCATCCTACTCATTGCTATAAGGTTTAGCTTTCTGTAGGTGGAAATTTCTTCCCTTATAATATTGCTTTTCACCTCCGGGAATATCTACAGGAGAACATAATTAGGGAAAGACTGACCAAGATATTGTGAAAAAAATCCTGTTCTTTGTTCAACTCAGAAAGAGGGTGTATGCACATAGTAGGTATAGTATCATTTACATATAGAAAACTAAATTTCTTTCAATTAATCTCTGTCGAAATCAAGTATGATGGTATACTCCAAAAACACTAGAGAATGATTTTATACWGGAATTACTAATGGATTTATGTGACCACCGTTGACTTTTTAAAGCTGAAATGTCTTCTATTTTGGTACAGATTTTACTAACTAGTACACATGCTTAACAATAATTGTCAATCCAATGTAAAGCACATGAACAACTCAGTGATTAATGGACACTGGCGACACTGGCAGAAACTTGGATGCTTTCTGTTAAATACTGTAAAGTAGTATCTATTCTGAGGGTGACCTCTCCTGTGGAGATTTTTTTCAAGTCTTAGAAATGTTTTTGATGTTTTTTTTTTTTTTGGAAAGTTTTAATTATGGATATTTTCTCATGAAAACTCATTCTGATTAAGGAAAACAACAATACAGAAAACCAAAAAGGTAATCAGAATAGTTTGTTGTTACATTTTAAGTTGGGAATACCATCAATGTTATGTCTTGTGTTACTAATAATGTATACTCAATATGAGTATGATTTTTTTTCTATTCAATTACTTTGACTGGATAGCTACAGATTTGGTCACAACTCGTCTATTCATCATCTTCTGTGCACAATGCAAGATAGATTCTTGGTTGGCTTTACTTTCCCTTAGCTATTCAGTGTTCAGTCACTAATTCAAGAAAGTATTTATGCACATTAACATATCTGCAGTCATACGCCTAAATTCATTGTGACTTCTAAGTTAAGATCACGTCTATATGCTGTCCTGACTTAGAGCCTTAATTATCTTCACAAATGTATTGTTTTTCACATGTACTTTAGATGCTATCAACCTGCATAAGTGCCCTAAGGATTCACCTGAAGTATCAAGTGACCCATAAATGCTGTTTGCAAAGCACACTCCAGCCACTTCAGCTCAGAGCAGGATTTTCCATGCATGAGATGTTAAGTACATAGGTGCTCAGTGCTAATTTTGAAAATACATGTTCATCAGCTGCCAATATAAAAAATAGCAATGTAGTCTGAAGGCTTTGTAGCTCCCATCTTGATATTGTATAACAGCAATTAGGAGAAAGGGATAGAGAGGAGAAAGTCAATCAGTCATGCTCTGTGATTAGTAGACTGAAACACATCTGTTTCATCTCTCCCCCATTATAGAATGAATAGAACTAAAAAGGATTTTTCTGATGAAACTGAGCYTTTGTCACAAAACACTCATCTGCCAAACTGAAGCATTTTGCAAAACATATTGGTTTTGATGAATTTCTGATGAAATGCAGAAAGGCTGTAAATGGAAACCTGCTTGATTTTCTGCCTGCTCACCTATGGGGCTGCCAGGGTCTGGGAGCACTCTAGGAAAGGGAAGAACACTTCGGGCACACATTTTTGGAGACCGATGAGTGTTCAGCATTCGTCAAGACATAGATTAAAAAGTAATTCTTCCTAACCATAAACATGCTCCCAAAATGGGACATATTTTTAACAACAACCAGTCATATCGCACATGATTATAATGCAACATGGCACGCAACCAGAACTACCAAGAGAACCCTACAGAAGTAAAATCCCACTGAATTGGTGCCCTTGGGTAAAACACTGGAAGTGGCATCTCTGTATTCTGTCAAAAGTCCTCTGAGATCTTAAAGTGAATTGCCAAACCATCTCCCTCTATGTCACTTGACAATATGATGTATGCATACAGTAATCATTTACTTTAAGAAACATTCATATATAAAATATTTCCCTTCCTCCCACAAGTGGCATTGCTCCAAACGTTTATGCAAGTTTCTAGGCACACAAAGATATGCATATAGGTGGGCAAAACCTGAATTTTTCATCCAAAGATCAACTTTATGCAAGGCAAGGTACAAGCCAAAACAAAATCATTATAAAGTAAAAAATTTTCTTTCAGAATTGGCACTATCTTTGATAGGAAACTTTGAGAGAAAAAACTTGATACTATCATTTTAATTATTTATTTTTGACTCTGCTTAACTTGTGAGAGCTGACAAGACTGTAGCAAGTAGTGACTGTAGATGATTGCTACACAGATATTTACTTCTAGTAAAATACATGTCTCTAGACAGCACTCCAAGTATAATAGTCTTCCAATTCATCATATATTTGCTGGGAAATACACTTTAAACCTGTCATGCCTTCTGACTCTAAGTAGAAAGCTGCTTACTGAGGAGACACCATGGGAGTGTTCTGCAGCTAACTAGCAATGGATGAATAACCCAGCAATCAGATAGTGGCCTGCGTGCTTAATCCCCACMATACACTGAGCAGTTTAAAAGGCAACACTGAAACAGATCCAGCTGCTATCCTGAAAAGCTGTGGAAAAGCACAGTTCTCATTTGATCCTTCTGCATCTAAAAATAAAACTCAAAAGAGAGACCTTCTTTTTTGTTAATGTTGCTTCTGCTGACACTGCTTAGAGATGGTCAGAGTTAAAACCAGATGAACAGAAAYAGAAACAATCAGCGCCTGCCCAAACTAGCCAGTTTAAGTGAAAAATAAAACTAAAAAGACGAAAAGGATGAAAAAGGCAATCTAACTTACGCAAACCATTTCCATTTCAGTGCCAGAATTTCTGCAGTTCTACATTTTTTTTACTTACAAATCTAGCTAAAACGTATCAAATGCCAAATTCACCATTTCCCAAAGTTTACACAAATTGCTCTTTCAGTTGGGAGAAAAACTCCTTTCCAGTTTTATTCTCATTTTCCTCTCTATTTCCCCATGTATTACATTAAAAATATCCTTATTCAAGCTTGCACCCTAAAATGTGCGTATACAACTACCACTCCATCACCCACTGCTAGCCTGGCTCACATTTCACCTTTAATTATACTTCTTCCTATCTCTAGCCGATTTTACAGTTTGCTCATGAAATAGCTTAACTTTGCCAGAGTAATTCTGAACTCTTCAGTAAAGCCTCTTCAGAGAGAAACGTATCACTCACAGTATGGTTTTATCACAGAAGTATACAAGAGAATTACTATCTTCCTTGCCTAAATCAGATAYAGGTTTAAGGCTAGTTTCCACTGAGCCTTTTTCTTGCCTTTTTGCTACCATTACGACTTCTCACATTTCTCTCCTTCATAAGAGACTCTCTGCGACTGCATTTTTTTTTTTATGATGCACAAGGTTTTTCTTTTACCTTTACTATAGCAGATAGTAGGGAGAAGTAAAAGGGCCGAAACACCATTCTCTCGCATGTAATGAATGAATCCATATATGGACTGGAGAGCAGATATACTTGCTTTGCTGTGACAGATTTGGCCAGAAAGCAATACTGTTCTTCATTACAGAATTCCATGGAAGAGTCATTAATACCTGACTGCACTGTGGAGAATCCCTCTCTTGTGTTTGTTGTGATAAGCAGATTYGCATTTCCTTTTCTTAATGCTTTACTTCTGAAGCACAAAACCTAACAGGAAGAGTTCTATATACTACTAATTATTTTAGTGTTGTCCACTCCAAGTAATCCAAGGAATTCCTTAAATGTGTATGACAGCAAATGAGATTAAATGAAAGTGCTCTCCAAATGAGTATAAATATATATATATATATATTCATAATTAACTTTGTCATAGTTTACATAAGAGTCTCAAAATGGCAAACAAGGAGAACTTACTGAGCGATTTTCACAAATAATTGGTTGAATTTCATTGCATTCTTCTGCTAACTGACTTTGTCCAATCCTAAGGCTACGCACAGAGACACTGGCAGAGTAGATGAAAGGCTGCCTAAAATCAGAATAAAACACACAAGCATTCAGAAAGAGGCAACTTTAAATCTGTCAGAGCCTTGTGGCACTTAGGAGCCCATCCTACAGGTAGACATTTAAAATTTAACAATCAATTTAGCCATTCTTCTAAAAGGATTTTCTTATGGGTCCCAAGAGCTACTTGCGTAAGAGCTGTCAGATCTTTAGATGAAATGTTTATAGACTTTGAAATGCTACAAAAATAGATACGATTTACAACTTCTGTGACTTAGCTACCCTTTGAGTTTTCTCAGGTAGCTCTCCTCATCACAATTCTTCATGAGACTTATTTCTGTGGATGACATTTCTGTAAAGACAGGGTGGCTTGTTCTAACAAATATCACACTTCGTAATAATTATTTTAACAAATTAAAAGCATATTTCCCTTTTTCATTTAATACTGATAATTCAATTATATTTATTATCTGGGTAAATAAGCACAAGTCTAGATCACAGTAGTGAATTCCACACTGGCTGTTGGAAACTACAGAAAGTATAAAACAACCTCATTCTGTTTTAAAGGTTTGGTATCTATCCAGATATCAAAAACAAAGATACTCTAACTGTAGCTTTCTAATTGTAAAATTGAACAGGGAGATGAACTGGATGCTATCTTTCCAGGATGCCCTCCTCCAAATAAAACATTTCTAAATCAATCAGATATTTAAAGTTCTATTTCAAATCTTAAATCCCATCTACCACAGATAAACAGTTACTTTGAGAACAGTAAGGCAGTAGATCCTTCAAAAAGTATTATGTGTTTCAACTCTGTGGTTGTCCAAAACTCCTGAATGAAAAGGAAAGCTATTCAAGGTCATTTAAAGGAAATAACTAACCTACACAAAATAAGCTGGCCAACCAATTTAACTTTCTGATTGTCAAAAGCTCATATCATAAAACCCACAACTATCAACTAGCGTTATTTCTGTAGTCTTGGCAGAGACACAAAGAGCTGAATAGACATAATGGTTTCTCCGTCTTTCCTCACTCAAGTGTCCCGCTTGATAAGGGTGAATATAAATTTTCTTCCACTGACATAGGATTTAATTCTCTAGAGATTTCAGAGTGGAATTTCTTCYGCAAAACTTACACAAAAGACACACAAGTGATAGTGCCTGAGGCTCAAAAGAAGTGACYTCAGTTCCTTTTCCCTTTTTAGGCGTGAGCAAGTACACAAGTCYCTCTATGCCTAACTGTAAAGTAGAAGTAACAGTACTTACTCTTCTCATCAGGGATTTATGAGACTATATATATTAATGCTATGGGGCCTTGAAACTACAGTAATACTGCAAGTATTAGTATCATTTGTATCATCAGATGAGGATAAGCATCCTCTAAATTGGCAGTGCAGGCTTTTAATACAATCATGTTTTTGATACTTGTATCTTTTATGRTATGAAAGCTGAGAGAGGATTTTGCTGCATGCCAATAGTGATAKTACATTATTGCTCTTATCCATTTCACATATAGTAGAACACTAGGTTTTTTTTCTTTACTGAAAATAATTTGAAATGTTTACATTTGTTTGTTTATAGACTAAGGGAAAAAATTAAGCCTGACTTTACTGATTCATTAACAACCTAGAATCAGCACAATAGTAATGATACAAATGGTAATTTTGTGCTACAGAGTTGTCTTGAACAAATAAATCCTATTTGCAATACTGAGGGGTATGCCATTTTGAGTACGCATGTCAGCATTCAGAACTAACTAAAACACGTAATACTAGCATCAGGTCAATATATTTGGCTTCTTTATCAGAAGAACCCATACCTCTGATTGAGACTCTAAGCAAGTTTACTTGCTTTCTCCTCTAGTGATCACTCTAGTTTTTCTTAGTTTGCAAAAGTTTGTTACTCTGTAATTGATAACCAGTCCTATCTGCCTCTGTAAAACAGACGAATTTTTACAGGATCCCTCTTCAAACTATTTTAAGAGTAGAGTTCTGTCCCCTCCCCTCCCCCCTAAAAAAAGCTCAGTAAATCCTAAAAAAAAAAAAAAAAAAAGGATCATCTGCCATCAAATGAACAATATTAAAACAACTTCTTAAGTGTGCAGAACAGCAAGACTACCTGTTTTGACACTGTGCTCTTATAATTAAGACCCATATGAGACAGTGGGACTTTAGCAGGTGATGCCACACCTGTTTGCAATTATGACTTATAGAACATGCATAAGCAGGGGGATGTAGCTCAGTGGGAGAGTGCTTGCGTTGCATGTAAAAGACCCTGGGTTCAAGCCCCAGCATCTCCACATGCCTTTTCTCCAGAYTGCCATCCACTCACAGGGGTGGAAATGCCTGTGGCCTGGGAGGAAACCTCCCTTTCCCCTGTCTAACATGCTCTAGGCRACACTGCTTGAGCAGGGGGGTTGGACTAGATGATCTCCAGAGGTCCCTTCCAACCTTACTGTTTATGATAGCCTAATACTCCAATCTGATGATTATGRAGCAGTTGTGGATTCTCACATTATGTTCTTTTACTTATTTATTTTACATTTATCATTCAGTACTTTTGCAAATAGCTAGTTTCTCAAACAAAGTTCTGCAAGKGCAGACACTGTTTCCCTCTAAATGGAACTGCTGTGGGTGACAATGTTTCATTAGTGAAATACAGTAATTAAATCATTTTAGTTATTAACTATTGTCTTCCTCCACAGCTTTTTCCRGATCTTGGTTTACTATTCTATTGCAACCTGCTGGATTGGAAATAATGGTAGCYTCTGATTATACATCTAAATTCTACTTTCACTTCATAAAAGTAGAAGTAMTTGCTGGCTATACTTAGGTCAGTTATAGAATATTAAGCAAAAAATAAATATAAAGGTCACCTCTTAACAGTAGAGAAAGGATGAAATGTTCTGATGCAGAAAAAGTCATTACTGTATTTTGGTATGGCCATGTCAGAATATGAGAAAACTCCGCTAGAACTGTAGATTTGTTTTAGTCAGCTCTGTTACCAGAAGGAAATTTCACCCTGAGTTTAAAAGGCCCATAGGAGCTAGTATTCTGTATTAAGTCCTTCCTTAATGTAACACTGTTATCTTGGTCTTCCTGAATAGGAAATCTTCAGAGTAAAAGCTAGAAACCAGGTGGTCCAGATAAAAGTTGTAATAAATTCACAGACTTGTATATTAAGCAAAGAAGGGAAGGAATGACAAACTCACCAGCAGATACATGCAACACATGCAGCTTCTGAAACTGAGAGGTAGGTTACTACCAGTTTCACAACCCACTGAAAAGGAAGTTTGCACTCCATATCTACATAAAACTATGTATATGTAATAATCATACTAAATATTGTTCAGTTCATATTTAACAATTATGAAGAGCCTTCTACTTGTTACACTTCAGTGTATATTGAATTCTGAGAGCAACAGTCCCTCAGGTTGTACCACACTGGTGATAAAATACTTCTATAGGTGGGGGGAAAAAAAAAAAAAAAAAAAAAAAAAAGCAGTCCCTTCCAACAATATATTGCTACTTCAGAGACTGAACTTCGTATTTCCAAAGCAAACTAGGATAGTCATTTGTAAATAATTACAGTTCTATTAGAATATATACTCATGTAACACAATTGTAAGAATTATGAGAACAAGCTGAAAGGTTTACATATGAAACAGATTCTCTGTTAGTTGCTTTGTGATATGTTTTTCACAAAACACCTGCACTTGTCATCTGACTTAAGTCTTTATTTTTCTAAATAGAGGCTTTTTAATTGTATTCTTAGTTGTTCTAAGTAACTTCAGAAAGCTGACAAAAATATAAGGGGAATGTGGAAAGGGAGGAGGGAAGAGAAAAAGGAGTAGTAAGTTTCAAGGTTTTTTTCCACATGTACAATCTATGAATCAGTTTGGTAATCAGTGGCAAATAAGGTAGTAAGTTTGAGTGAAACTTACTTTATTCACGTATTTTAGTAAAGTCTTTTAAAATATGATAATCATTCTATAAAAATGGCTTTTCCAAGTTGGTCAGTGAAATGCGAATTGAATGCTACAGTACATTTTGTCTGCATAATTGCTATTACTGATCTTATTTACAGGATAATAGTTAACGAATTTTTAATAGCTTAGTGTAATATTTAATATAATAGTTCTGTGTCAAAAGAGCATAGCAACAATCATTCCATCTATCAAAGATACTACTCTAGGAGACCCCAGGTAAATCAAAAACAAATGAGACAACATATCTTTTGATACAGAAAAAGAAGTCCATTAAAGTGACAGATATTTTTCTGATTACTGATTAAGTTTTATGCCTACCTACCTTTGCAAGTAGCATGTTATAGTACAGTAGAACAGTTGATATCAAAGATCCAACAGCTACCTTTTTAGSACTGGGATGTTTTTACTTCAGACAAGCTCTCGTCCCTTAGCCTAAACACTCATTAGTGTTTACAGTGCATCCTTCAGTTATGTTATACCTGAAAGGAAGCTAGTGCTTACACTCCAAGATAGCTCTACGACGTGAATCAAAGCACTGTCAGTAGGGACCACAGTTGACAGTGCATTCATAATCCATCCTAGAACACAAACACAGATGACAAAATATACAACACTGTGCCATTATCACCAGTTGCTGTCATTTCTATACCAAGCAGAAGAGAACAAAGATGACAATGTTGAAAGCTAGAACATTGCTAATGCCTACCTAGAATATTCTAAAATGTTGCATACCAGGAAGTGTTTTGTCTCATTTCTGTTTGGTTTAGTTTCTGACCAGAAATATTTTATTGACTGTAATTAACTATAAATTACAGCTGTCCTTAACTTACAAAAGAGAATGCATATATCTTTGAAGTTTCTTACAAGACAAGAGTAAAACACTGAGCCATGCAGCACTAATAYTGATGACTGACTCATAACCTTTACTGGCACACAAACGAAGCTCTTTACACTAAAGAATGCGAAGTTAATGTCAACTTAATTCTTAAGTCCAAGTTAGGCATTTGCTCTTTTCCTGTTCCCACCAGCATGCTGAAATACCATGTAAGGTCAGCTGTTCTAAATCTACTTTGCTAGATAGAAATAACAAATACTTAGGAATATACTGTAGAACTCACTTTCATCATCCAGCTTAGARGGCATTAACAATTCATGTAAGATTGAAAAAGAATCCAAACATTACTCAAATGAAAGCATCAAGTCATCTAATCCATCCTTACAATACCACTTTTGAGCATATAGCCTTCTACAACAAGAAATATTWTTTTTTACTGAAATAGTAATTTATTTTTTATACTAAAAAATATTTGTTTTGAAAGAGATCAAAAATAGAGCACTTTATCTTTTCCTTTTTTTTTTGTTTGTTGAGTATTTCGAAGAGCATTCTATTTCACAAAATTCTATTTTAAATAAATTYTAAATTTCCAGTACTAGAATAATATCAGGCTTGTTATCAAGTAACATTCAAYTTTTGGTCTATGTGTATTGCTTCTACTTTTGCCATTGATAATTGTTAAAAGATGCTTAACTGTTAGGAATTGTAGAAATGACAATAAATAGTATGCCAATGTCACTCCAGTCTTCAAAAAGGGCAAGGAGGAGGACCCAGGCAAGTATAGGCCCRTCAGCCTCACCTCCATCCCTGGAAAGGGGACCGAACAGCTCATTCTGGATGTCATCTCCAGACATACRSAGGAAAACAAGGTGATCAGGAGTAGCCAGCATGGATTCACCTAGGGGAAATCCTGCTTAGCCAATCTGAGAGCCTTCTATGATGAAATGACTGGCTGGGTAGATGAGGGAAGAGCAGTGGACAATGTGTACCCTGACTTCAGCAAGGCTTTTGACACTGTCTCCCATAACATCCTCCTAGAGAAGCTCAGGAAGAGTGGGTCAGATGAGTGGACTGTGAGATGGATTGAGAAGGCAGAGGTGAGGTGGCTGAAAGGCAGAGCTCAGAGGGTCATCATCAGTGCACGGAGTCTAGTTGGAGGCTTGTGGCTAGTCTAGTGGCGTCCCCCACAGCTCAGTACTGGCTCCCATCCTGTTCAACTTTTTCATCAGTGACCTGGATGAGGGGACAGAGTGCCTCCTCAGCAAGTTTGCTGATGATACCAAGCTGGGAGGAGTGGCTGACACACCAGAGGGCTGTGCTGCCATTCAGAGAGACCTCGACAGGCTGGAGAGCTGGGCAGACAGGAACCTCCTGAGGTTCAACAAGKGCAAGTGCAGAGCCCTTGCTCTAGGCACCAGTACAAGCTGGGGGCTGACCTGCTGGAGAGCAGCTCTGCAGAGAAGGACCTGGGAGTGCTGGTGCATGACAGATTGACCATGAGCCAGCAATGTGCCCTTGTGGCCAAGAAGGCCAATGGTCTCCTGGGCTGCATTAGGAAGAGCGTTGCCAGCAGGTTCGAGAGAAGTGATTCTGCCCCTCTACTCAGCCCCTAGTGAGGCCTCATATCAAGTACTGTGTCCAGTTCTGGGCTCCCCAGGACAAGAGAGACATGGAGCTACTGCAGAGAGTCCAGCGTAAGGCTACGAACATGATTAGAGGGCTGGAGCACCTGCCCTATGACAAACGGCTGCGAGAGCTGGGCCTCTTCAGCRTGGGGAAGAGAAGACTGAGGGGGGATCTTATCAAYGTGTACAAGTACCTGAAGGGAGGGTGTCAAGGGGACGGGGACAAACTCTTTTCAGTTGTCCCGTGTGACAGGACAAGAGGMAATGGGCAGAAATTGAAGCACAGGAAGTTCYGCCTGAACATGAGGGRGAATTTCTTCCCTGTGAGAGTGACAGAGCACTGGAACAGGTTGCCCAGAGAAGCTGTGCAGTCCCCTTCTCTGGAGATGTTCAAGGCCCGCCTGGATGCCACTCTGTCTAACATGCTCTAGGTGACCCTGCTCAGCGGGGCGGTTGGACTAGATGATCTCCAGARGTCYCTTCCAACCTTACTGATTCTGTGATTGTATGAATATTATTTCTGTAAGAGTAGGAAGGGAAAGTAAAGTTTTAGATACAYAGAAGCTTTGAGAATACAGGAAATAAACTTACTAGAGTAAACGATGGCTATCAGGAGTTCACATGCCCTGTAGAGGCGATGCAGTCTGTGAAAACCTTATCTAGAGTGCCAGATCTTGCTGTTCCTTGGAAATGAAGCTACATCTGCTCTGTTACCCTACCCCATAACACATTATCTTTTGTTTGTAAATATGCATGATAAAATGTTTTCCAGATAGCAGATTGATTTCATATTTTCAGACTGCCTTAAACTTTAATTGGACACTTTCACTTTGAATCACTACTGCTATGAACTGATTTAAGTGTGTCTATCATGCACCAATACTTAGAAAAGAGGCCTCTGTTCAGGATTTTACCAAGTTCTCACTGYAGCTAAGCTCCTGCTGAAGTCCCATGTGTGGAGCCGCATAAAAAATAAGTATCCCTAGAACTGGGACCAAACCTCTGGAAGGCATTATTAATTCAAGCACCAAAACAATGTGCCAAGTGATAAATGCATTAATTTAGAAATACTCAGTACTCCTATGTAAGATGAATTGTTCTTTTCTCCACGATTCTAATATTACATTTATTTTATATTTTCAATGTAAGA
Organism: Rhea americana; assembly: GCF_003343005.1. Classification (NCBI taxonomy): domain Eukaryota; kingdom Metazoa; phylum Chordata; class Aves; order Rheiformes; family Rheidae; genus Rhea; species Rhea americana. Next base: position 1,209,280 of record NW_028186890.1, read on the forward strand.
AAGGTTCTTCCTTTTATTGGCACTGAGCCTTCTCTATGCTTAAGATAYAGTGACAGCAATGCACAAATCTAAGTTTGCTTGTAATTCTCATGAAACTGCCAATCCCAGAGAACTTCCATTGGTTTACTGTAGAAATAAAGCAGAAAGATGTAAGCACAGACCAAAATCCACAGGCTCTTAGATAAGCAAATTGAAGCCAGATTGTGATCAAGTAGTTTAAAATAAAATTCTAAAAAAAAAGAAAAAAGAAAAGAAAAAGAAAAATCACATCTAGAACGTTCATGTAAAAAGACTGTTCCATAGGTAGCAGATTTTCTCCAAAAACATCACAAAAAGCACTTAGTGGGTGAACTGTGGAAGTGGTTAAAATATATGATGCAAAGACCAGAGTGGCAAGTCTGGGAGTATGTTCCAGATATATTAAAAAAAAATGTTTTCAATCAACTTGGAGTGCTCAGTGACATGCTCAGAAGAAGTGGAGCTGTTTGCAGGTAGACATGAACACAACCCATTGCAACGTAAAACAAGGAGGTTGACATGGCTCTCTGATATGGTCTCAAAGAGTTCATGTTGTAACACTCATGTGCTATTTATTTCTGTCCAGATAACCACAGGTCTGTGTCAGGCTAGTAAGAGATTTTTTAAGCTATATTCTTTCCTCTGAACATAGCAGTTCAAGGTAACAGTTCAAACAAGTTGTGTAAATGGTTAGGAAGACATTCTTGAAAGTTCTGTGACAGAACTGTAATACTAYGGGTTAGAAGACCAACAAATGTTGAAGTCTGTTGCTGCAGCGGGCTAAGCAGATTGCTTTCTGTAGTATTCAAAAAAAAATTCCATCACTGAATTAGTGGCAACCTGTCTCCTTTATCCAACCAAGGGAAAGGGTAATCAAGTTACAACAGCTGTTTTGGTTCACAACATTAAAACTGAACTTCTTATGGGACATCTTCAGATGTTTATGATCTTGTATAACAGGTAACCTTTCCTCTGCCACCATGCCTCCAGCACAAKAAACATGGTCTCATGTTCTATAAGAAGTCTCTTCTGTATGGAAGAGAACACACAAGAGAACTGTAAGCAGGAGCAAAACAAATCTGCATCTCCCAAATACAAAATATGACAATATGAATGGGCGGGCCTGCAATCTGAAAAGAATTTTTACTTATCTCACATGTATGGAGATCCCAGTATCAGCTTAGCTCTTTGAAAAAACGATTTTCTCTTAGGCAGTAAATTCAGCTTTTTATGGCATCTGTCTAGGTACTTATACTGTCTTCACTATCATAATATCTGAACACAAACTATACTGGTATACTACAGTATATGTTGCGCATTAACAATAGTCTTGGTATACATTGCAGCATAAATGCATTTTAAACATAATCTTACTCTGTATTTATAAATAGCTCCCTTTTTTCCTTATATAATGTTTAGTTTTAGAATATTAGTTAATATAGAATATGTTCCTTTCCATAAAATCTACTAAGTCTCAGTGCTACTATGTATTTTTCATCTCTATTTCTTTCAAATCCAAWTTCTCTAGCTCTCTGCATCATTACATATGCCACTAAGTCTTTTTGATATGTCTAGTAATCACACACTAGTGGCTGGAACAGTAAAGATGTGAAATGCAAACAAAATTCCTTTGCTCTTAATTTATTTTTAATCTATTTGACAAAAGACAAAGTAATATGGGTTTTAAATGACAGTACCTAGCTTCAATTTATATTTTATAAAAATCTAGTTTGACTCGTTTGGTTTTAAAACTCTTAGAATAAGATATATGCATGCATGATATAATGAAGCTTATTACCAACATCATCACCACAATTTTTACTTTCTTCTAAAAACAAAAACAAATAAATAAAATTGAACGAGGTGCCGGCCTTTGCTCCCCAGGCAAGGTATAAAATTACTCACTCTCAAGAATTTGAAAATACGTAAATGTTTAATATGCAGCATCCACAGAGCTCTAGTATTGACTAATTCTCTCAGACTGAAACTTTTCAAGAATTAAGGCAGCCGAAGAAGGACAACCAGAAAAATCATGACTAAACAACAGCAAATTACACTGACAGACTCTTTTTTCTGCTTAGTAGATACAATGTACAGCTGAACCTATTTGCTGTAAGAAGTCCTATGGCATTTCTCCCCAATGACCTTCACAATTTCTAAGTGGGGGTAATATTTTTGACCTATACAAAATTTCCCTGCAGTWCTGTACATTCTTTCTCCTTACTTGAAAGAATATACTGTTGTGCAATAATGCACAATTGGCCACAGAGATAATATAATCCAGGCATCACTGTTAAAATATTACCTGCTTTCTACAGTCAGCAGGTGTGCAATAAGGGCTAAATCATGAGCTACACTTCAAATCCAAAGTTTAACCCTTTACTGAAACAATGAAAGAAACATCTAACTGAAACAATGCACTGTTACTATTTTTTAAAGAGTTAGCCTACTTGAGACGTCCCCAAATATTGACCAATAGCTAGAAGCAAACATAATCCCTTCTGCAAGTGCTCTAAAATGTGTTAGCAGTAAGAACCCCCTAATGATGTCTTCCAAACTCAGACCRCCAGAGTGTAACACACTCCAAACATCATCTCACAGCTGCTGCTCTGAAGACCAGCAGAAGCAGGCACTGTAGAACCAATTAAGCCAGTTTTATATAAAAAAGGTAATCCCCTAAAAGCTTTTAAAGTCAGTTTTCCATATCTTTTCTGCTGGCAGAATAATACAAGTTTGTAAGAAACAAGGACTAAGATCAAGTCCAGTAATTCAAATATCTAATGTCAATAATATGCATTACATAATACACAAAACACACTCAACCTAAGGATAACATTTGATGTAAATATCCATAAACTGCCCATTCACTCTATTAGAGTAAAAATATAATTTTAGATCCAAACATAGGAAAGATTTAACAGAGTGTTTTTGAGACGTAAGGCTAAAATATATTAGCTGTTTTCTCACTCCTCATACATTTTAGTTGACACTCTGGACATTTTTATCTCTGTCTGTTGAAAGAAAGAAAAGCTAAGTAATACTTAGAGAAAAAGATCAGATGCAGAACAAAGTCAAAAGCATTCTTAAAGCCCAAAGACTGAAGCAAATCCAGGAGACGCATCAGATAGAAAAGTGCACCATAATATCCTAAAAAGAATACAATATTGCTTCATTTGGTGTTATGCTGCAGTTTTTTTCTCATTGCACTGAGGTTTAAGATTATACCTCAGTGTATTAAGCCACTCTACAGGTATTCTTGGCAGAAACTCATGTAAAGGAAGTAGGGAAAGCTTTTCAGAATTGCAATGATGTTTGCTCAGCGCTCTCAGATCCATCTCAGGGCTCTTTTCTGTCCTGAACAGAACACTGGTTTGGCTGAACCACCATCTGTAACWGCAGAGAGGAACAGATAACAGGTTGCTACTCCCCTGCCAACGAGAAATACCCATTATACACGTATGGTATCAGCAACAAACAGATGATCAATCTGAATGATGATCAATGAACAGTGAGGCAGCTGACTCTGCTATAGATAGATATATACACATATGCAAGCAATAAATGTTTTCTTTACTTGAATAGAGAATCTTGGTGCAGAAAGACTTCCTAGCTACGTATTTGATGCTTTCATTCTTTTTCAAGCAAGCACTTTTCACTTGGGTAACTATCCTAATGTACGTCTGCAGGATCCCGTTTTTTGAAGTAACAAGAGTTCATCCACTAATCCCAAGAAGGACGACGGCCAAAAGTCTTTTTTTTTTTTTTTTTGTCTTTTCTTCTTGTTTTCCTGTCATAAGAAACAGGTACGGTATCTACCGTATAATCTAAAATCATCAAACAGAGAATACTCTTGCATTGGCACTCTGATGTTGTGTGCTCTAGAATGCAGTGAAAAGCATTAAATGGGCATTCAAGAACAATCCATCTCTGTGGAAAAGCACGTTGGTATGGAACACCAACATTCCTTGAGAGAACAATATTGTACTAACTGAAGTATCAATCCAATTGGATTTAACCAAATTAGCTTTAAACTAGCTGCTAGCAAAAAGCAGATCTAATGGAACTGCTTTTAAATATTTGTACCTTGAGCCATGGACATGTCTAGGGGGCACGACTAATTAGAGGGGAAAAATACAATATGTATTTTCACTCCATCAATTAAGTATTACCAATATTGCCTTAATATTATTGATGCATGCACACAAATATCTTGTAAAGAAAAAAAATATTCATGTTGTTTAGCCATATTATATGCATCCATAAGACAAACATGACTGACTTAATATTGTCTCTTACACATTTMACGGAAAACTTTTACACACTGTCTTATTTGCATTCCCGGAGGTTTGAGAAAGCTGCGAAGAATAAACCTAATGAGACAAAGACCTCAGGAAATATAAAAAGCAAACTCAAACATCTATTTGACAGCTATGTATCAGGCAAGAACTAAAATGTGGCAGGTAATCACTGGAGCATTACTGAATGCCCAGAAATACCTGACTCAAAAGATTTTACMGTAAGTCTTGAGAAGAGCAGTAGGAGGTGTGGGGGGTGGCATGGAGGAGGAAGGCAATCATCTGTGTCAMACAGACACTGACTTTCTTTTTTAGATTTTTACAAATGTAAATGTAAATGTCACGAGACCTTCCAGTCAACCTGGGAAAGATAAAATAATTTATGTCCTTCAGAATTCTGAAAGAAATACAACAGACCCATGTTTGCCACCTCTGAATTCCAATCTGCAAGACTACAGTTATTACTTGAGAAGTATTACATCCAGTTCCCACCACTGACAGAGAAGTGCAGTTGGGAACAGAGTTGGAAAGATGAGCTAGAGAATTATATAGCAGAAAATCCCATGTTATCCCTTCAGAATCAGAGGACAACTCCCTCATCAATCACTAGAGCAAATTAGTGTAGTGCTTTAYGCAGTGATGGAGCTAAACAGTGCTGGAAAGATTAGAATATCTTTCATTTTCAGGAAAAGCATTATTTTTCTAATTCTTATAAAGTACCTTATTTCACACATACCTTCACACACGCACAGCATCAGATAATGCCTTCAGGCTGAGATTTGATAATCCTTGTCATCTCAGCCAGCAAAGTAAGAAATGTTGTCTTGAAAGGATTTAACCCTTTCAAAAATCTAACTTGATTATTTCACTCCCATCCTCCCTCTTCCCCCCTCCACCCTGCCCCCCACCCTGAAYTCTGCAATGCCCAAGAAAACTTATTCACATTACTCTTCTGGCTTATTCAGATGAGGACCTATAATGCTTTGCTTGGATGACAAGTAGCTAAACATTTTAAGAAGATTCTATTATTGTAGGCAAATCATTAATATTCAGGCTATCACAGCAAATAGCATTATATCTAGTTTCTATCTTATAAGCATTCTGTTAYCTCATACTCCTAACGAATGCTAAATACATACTGTATATATTTATATATATTCTGGAAGTGAAGCTGATCTAGAATGGCAAATTGGCATAAACTATTGCCTGTCAAGTAACAGCAAGAAGAGGAGAATAAACTGGGGGGGGAGGGGGAATACAAACACAACAACCTAACTGAGAATTACGGGGTAAAGAAACTCTATTAATTTTCATAGATTTGAACTGCAGAAACTAAGAAGCTAAAACTCCCAATTCATTATCTCTGTGCATGCTAGTATCCCAAGGTCTACAGCTACAAAGTCATGCCATATCTTTCACTAAACAGTTAGCCCTAAAATAATACTAATTTATAGCTTTGTTTTCTGGTGTCTTCTTTCTTTTTTTTGGAGAGGGAGTAGGAGGGACAGATGCATTGSGGGTGGGGAGGAGGAAGAAGAATCGTTTTACGTTTTTACAATAGTAAACAATAGAACCACTGAAGGCCATTCTGCATTACCAGTGTTAAAAACAAACCACACTTTCTAGTACCAGTGCAGGATTAGCTCAGTTAGYTWGAGCGTGGTGCCAATAATGTCAAGGTTGTGAGTTTGATCCCTRTATGGGCCACTCATTTGAGAGTTGGACTAGATGATCCCTTCTAACCTTACCAACACTATGATTCTATGATTRATCAGGACATGATCAATACAGCAGTTACTAGCGTGAAACGTCCTCATTTTTAGATGTAAGTGACTCTACAATTACTCATATATTGTATTTAAAAAATAAGCACAGATATCTATGCATCTGTTTGGATTTTAAAGAGAATATTTGTGTTTTAAACTTTCAATCTTTCAAAAATTAGTAACAAAAAGACTTATGAATTGAATGTGTTGAACAGTCCAACAACAATAGATGCAAATTTAAATTTAAACCAGTCTCAAAATATTTTAAAAAGAAAACTGGAAAAAAAAAAACAGAATTTCTAAAATTCCTATGCTTTCAGCTTTTTTCTAAGTTTTTCTAAATACTGTGGTGAGGTTTGAGATCAGAGGAAAAAGATCACTCATATTCCTTGTCTTGCTAAGACTTTTTTTTTCTTTTAATCTTTTTGAAAAAGTCTCTCAAATAAYGTATGACAGCTATCTGCTTGGTGTGTGTGCGTGCGGGGGGTAGATCAGGTACCATTTATCAACCTGCAAAAAATTAACCTGTAAAGCTCTGACATTTTAGCAAGATATGTTTCAGGTCATTCTGGGTCTTCCAGGCACAAAGGCATAGTTCTGTGAAACATGACTGTATAATATTCTATTGAGTCTTTTTGTTGCTTTTTCCAGTATTATGTCAGACACCTAGAGAATCGTAACAGAACATTTTTGCAAGATGTTTTTCTCCTCTTTTCATCTTCTTCAGAGTATTGCCCATACAGTTTCTTCTGGTTCTTGCCTCACTCCTACCCAGCTTCTGTCTCAGACCAAAAGCACCTGTGTGTTTGTGGCAGTAGGCCAGTAAGGACAGGCAGGAGCAGGAAGAAGGCCTCAGATCCTTGCTTTCCTTTGGAGCTCCCTTCGCAGACATGCCCCCAGCAGACACCCCTGTCCAACCTATTCTTGCTAAATCTTTCCTTGACTTTAGGCAGGCACTTAGGGCAGGCACCGGCAGTCCTGCAGCTACTGAGTGGTAACTCCTGTTCTCTTTGTTTTATTTCCAGATTTCAACAGTACTTTCACTCTTACCAAGAGCTGTATTTTCATTATTTTGAGGATCAAATTSACAGATAGGTGCACAAGACTTACTGCCCTCTTGCTCTGAAAAATGCATCCATATTGGCATCTTTTAGATTCTTCAAAAGGGTAGATTTATACAAGTATATATAAATACAAGCATCTCTTCAAACATATTTAACAAGACACATACATAATCTGGTGTAAGCAAATGAGTCACAGTCAGCCTTAGATATGTCAATAATTGGCAACAGAATAACTCCAGTTTAYCTCATCCGTTAGTTTTGTCCTGGCTAGACATTATTCCTAGTTTTCAGGAATATTTCTCCTCAGAATCAGCAGAGGGCATTGCTCACTCAGTGTCCAAGCATGGAAGTTTATATTTGTGGATGAGACTGCTCCCAAGTTTTGTCTCATGCTAGGCACCAATCTTTTTTATTTTATTATGATTGTATTTAATAGGGAACACCTATATTATAGATCCTCGCTAAAAGTTCTGMGAGTTTTTTTTTATTATCTTACTATTTATCACTACTTTCATATCCATTTTACAGACAGGAGACAGACAGATTAACCAACTTGTCCAAAATCACACAAGTAGTCAATGACACAATCCTGTTAAGAGTCCTTCTGCATACCTCAAAATGTAAGGACTTGTCAGTTCCTCTCTTGGACAGACACTCACTATATCTTACAAGATTATAGAAGAGATTAACAACCACTACATGAACAATGGCTTCCATAAACATAAATACTTAAAAGGAGAATGTTCCTTTCACAGTGCAAGCAAGAAAAGAAAAGCATCTTTCTTCCACAGCCTGAATATGTTTGCTTTGTAAACTCTTTTCAGTTCCTCACTTATGATATTCACTTGCATTGTACATCAGCAGCAAAATGTGCTGTTGGCTCCATGACAAAATATGGCTGTTCCCACTGACTGTCCCATAGGCCTCTTTCTTCCACTCTTCAACACCTGCACTCTTCACCACTTGCACTATATTAGGTGCCCTTAGTTCCTCTAAAAGTGTCATAATCCACTTTTCACCAGTAGCCCCAAGCCTAAATCACACTTTTAGATGCAGTGTCCAATTTCACAGCCTCAATGGTTGATCATTTTCAAGCAGCTTTCATTGTTCAGCCGAAACTGTAAACCTGTCTTGTGAAGTGATAACCAATAGTAAGGGCTTGAGCTGTCAGGAGTTACATCTAACTACAGCTTCCCCTGTGGAGATGCAAAGCAAAATTGTCAGTTTAAAGAAACACTGTCAGAACTAGAAAGAGTCTATTTCCAGAACCAGAAAGTGTCTATTTCCAGAAAGAACAGAATCCAGTAATTCAAACATGTCTTTAAAAGGTACTTAGTAAGTATACAGCCTCTCATTCATCAGAGATGTTCTGACCAGTAAGTATGTCAATGGGATGAAAGATAATGTTTTCAGAAAATAGCTTAACACATAGCTGAAGGCTCTGACAAAAACAAAYGGACTTCGAAACACATTCAGGTAGAATGTCACCAGTATTCCGTGAGATAGTTAGCTTTGTTCCTCACCCTAAATTATGCCTACAAAACAGCCTTAAATGATTATTCTTTATTTAAAAATAGTAAGTTTCCCTTTTCTCCAGTATTAAATGCTGGGAAAAATATTCCTTTAATATATTCTGAAGAGTGTATCATCAGCATAGAAAGTCTGCTCCTTTGAAACTGAAGCAAATCTCATGAGTTTCCRGAATGTTAGAAGGTGCAATTTGGGTGGCTGGGTCTCTAGCAAGTTTTATGAGAATGTAATTCCATGATAGCTATCATTTGTGATTGAAGCTAGGGACACCTGGTATTGTGAACACAYTCTGAAAACATAAGAGAGTTCTTGTCAAGTAAACATTGATCCTTGCAGCACTGTTTTCAGGTAGAGGTACCAACTACTCTTAAAAATCTCCATCAAAGCAGAAGTCAAAAAGCTATAGCAAATTGAGAACAAGAGGAAGACAGGGATACATATGAATGTATTTATCCGTCATCTGTACTTAAAGTTCAGCAAAATTTCCTGAGTTTCTGAAGAAGATTATGGAGGCAATAGCCTTGCTATTTCCTCAGTGAACTGACCACAGACTTGATGTCACACAGCCAAAGATCTTCAAAGCCCTTTTTYTTCTTCCTTTATGTCATTCCAGTTGGGCATGGTGATACTGAGTGATCTGAATTCCTAAGCTAACCTTAGCAAAAATGGCTGAAATGGTATTATAAGCAGTTTAGCAAAAGCGATGGCCCTAACTGTAATTTAACACAAAGTTAATTTTACTAACAAGGTTCTTGATCGTATTTCTACACAGAAGCAGTGCTAACTTTCAGACTAAGGTTTTTTGGACCAAGCTGATATACATGTAACATACACTGCCTTTTGTGATGATGCCTGTAAAAGACCTGTCAACACATCTATTAAATATTCTTCCCTCTAGTGGCATAAATGCCAGCAAACAGATGAGACTAGATGACATTCATTGCTCCTACCTTTCTTTGCAATTAATGGATTATGCATGCATGAACTCGCAGGACTTGCCTCTCCTCCATTTCATATCTATCCTTTCAAGTCCAATACTTCCGTAACGAGGCACTAGGAAACTGAGCTGTGTCAGTAAGTGAAGCTGTTCTCCAAACTAGGCTTTCAGGAGCACAGGATCCCAACAGACCTGTTCCTCAGGCAACACATGCTGGTACCTTTGCTATAATAACAGATATGTTCCACTAATTGCACACTTGGATGACAGATGGCTTTATTAAGAAAACTGTAAGAAAGAGGTGTAATTGAATGGTAGAAACGTGTGTTTTCAGTTTTTAGTACCAGTTTTAGAGCCTTAGACTACCACCTTCACTCAGGTCACCTGCTCTATAGTTGATTATTGCACAAGTATTCAAGGATTGGCAAATATTGAGAGGAAAGCAGATCAGTGACGAGCAAGTACATGAGTAGCATGAGGAGAAGCAACTGGTGGTAGCAGCATGTGAAAGAATGCTCAAGAGTACCCCAAAGCATTATAGGTCTACACAGAATATTTAACATTACAAAATGCAGCTGATTCAGAAACATCAAACTCTACATGCTAAAAACTGTGCACTGCATGCTCATACCACCAAAGCTGTCATTCTTCAGCAATTCTTGTATATCATTTTTGTTTAGACAATAAACTAGTCGGAATAGTTTATTCAGAATAGTATCTCCTTTTGATTTTACATGGTTGGTAATGCAATAGCTTGCAGTTTTGACAACTGCTCAGTGCTAGTCCAGGTCAAACAATACTAGTAGTTATTTTTTCTCAACGAAAGGCTACTCACTTTTCTTAAATAGTTTATAAGAAAAATTAAATTAAAATGAATCACTGGTTCAGCCAAAATAAAATGGATGTTAACTTGCTTTAATTGATGTGCTTTGCTATTGTTTTAATGATTATTTGCTTTAAAGTGGCTCTGTTAAGAAAATACATTATAAAGTTTAACAGTGATCATCTCAGCAACTCCAAATCAAGTAGGCTCATCTTCAGCAAAATTACTCCCTCCCTCCAAATCAAGTAGGCTCATCTTCAGCAAAATTACTCCCTCCCTCCCTGCCCCCTGTCACAAATTCAACTCAGAGCTTAAAACGGAGCTCTGTCTTCTTGCCTGTGGAATTACTACCACTGATAGAAAAGCTGCAATTTAGCTGGCTATTTTTCTGATGATGAAGAAATCAAAGTAAAATCAAGGYTGCTCTTTCACAGATGTGTCGGGCCTACAGAAATAAAATTTCAACACTGGGATCAAAGTCATTGGATATTCTTCAAAAACATAGAAGTAGAAATTATATGGAATCAGAATGTTCTGTTTCTTAAATTATACTTCTTTTTTAACCGTGGCAATTTACATTCCCTGAGTACTCTGTCTATACTGAGTCCTATATAAATGACCCATTCCTATATATGCGAAGCATATATAAAAAGATGGAAACCTATCACAAATGAAAGATGATTTCTTACCAAACTAAAATTATCACTAGCTGCTGTCTGCTAGAACACACATTCTCAGATAGTATGAACTGGAAGAGTGAAATACACCTTAATTGAGCTGGAACAATTATGTATGTGGCCTAATATCCCTATCATATTAAGTAAATTAGACGTTAGAAGTTTAAAATAAAAATATCTGTCTTTTGAAGCATGTAGATTTGAACCTTAATCAACTAATAAATTGCAAAAAGCATGACACTGGAAATATGGCCAAGAATATTACATCAACATCCATTACAAGAAAATAAAATAGTTACTAGAGGAAAAGATAAAAAGAAAAGCTTAAAATCTAGTCAAGGATTTGATTCCCTCTTCCCTAGACCTCTTGATCAGGCTACAGCATATCAGTTTGGTGTTTGTACCCACTTTTTTCCTCTTTCAGTCAATTACACTTGCACTCTCAGATAATGCTGTTTTGGGAGTACTTACTTTCATACTACATCTTGCCATTATTTTACTTTTTGTTTTGTTATTGCTGTGGTTGCTTTATGGACTAAATCAGTATTGCTACGCACAAATATTCTCAGAATCCATTCACAMGTGTACTCAGGAAATGAACACCTTTCAAAGACATTCTCTTGCCTCACGGACAATTGAAACTTTAGAAACTTTATTAAAAACAATTCTGCACGTAAGTTTTTTATTTTCACGCAAGGCTTTAAAGTGATCTTTTTCCCTCAATTTCTTCTAAGCCCCAGGTATGAAATAATTACGATCTCCAAAGCAGCTAATTGAGCTGTCCACAAGCAAAGGATTATGCTTTCCAGTGGAGAATAAGCAGCAGGAGCAGATGAACAACTTCCTCTCATGCAATTATCACTAGTAATGAATAGCAAGGCAGAAGTACTAAATGACTCAGAGGTTTTAAATTACAATTATTTTACTAAGACGACTGATTCAGTGTCTGTAGTGACCAAAGTCATTAATATTTGAAAACTCAAGAACAATGTGAAATTAGTTTTTTCTTCTGCTTCCTAGTAGACACATTGTGGACAATGTCCACAATTTAAAAATGAGAAAACACCTGGAGCAAAACATCGAATTTGCTCTTTTCAGCATCCTAGCAACCTTGGCATGGCCAATACATGTTAAAAATAGTGCTTTCAAGTAAGAAGCATTTTCTGCTTCCAAAATATTTTGTCGAAGTTCATCTTGGTCTACTTGATCCAGTCTTATTTTTGGAAAGAAAGGTATTTTAATGTATCAGAAAAAAAATTACWGGTAAAAAGATACAAAATAAAAGTTAAATTTGTTCATTGCCCAAGCAGAATTGTTTTTCAAAACAGACACTAAAAATTAGAGCATCTTCTTTTATAAAAGTATTATTTTAAAAAATTCAAAAGATCTCCTATGTGATTTATAAATCAAAACAAACTCAAAGATATAAGACCAAATCCTGCAAAAACATGTAAAATTTAAGTATAGCATATAAACATTTAAGGATCCATACAAAGGAGCAGTAGGCTTCAGATAATGCTGTGGAAGTGCTTATGTCTCATGGCATTTACGCATTTTCAGGTATATTCTGAAAACTGAACATCTCAATTACTCAAAACATAGATGGTAATAATTGAAGAAACTAATATGTTTTTTCAGCTGAGTTCTAAATATATCAAGTGTAAGCCAGAAAAAGAATGCTAAAAGAAAAATCATGAAAAGTAAAATGAAAATTTCATAAATTTTTACAGAAATAAAATCTACTGTGAAAATTTTGAAATGCCAAATGCCCTTTGCCTTTCCTTTTCTTTTTTTTTTTATGGGACTAATTCAGTTGTTCAAATCTGATACAGAACACTGTTGTCTTTTCACTTAAGAAGATAATGCAAGGTAGTAGTATCCCTGTCTTCAACTTTAGACCCAAGATCCTAAAAACAACTGCTATTGTCACTTTAGAAAAAATTGAGAAGTCAGAATAGTCTGAGATCTATACCATTAAAAGTTACAGACAACAGACAACAGAACTAAAATTAGGAGATCAGGTTTCTAACTCTCTTTTGCCTATGACTTGATTCAAAAGTTAACTTTCTTGTGCTGAAGTCTGAGTAATAATGCTGTGGAGATGGCACCTCTTCCAATGGAAATGTAATGAAACTTAACCCATGCATTAAGCCCTTGAGATTCTGTATTTAGAAGTGCTGGAGAAGTGCATGGCATTACTATATATTATTTATGTTAACTAAACTGAAGAGGCTTATCATGTTAATGCTAATAAAACAGGAGTGAACAACATATTTTATCAAGTAATYCAATAATCCAGCCAGTTGTGCAGGCCACTTGCCATATAGATTCATATAAACATGTTTTGAGTTAGATCCACTGGATTCATTATTTTGTATTATATGATAGAAATCTGGACAATGCAGGTTTACCATCTCAAGGCTGTTCAACAACCTCTATTTCCCCTGAAAGTTTATAATTTGCACACTAATTCTTTCAACTTTGTTGTTTTTATATACTAAACATGAGGAAGCATAAATAAAACAGAGTTTTGAAAGTAAAATTTCAACTACTCAGTGAGCTATCCCAAGGACAGACCTTACACAGATCCCCACAGATGTCAGAGAGAACCCACCGAGGCAGAAAAGCAGCAAATCTGGGTCAAACCATGTTTAGTTACCAATTAATACAGCTTTCCTGGTCAGYGTAATTTTGTTTAACTGCTGAGATTTTTAAAAGGTTTTCTAAGGGAATGAGGTTCCCAACTCCCAACAGAAATCAGTAACAGCAGAAAGCAGAAATACTATTAGCAAGGAGGCTTAAAATAAACAAGCAAACAAACACACACCCCCAAAAAAACACTACATAACTTACTTAAGCTTCAAGGACCACATTCTAACATAAATTAGTCTCATCATGATGCATTGCTGAAGTCAGAAAACTAGTAGTGCAAGTTGCACCTTCKTACGCTGCCGAAGAACATAGCCCGTGAGATTATCATTTAGCACTCCCTCGAAACTTGTCTTAATCATTCCTTAATTTCAGCTGCTTTTAACTTGGTTGTTATCCCCTTCACTGTATCTGCCCTGAAGAGAAACAGGGAGGTGGGAGTGGAGAATGGCTGGCAAAATCCATGAACATTCAGCAAGTCGATGAATATGTAATATAGTTCATAATAATACCTAAGTAATTCTTCCATTATGAACTCAATCCAATTCTACTATTTGATTTCAGAAATGGCTTTTCAACACAGGCCTGTTTGACTAATCGGATCATCATTTTCCTATTCTTTTCTGTTTAAACGTTGAATGACATAGCTGTGTTTGGGAAGGCAGTAATTTCATTACACCAACAGAGGGAACTGCCATTCCAGCAAAACAACAAGAGCCAAATTGGCCAGGGGAAAGCACTCCTTCCTAGTCTGAAGAGCACCACAAGAGAAATTCAAGCAAAATGTCAACTCTCAAACACAATGACRACAGGATTACAAAAATCTAATTAGTTGTTTCATTAGCTGAATCCTATCTGTGGCGACAGCAAACAATGGGCATTCGGAAGTCGTCCATCCATTTTTAATACAGGCGCTGTCATGGAGATACTGAAACTAATACATTCTCTGCATTGCCTCTCATTGCAGAGTGACTWCAAGGAAGTGTTTTTCCTGGTTTGTAAGGAACAGCCAGGATTTAAAGGTGCAATGCATCTCTAGAATCACATATCACACACATCCTGCTGAAACAGTCTTTGTTTCCTTCTCGCCTACCTCAGTTAATTGACTGCGCTTCTTTTACAGTCTCTTTGGAGAGGCACAACTTAAGCTTCAGTGCTAACTACAGATATTCAGAACAAGTCTAATTAAGATTAATAGAACTGTTAGAGGTAAATTAAGACACCACCCACAGGAGAGCATTCACTTTCAAAAAGGGTACAAGTCATCTCCTTTCTCCTCCTTACAAAACAGCTTCATTAATTTAATTTCTGTCATAATTTCCATTAAACCATAATCAAAATATTATTGCTAGAAACAAGCACGGTACTTTCAGACTGAAATAGCAGATATTTCACATGAATGTATACAGGGCCCTCTCCAAGCCGGAATGTGGCTGTTTGCCTTCATTATTTAAGGCTCCTGAATACTCAGAATCTTGTGCCATCTAGAGTGATTTGTGGTTAGATTTTCAGACTGACAGCACAGGCTCAAGTCTTTCAGGGCAGCATTTGTTGCTTTTCCAGATGATGTTCTTTTCTGTTCAAAGCATTTAATGGTGCCAGTACTACTGGTAAAAGAAAGTTCCAGGGTTCCAACTGGAGACATGTTTTTTCTGCCTGACAACAGCAAAAACAAACCAAGTTTCAAAGGAAAGAAGAAAAACATTTATCATCTTTACATCTAGAAGACAGAAAATAGAAGACAAGGTGCAGATACTACYAAAACCTTATACACCCATACTTTTGTATTTGAGTAAGCCCTTTCAATTGAGAACTTAAAAGCATAATAAAATATCACATGATCAAATATTTTCAAGCTGAATGTCTCTCAGTATCATTTATTTTGACAGTGGGAGCCAGCACAATATAACTTGTCCCTTCTGCTTCTAGTTAACCCAGCAAGACAATATCCAAGGGTTGGGTTGTTGCCCTTTCGTTTTGTTTTAAAAGAGGTAAAGAGAAACTCAGGTATGGAGAACTGAAAAGACTAGCCCAAGCTGCTGGGGTAGTAGTGCTACWAATGCATTTCAAATAAACTAAGGCAGAAAAAGCTGCTACTGATGAAAATTCTGAAGGGAACTTAAATGCCTGCTCTTGCACCACTGACAGTATTTCACCAAAAATAGCAAGACAATAAAACCATAGAAAATGCCTTTTGCTGTTTTTCTTTCCTTCTTGAAGAGATGAATTCTGATTCAATGCAACCTCATTCATTCTCTGCCATACATGACATTTCTGTGGTATTGCTAAGTTTCTTTCAATCTGGTTGAAGTTTCCATATAGGTACTCAGCAGCATTTTTTTTTCTTTGCAAAAAAGCACACACACATACCAAAATTCTGTATCTGAAATTCAGTGTCATTTCAAATCAGATCTGGCATTTACTATTTAGACTCCTCTTTAACCTTACCACTGGAGACCAATAATGAGATATAAACAGACTACAGTTGATAAAGGAACAGCCATCATTTTTATTACAATTTAAAGGTTATATTCAAATCTTGAAAAAAAAAATCAGTCTCAGTCTTGAAAAAAGTCTCAAAATCTTATACAAAATTTCAGTTGTTCATTAGGTGAGAGGAAGACTGTTGCCTTTCCCTTACAGAAAAGGAAACACATTTGGGAAATTAATGTTACTACTTGAACATACCTCCTGTGCCCAGCCTTCCCAGAAAGACTAACTACAGCTACCTCCATATGACTGAGGAGTGAAGGATCCCAGCAGTGGCTGTGGGACAGCTTGTGTCCCAGCAAGTGTTGGGACTAGACACAGAAAGTGTAGGGACTTCTCATCAATGCACAGACCAACAGATTACTAAACTCAGCTGTTGCTACAACCAACAGGAAATTTTCAAAACAGGTTTGATCCCCATATTGGGAACTAGATCTGATTCCTAGATGAAGTTCTAGGAAATTCTTAGAAATCAACTTTTTCAATGAAGAGACATTATAGCAACAGTGCTACAGTAACAACAATCAGTATTTTAGAAATAATGTCRGTGTCTACACTTTTATATGCAACTTCAAGATAAAATTACTTTCCTCAGAAGTACAGAGTGACCTGGTATTCAAAAATAAATTCAGTCTTCCTTAAAGAACATACAACAAATCAGTAGTTGAAGGAAGAAATGGGTGAAAACAGAAGTTTGCCATCATAGCTAGAATCTATATTTTTCTTATCAATATCTTGAGGCATTTAAGGCAAAAMCAAAACTGTTCATGGCAAAGAGAAGGACATTTAGATAATATCTTAGCAAAGGCTTTTAAAATGAACTAGGTTATAGGAAAAGAAAAAAGCAACAGAAGTTTTAACTTAATCTCTGGCATCAAAGTAAAGAAACATCTCAAGAAAGTAGTTTAGTACTTAACTGACATAAGTGTGGTGTTRGCTTGCATCTCCTACGTAAAGAATTTAATTTGTCCCAAAAAGGTTTCACAATCTACAAAAAACTTTCCTTGGCACGTAACACCTGTCCCTTGATCTTAAGATAGAAACTGCATTCTGAGAAGTTTTAAGATAACTTCTATCTTGGCCCTTGTGGCCAAGAAGGCCAATGGTCTCCTGGGGTGCATTAGGAAGAGCATTGCCAGCAGGTTGAGGAAGATGATCCTGCCCCTCTACTCAGCCCCTAGTGAGGCCTCATCTCGAGTCCTGTGTCCAGTTCTGGGCTCCTCAAGACAAGAGAGACATGGAGCTACTGGAGAGAGTCCAGCATAGGGCTACGAGGATGACCAGAGGGCTGGAGCATCTGCCCTATGAGGAACGGCTGCGAGAGCTGGGCCTCTTCAGCCTGGGGAAGAGAAGACTGAGGGGGGATCTTATCAATGTGTACAAGTACCTGAAGGGAGGGTGTCAGGGGGACGGGGACAAACTCTTTTCAGTTGTCCCATGTGACAGGACTATCCACTAACGTAAAGGATTAAAACAAATCAGCAACAAAATAGGATCATACACCTAAACTAACCTAGCCCTAATTCTAGCATAAACATCTCCATTTCCTGGAAGACTTTCTACCCTAGTTCGTGATGAGCTGAGTACTTAGAAAAGCAAGGTTTTATACTTTACAGGAGGTYCCACCATGGCTCAGTTTAAAGGCGTAGTGAGTCCTCCCTCCCTAAATACAAACTGGATGGTCTAAAAAGAAGCCATGAAAGGCTACAATAACTGAATGGAGCCAAATTACACAGTATGTGTATGTTTGTGAAGTGACAATAATCCTCTTTATGGAGGACTCAAAGGTATCTGAAGAAAAAGTTTATCTGTCTAGATGGAAAAGGTTGTTTGGATTAATGCTAACTTCTGGTACGAGAAAGAACTGCAACTGAAAAATTTTGCAGAGGACACTTTTTTATATAGTGCTACTACACAAGTTAAAATTGGAAGTCCAAGAGAAGTAGAGTCAAGGGTATGTAAAGATACCGACAGCAGCCAGGAAGGCTTAGCAAACTAACAAGCAATTATGATTTTAAAGCATATTTCATGGAGACAAAACTGTCTTGCCTGGCTGTTCTGATGAACTGTCACTGTGATGCTCATGCTGTATTAGAACGTATGTTTTTATGAGCTCCGTACAAATATAGCAAATATTAGAAAGAAAATAATACCTCACAATCACACAATTTTTCAGCTGTTCTGTTGTTATTAACACAATGCAGTAACTCTTTGCACTCTGTGATTTTGATTCTGGAATCCATTTTCCTACTTTAAGAAAAGTAATCTGCAAAACAGTTTTAGACAAAAACTACTCTGTCATTAGAGGTCTTCAACTGTGTTTGATTTGCAATTTGGTCTGAGCCAGAGCTTTGGTTTCAAGTACAGCGAGAATCTGTATGACCTGAGACGCAAATACACGCTGTCTTAAAAATTCTCAGTATGCAGCACTTCTAATTCATGTAGGGACATCCAAATCTAACCRAATTGTTTACTAATGTCTTTAATATCATTCTCTCAAAATGATTTTGAAAATGAAATTTAGCTTTTAATTTTGTAAGTACCGTCTCAGACGGAATAGAATCCAGCTCATTAACTTCCCTGGCTTTGCAATGCAAACAGAAGTGAAAATTCTGCTTTGGGAAGAAAAGCAAGCTGATCAAGCTTGCAGATAGACCTTTGATTGTTATTGCAAATGCACTCTAACTCTGAACCTACTTCATGCTCCAGACTCACATACCCATCTTTAAATATCTTGTTCATTCATATTTTCTTAGTCCTCAATTGTGAGTAGAAATGAGAAGAACTGTATCACATACTTGCATGCTTAAACTGGCAGCTAGCCAATTTCTATGAATATGACATCCACCATCTTAAGGTATCTGCTATTTATGCAGTTCAGTGTTTTGTTCTTATGGCACCTTGGAGGATTCACCCATTTTATGGACTCTGAAAATGAGGTAATAATCTTCTCATATTAGACCAACATACTGCACTGCAGCACTTCACAGTGGCTAAGTCTTAGGCACAGTGGCTAACGGAAACGAGCTCAAGACAGACATGTAAACCTAGATCCAGTAGTGACTTACATGCTTAGTAGTGAAATTCTACACCTGATTTTTAGCTGTTTGGCTCCCAAAATTAAGTCTACGCAYCAGGCTCTTTCTAAAGTGTCAAGTAGAGCTATACATCTCAGAATAATAATTCAAAATAGACAACACATTAGGCAGCAAACTGTCTCGGGGCTAAAAGATGGACTACACTACCTTCAGGAGCGTGTTTTAAAGCTTATCCTTCTACATAGCACAATATTAATGCAGCCAAACAGACAGCAAGGAAAGAGTGAGTGTTCATGGCACTGCCACAGCATCCTTGATTTTGGCTGTTTATGGCAGTGCTGGCTTTTGAACTAAGGCATATCYTTAGTACTCCCTGCTGTGTAAGTCTCCTCTGCTTATGAAAAATTTAAATAAAATTAAAATTAAATTAAAAACAGTAAGCTACCGGGAGCAGAAACAAAAACACAGGTCTCAATAAAAGACCCACAGGGACCCACACTTGACTAACTGCTACACTATACAGATCATATATTCATCTTTCTCTCCATGCCCTGAGAAAAGAGAAGTTGGCCTAATCGATTTGTGCAACATCTCTCATACTAAACCCAGTCACAGAGACAGRGGACAAACCCATCACAATAACAGGATACAAGTTAAAGGTCTCAACCAAAAGTCTTATTTGCAATATTGCTCCCTATTCTATTTTTCTTCATATAAATACTCAAATCCTATTGTCTTCATTCGGACTTATTTACACAAAGTCAAAATGCCCTGAGGAGTTTATGGTATTAAYAACTTTGTTGCCTGGGATATTTCTGAACATTAACAGTTTTGTTACCTCATGATTCAAAATAGCCAGCATACTGACTAAAGAATTCCCAAGGACACAGTAGTGACTGTCAGCTCTGTACTCCCATAGAAAAGTCAAGTAACCTTTACATGCATTCACCAGATACCTTCCATGCTCCACAGAACAATGAAGAATTCATTACACAGGAAAGATGATCTTGTTCTACTGTAGGCAATGTTTGCTGCACTCAAAAAATAAATTAATAAAGTATTTTACCTGCTAAGGTGTTCCAGTTGTAAATCCTTTGCAAAACAGCATTATAGACACACATTATATACAACAGATCTAATAGTAAAGTATCCCGATTTACTTGGGGGTCAAGTAAACTTAGTAAACTAAGCAACTTGGATCTGAAAACTGAGTATCATTGTTTCCTAATTACATACACCTATCAGTATTTTTTATCTGCCTCTTACTAATTCTATTTCTTCCAGTATTTCCTAGYCTTTGGGTAACCACAACAAATGCACATTCTATCCTGGTATGCAACTTTTGAGTATTTCCATCCCAGTATTTTACCTACTTCACATTCAGTTTAAAGTGTGTTGTGGGGTTTGTTAGACACTGAGCTAGGCGACCCGTCCTTCAACTGAGACTAGAGGCAGGTGTGCTGTGAGAAACACAGAACAAGAATGCAGAATATGAGCCAAACAGATAACTGTGGTGTCTGCTTGTGAGAAAATTGTATCAAGGGACATAACCAGTCGCGTTAGTAGCTGGAGCGCGTGCTTATCGCTGTATACCCAATCACCGTGCTGTGTATGTCGCGTGCACAACTTGTGCTTACTGTATCAATATATATATTTCGCCTTCTGATATGGATAAACGTCTTCTGATCAGTATCTGTCAGGAGTCCRTGCAATCAATCCCTTCAGTGTGTGAGAGAGAGAGGTTAAAAAAAATTAAGTGGAAAATGGAATATTTATCTATCAAGGAAAAAAAAATTACTCCTTCAAATTCACAGTGATTAAGCCAATCTGGAAAGTCTCAATGCATTTACAGAGAGAAGTAAAATAATTAATTCAAGTTCAGGTACTCAGAAGCACATAAAAAAGATCCAGCTAATATTCTGATTCCTCTTCTGTCTGTAATAGCACTTCCCTGGCCATATACCAAACTAAAATGTTCGTGATATTCAGCCAGAGGAAACAGAGGCTCAGTTGCAAGTTCAGCGTTCTCATCATCAGTCTTTTTAACTGCAGACTTGAGGTCAGAAAGTATTTTTCCCTTTGTTAAAAAGAAAAGTAACAAAAAGTCCCAGAGAACTCTAATACACTCTACAAAAAGTTATCAGAGAAGTAGAGCCATCAGTCAGGATATTTGAAATGAAGATTGCAATTGAATTAGTAATCCCTACAAATGTTTTAATTCATAATMAAATTAGCAGCTCAAGGTTTAGGGACTGAATTCAAATAGATACACTCAGTCTGTGCAGACTTTCACTCCTTCCTTTTATTTAGGAGATAATAATTAAATGTGATTTGAAACTGAATGCAATAAAGTACAGCTTAGAAGTATTTCAGAATTCTTAACAAAAATAATTAGATCCTCTGACATTATTTGAAACCACRCTGCTATAACCCTTTATTAAACTTTTAAATAAAGGAAAGAGGAAAAAAAGAAAAAAGGGGAAAAAAATGAATTTGTCAGCCTTAATGGACTCTGGAATGAAACCCTATCTTTAAAGAAATTCATCCTATTTTTATTGACTTAGCTATCTGGGGACACCTCTTTCTTCCCATGCTGCTTTTCCACTTTTCACAAACTAAGATTTTCTGCTGAAGTGGTTTCCAGTGGCAAGTTATTTATTTGGTGAGTAAAATGCAATGTAAAAATTAAATCTCAAGAAACAGAAGGAATTTGACTTGAGAGTCCTCAAGATGGAACAGAAACAGAAATATTGGTTGATGGAACATCTATACCACTTCCAACACCACAGAGCAACTGAACAATTATAACTATTCTGAAAGGGCCTGTATTCCCCCTTCTATCCATTAACATTTTAATTTCTTAGCCACTGGATTGATCTGAGAAGTCCCAGTACTAGATTTCATCCAGAGGCATTTGTCAGTCAGATCACACAGTTGTGATCTGACAACCACTGGCAATTTCTACTATTCAGAGTTTCAAACTAAAYCTCTGGCACTGAAACCTTGAACTATAAACTAATCAGTACTCAGCCCTCAAGTTTTGCAAGACAGGCTTGGGACTTCAATGGAGCAGTCTGATCTGTCTGAATGAAAAATGAAATGTATTTATTTTAAAAACATCTATTTTACAATTTAAGAACATTTATTTTACTAACAACTGAGCTTCTCTTGTATATCATTGCATCCCATTCCTAGGTATCTTTTTTATCCTTCTGCCTCTTTCACTTTGCTGTATCAAATAGAGAAATAAATGTGTTTATGCTTCCCACATAGAACACTCCTCACAGAGAGGATTCTGCTTGTATATCATACTATTTATTTTTTTCCTAGCACTGTATATATTACTAGGGAGAAAATTCTGAACTTTGTATAAAATCTGAGTCAAGATTCTGCTTTCATCAGATGAAATCCAGAGTAACCTAAGTTAACAGATACAATTTTTTTAAAAYCACCAATGTAAATTAAAGTACAATCTTTCAGGAAACAGCTGAAGGTTTCACAATTTGCAGGCACASCTCCAATGTTTGTTACCTGACTAGAAACGCAGAATCAATTTCTGCTCTTGGTATGCAGACAACCTCTCTGATGTTCATGAAAGCTTGTGCAGGTTTTCTAGAAGAATTCTGAAATTTGTATTTTATTTCATAATTGGATACTTTAATTGAATCAAATAACTGTACCAAATATTTAAGAAAACGGAACAGATACATTATTACTGTATCCCAGTCAGTTTATCAGCTTTCCCTACTGTCATCTACCATAAATCTGAACGGAAAGCATTATAAACAGGAAGTGATTTAGGAAACTGGTAACTGTCTCTCATGTAATTTACTTTTTCACAGCTRAAATAGGATTCATCTGCATCAATGTATCTCCTCCCATCCAGCTGCAGGAGGCTTCAAACACCTACCCCTGCTCTGCAAGATTGCTGGTTGCTTCAGACAGGAAGGGATACGCTTCTCAGTCAGGTACCAGTATCAGCTGAGAGGTGGCAGCTAACAGCTGCCGCTCCTCAGCAAAGTGCAGAGCTGAGGGAAAGGCAGGCTCCAACACCTGTGGAGGGGAAGCACAGTTGCTACCTCTGCTCTCAGATGCTGGACTTCATTGCCATGGAGAAGGGAAGGGAAAGGGACCCAATGGCAGCAGAGCAACACAGCTGCTGGCTCCTAGTTGCTCTGTGAAATCCGTGCTTCACCATGGGTACAGCAGCAGCAGCTCCATAGGCTGCTTGCTATTACGTTTCGAAATTTAACAAAGGGGAAACTACAAAAGAATACAGGAAGTTTTATGTATTTATGTAGAAACATATTGTTTAGTAACTCACTTAAATAGAACATCTCTCCAAGTTAATTAGGCCTAATAAAAATAGTAGCCCATAGCTGCTGTTCAAATCCTGATTTCCTCTTCAGAGACCGATTTGTATGAAGAGATCTTTCTCTTGTAATTTTATRAGAAGAGCATGCTCTTTGATGACGTTACAGAAGCTCCCATATTCATATCTTTTTCTTGAGGGAAAAAGAAAAAATTCCTTTATTCAATGATAAACAAAAGTCATGCTGGGGAAGAGGCATGCCATTCAGATCTTTGGAATGAAAAGTAGCAGGCCCTGAAAGTTTGTTTTGTTTTGTTTTGTTTTGTTTTGTTTTAATTCATGCTGCTAAATTGAGGATTAGCTTCCATTTCAATTCTTTTTCTTTTGGCTGATATCATATTTTCTAAAGAGCATAAACTCAAAGTCACAGACTTCACCTTTTTAACAAAAAGTACTTTCTTTACTAAGTTTTTGTGTCATGTGATTGACTACCTGTATCTATTTCTGCATCATAAGAGAACAAGGCAGACAGACCGACATAAAAGTGGACCATGTATATGTATTTAGTTTAACAGTCTGTACCTGTTTAAAGTCAAGTGTAAAGCTATTTCAGCCTTTTTAGAAGTTGCTGTTACTTTTTATCCATGTTTTTCATTTCACATTAAATATGTGAACACATTTCCAYGAAAAATGTTGTGAAAAAAATCTTGTATTTTTCAATCTGTTCTGTTTAAGGTAACTTAAGTTCTGCATGTCTTAAGCACTCAGAGATAAAAATCTTTATATCAATGAATGATTATTTTGGTATATGTAATAGATTTTTTAGAAATTAAAGCCTGTGTTAGATACTGTAACATACCTTTATGGCTACCACTGTTACTAGTAGAAGAGTTATTAGCCTTTCTTATACCTTCCCAAGAGAAAACACATCATTTGCATAGCTTGCCGTGGGTCAAGGATTAAATTTCATTTAGGATTTCCAATCAGTAACATTTTGGAGATTGATCTTTTATTCTAAGGAAAAAAAATTTACAGTGTAGGCTACTCTGAGCTGCTGGAAATTTATCACAATTATAYTTTCGTTTGTGTACAATCAGATGAACAGAAATAAAACAACAAGGTAAGAGGGGAATGTCTTCAGCTCCTTAATTCCTTCACKGAAATTTCAAAATCCTTATTTTTACAAGAAGTCTTAAAGTCTTTTGAAGTATTTTCAAGTCTCCATAAAATATAATGCTTAAAAGAACACGAGACTAACATACCTGCAGGATGCAGTTTTGTTTCTCTACAGAAAGAAGCAAAACAAGGAACAAAAAYGTAAGCTACTCTCACACTGTTTCATCAACAGAATTAGCTTGCGAACCTTGTCCCTTGTTAYGCTGGCAGGGCAATATTCTACTGCAACTTTACCAGATACCATATGACTAATGAAGTTCACTCTCATCATTTATTTTCTATATTAGTTTATTTTCCAGTACCAAAACACCGCAGAAAAATGGAGAAACTGAGAATCACTTTTTCGAAAAACAGTTTGGAAGAGAATGGTTGTACCAATTCAAGATTAGCTTTAGCATTTCTGAATACTGGGCTCTGAACTMTGGACTTCCAGAATTCATTCCATTGTGTGCAGAGGTGAGGACTTGATAAAACAAAGAACAATAGGGTAGAGAAGGGAGACCTTGAGTTAAAAATGACTATATTTTGTTCCAGAAGTGAATGTAATATACCTGTACCAGCAGAGCATTTCTGYCTCCTCACAGTGCAGAGCTGACATAGCAGTTTGTGTGAATGACAGCTCAGGTGTCTGCACTGCACTCCATTGCACCTGTCACTACCTCTAAAAAAATTCAGGAGTATGTTTCACGGCACAACAGTGTAACAAATGTAGAGGGCAACTCACAGTCCTAATTCTGAATGAAACCTCTAGGCTGACTTAGCTATCCTGCTGCCTCCTACAATAATAAGCTTACATTCATTGCATTCACTGTCATTTATACAAAAAAAAAAAAAAAAAAAAAAAGGTAGCTTCCATGACTGAAAAAAATGTGAAGTTCCAGCATAAATACCCATCATCTGCATTGACGAACTCAACTGCAATATTCAAAATTTTCTGAGAGGTCCGCATGAGATCGCCATACAACTGGCAGAAAAAAAGTAAAACATCAGTAACAATGGTATTTTTATTTTGACTGCAGTAAGACAACTTATTCTCTGAGTTTGGCAAATACAGGGTCAAAATAAGGGCATAAAAGTGGACACTGAAAATCATAATAAAAACACACAGAACAGCAGAGAGATGTTTGTTCCCAGGACCCAGCTAGGGCCCAAGTGAAAGAGGCTCTTTGCAGTTTCATGGAGACACCAGGTCCTGTGTAAAAATAAGGAAAGATTCAATTCTTGTTGGCCCAAGCAATGTAGAGCAAACAACTCATGCATTCCAAGCTTAATGAAAAACTGTACACCACTTGCTGGCACAGGAAAATCCAAGACTGTACAATGACAAATAGTAAGTGCTGGGATTAGAAACTTTTTCAAAACCTGCCTAATGATTTTATAAATGTTTCTAAATAAAAATCATATGACTTGTGATATGCACATTTTAAGACTGTTATGCTGGTGACTATGGAAAAATAAAGGAAACACAGATATTCCATCAAACAAAAACAGTTGCCTTGGTAATCCAAGCATAATACAACACAAGTCTGAACACCTGGGAAAGCTAATGTCCTGCCTGAGCTCTTCATGTATTCTCACATAATAGTAAAATAAAAAACTATTTTATCAGGAGGTTGTATGTACAGTGAAACAAAAAGGAATAATCACTATTTGTGTTTTCTGTAAGAATTGATTTGGCAATGCATAAACATAGCAACTTTTAAGTGCCCTAGTTTAAGAAAAAAGCTTCTATATACCAARGCCAATTGCCTAAGACTCAGAGGCAAAAAGTGCATTTTTAAGTAACTACAATGGTGTGTATTATGTGTACAGATCATTTTTCTAAAACACATATGTGAAGATTTCCCCTCCACGTATTTTTTCTTCTCACTGACTCAGGAAATGCAGTACTTGCAGCTTTTACCTTAGAAATTTTTTTTCTTTTTTTTCTTTTTTTTTTAATCTCTGCCAGTATTTCCAGTAGTGATTGGACTAATTAAACTTATGGTTATTAGAAGTTTTCTTCTCTTCTTTCTTAAAATTCACGAAAAATGAATCCAGTAAACAGGCCCTTTGACCTATAGATAAAACTAAAACAAGATCCAGAAATTGGAGTGAAGTTAAAAATATTTAAGTTAGAAATAAAGAAGTACTTCAACTGGTAATAGTAACTTAAGATGGTGAACGACCAAAAAGAGCTTAATCAGGGAAGAGGTTATTTCATCATGACTCAGAGTCACTTAACAGAGACATGATATATTTCTAAAAGCATATAGTTCAGCCTCAAATTGTTGAACTTTTTGCTTTTCACATATTAAGTAGGAAAGACTAATGCCCTTTCTTCACRGAATACTGGATAAAACACTAAGGCTCACATAATTATTCATTATCAAATATGCACCTTTCAATTATCTATGGGCAGGTTATCCAGGYTGTGGATTAATAGTACCACTGATTCAGAAACATCTGGATTGTCTGCACAGCACAGTCAGATTGGAYCTGACAAGGAAGGTTTAATAGCTCAGGTGCTAGTTTAAAACAGAACTATGCTGCTTTAGGGCATCAAGTATGATGTGAGTTACTGAATATTGTTATATCYGAGCTGATCTGCTGTAGGACCAGCTTGGGTATCTATGTATCACATTCCTAGGGCTTCTTGTGGAAAGCTGATGCAAAGACATCCAACTGTCTGAACATGAGAGTCCAGTAACCCTCCACTTAACAGCTCAGCTATCTGGATCCAAGGTCTAGTTTGGATACAGCACAGCTGTAAAATCTTGACTTGTATTTCCAAGAAAATTGCTAAATTGTAAGAWCAAACTGTATAAAAGTAAGTAAATTAGAGCCATGCGAGATAAGAAAGGTAGAACAGAGAGAGAGAGAGGTTTAGTAAGAAGAGAATGGTCAGCAAGTCAAGGATTCAGGAGGAAAAACATCATCAGGGTAAGTTACAAAAGCCTTAGAGGAAAAAAAAGGGGGGACTGGACAAAGAACAACTCTGCAACATGAAGGCTCAGCCTGTTCCAAGGAACGACAAAGTCTGACTCTTCTCCACTGGACTAATAAAATTGCCTAGATGACAAAAATTTATTGGGCATCCTTTGGAGCGGTGAATATTTAATAGAGTAGTAGTTTGCCAGCTGCAGCTACCCGACATGTTGTATTAGCCAGTAATCGGTTTGTATTTTTAAGTTATGTACCTCACTGGAGTCATTACAAGTTGCTCAAAAGTAATCTAGAGGAAGGGTTGCAATCTAGCTACTCAGGTCATTCTGGTGCTTCTTGTGCATGATCTTTGTTGATTCAGAGAGAACTAAACAGCATTGCTATATCTCCACACGAACAAGTGGAGACAGTATAGCTAAGCCTAAGTCAGTGCAACCACCYGGTAACTACTGCTAGAGAGACAAACGTAGGAACATATAGGTAGTTCCTCTGAAACCAGAAGGAAGTCAGCAGAGCCAATCAATGGTGAGCCTGAATTACTAAACTCTGATTCAACTAACTTCATATGATGAAGTAACTTACGGAAAGACTCCCCTCTCATCATGTCTTATGCAGAGTATCTATATTCTTTTGTTCTGACCTATCCCAAACTCCAATGAAGTTTGGACTGAAGAGCTGACTGCACCTGTTTTGTCAAACAGAAGCCCAGCAGAGCCCCTACTGGACAAAGGATAATTAAGCTGCTCTAAAAATGAAGGTAAGTAAATAGGGGAACAGCTTCCTTCAGAATATCACAGAGAAGCTATGTTTGAGGTAGCTCTGAGGCAAAGATAACAGTAAGCAGATGTTATTAGATGCTATTAATCATGTAAATATCTTCCAGGTTGTGATCCTCTACAAAGCTGGATAAGCTTTACATAAGTGTCTTTTTTTTTTTTTCCTCTCACTGCATCTTTACAGTGGTGGGTTACTCTCATTTCTAATGGATGTAACCATGGTATAAGACTAGTCTTCCAATTCATCAAGGAAGGGATTAAAGTCAAGATTCAGTCAGTATGTTTTCAGGAAGAGAAGTAGAACACGTAGTTTGGAGTTGAATTTTGTTTTATCAACTACATGCATCTGACATCAGCAGAGTAATTAAAACATACATTTTTCAAAGCAAAGCACAGGACCATGGCCAGGAGATTTCTGCTGAAGWTCACTGATGGGTTAAGGCTATTGCTACTTTCAGAAGTTGTCCTTATGGATATGACTTAAAAATAAGGCACAAGAGCAAGTTGTTCTTTTCTCTGAGACCTCTGGTTTCGGTCAATGAAGACAGATTTTGACATTATTTAGGGAGAGTTCTCTGGTAAATATGCATTTTTGTAATCTCCAATAGAAGAATAAATGTAGAAAGATCAGTAAATATGCTTTTAGGCAGTATTTAAATTACATACTTATTATGTTCCTGAGAGATTGAAATTATTTGCTTGGAGCTGTTTCAGTCTGTTATGCAAATCTATTTTTAATGTACTTTATTATGGAATAACAGCACCACAGGACTAACAGACAGAAAAGACCTATTAGGTCATCTTGACTATGTCTTTGCCCAGGCAGGAGTATGACTATAAATGTGACAAGTCACGGGCAGAGCAAATCAAGGCATATTCAAATCATCCCTCTTCTGAATGTACTTGCAGCTTCCAATCATGATCCCTGTACTTAGAGTCAAAAGAGAAAATAGTTACCATTCCCCCTCTCCCCACATCTTTTGTCCAAATAAGAATGAATCTTTAAAATAAAACTTAAAGGCACCACAGCAAATAAAACACAACTTCAATACATTCATTTTCTTATTCCTTTTATACCACTGTACCTTCTAGTTGATAACCACTAAGTATATGGAATAAATAGTCAAGWTAGCCTGCTCAACTGCCCATATGTGCTTCTCTTTTTCAAGCATTACCACTTCTTAGAACTGTTGAGGAAGCACTGTGAAAAAGTACTAGGTAAACTACTTTGACCATCACTATAGATTAGCGTAGTGCTCTAAATTGTGCTGGGATAAGAAACAAGCTTGCAGAATCATAGAAATCCATATATTGTTTCTAGTGCACTAGGGAACAGCTATGAAATGGCTTATTTCCATCAGGTCATTTCTTTCTTTTCTGAATTACTTACTGCCAAATTTCTGTCAGGGCCTGGAGTGCCCTAATAGGCTTCACTGGCCCTGCCCAGCCTCCTTCAGGGCTTTCCTGACCCTGCCCAGGCCCCGGCCCCGGCCCTGGCCCCATTTCAGCCCAGCCCAGGACTGTCAGGCCCTGTTCCATGACACCACAGCAGTGCTGGGCTCCAGCTCTGCCATGGCCCAGCTCCTGCCTGGCCACAGGCCCTGTCAACTCCAACCCACAGGCAACTGCCTAGCCTGGCCTCAGCCCAGCCCCAGCCCCGCAGAGGTGCCTGATGCCCTCTCCTGGGGGCTCACACCCCACTGCTCCCCTAGCCTGCCCTGCTCCCTCGCAGGGCAGTGGCATGGGCCCTGGCTGGCGAGGCCTTGCCCTGTCAGCCAGGGACTCCCCACAGTGCCCAGATGCTGCCTGTGGGCCAGCACTTACTGCTCTCTGACACCATCTGCATTAACAGGCTTGAAAAGATGTGGGTCTGTAATTTAATCTACATCACTGTTAAGACTTGAATTATGTTGTATCATCAAGTTTATGAAGAATTTTAAAGGAAACAAATTGTACTGAAAAGCAAAATAGAAAAGTAACTCTAGTAAAATCTGGACCTAATAATTTCACATTTGTATCTAACCAAAATCAGAGAGTGATATAGATAGTGGTATAGATTAGGACTGCTGAATGGAATTTCAATTTTTTTTTTTTTTGGTTTTGAATTTGATTTATTCAGAGTTTTAAAAGTAGTTAACAGTAATAATCATTACTGTTAACTTGCTGATATTTGCCACGCTACTGAGTGAGAACTCACATATTTAAAATGTTACCTAATAATTCTATTTTAATTCTACTTTATTTCATGCTTAGTATTTCATGGTATAGAAAGATGTATTTTCTACTTCTTCCAACAATACAGCATTTTTTATATAGAAAAGAAAAATAACGATCTCACACCTCTAAAAATAAAACAACAGAGATTCAGATGGATGTATTCAGGACTTCAAGTTGGATAATATATAATATAATGCTAACTTGTTTAGATTGTAAACAAATCTAGAATGCATTTTTTGTCACAGGTTGCCCAATGAGGTTGTGGAGTCTCCTCCTCTGGAGATTTTCAAAACCTGCCTGGATGCAATCCTATCTAACATGCTCTAGGTGACCCTATTTGAGCAGGGAGGTTGGACTAGATGATCTCCAGAGGTTCCTTCCAACCTTACCGATTCTGTGATTCTGTCATATTAAAAATAAGTTYAAGTTTAAATATTTGTATGTTTGAACATGAAGCATTTAAGTTCTAATTCTGCTGCAGAGTTTCTTCCTGAAATTGTATCCAGGACATCAACTTGGATGAGAAAAGGCTTACTAAAGATATCTTCAGCTATAAAATGAGGAAGTGAAAACTGAGTGCTTTACTGCAATGMATGCTGGCTGTTCCAAATAGTTCATGGTATTAAGAAAATCAAAATGAGGACAAATGCAGGGGTTACTTCAAATACAATTAAAAGGAAGGCTTTCCCTCCTCCAAATGTTCCATTCTCATAGCCTATTTCTAAGGTTTTTTTCCAAGGTAATTTTTTTTCCCTCTTTAGAACTACTTTGGAAGCTGAGCTCTTTATTATATACATCTTCTCTTGGCATGAAATGTTTTAAGTTACATTGCTTTCTACTGATTGCTTTATTTTACTCAATTAAAGTTAGATGCATCTTCTTGATGATTTACCAAACCATTCAGGACAGTAAGACAATCCTATTTCTTAATGTTAGGGAAATATTACTTAGTAAATTTCGCAGTTTCTATTTAGTCAAAATTCTCCTGGAGGTCAACTGGTCTCATCAGTAGGTTTAATGTAAGAAGATATCCTTATCAGAAAAAGGATCACCAGCCTGATTTGACTTCTGTAGCTATYTTCCAACACCACTTGAATTCATTTTCATTGATCTCAGAGGAAGAAGTTGTCATTTTAAGCAGATTGCTTTGGCTTCACTATAAATTTAGCATTAGAAATGATGAAAATACTGTAAAATGAAAATAAGATTCAAATTACAAAAAAAAGTGTGTCCCCTCCCCCCCCACCCCCCCCCAAGAATGGAGTAGCTCTTAGTAAGAGGGAAATTGGGTTACTAAACTTGGAGTGTAAATTAACAGAGAATAACCTGAGTTATTTTATTCCATAAAACTCCACAGGCAGACCAACTCTATCTACACATTTCCTTACAGTTAAATGTATAATTTTAATGACTTTTATTAGAGTATTTCCTGTTGTACAAACAAAAGCATATGCAAGCACATGTAAAAAATTGTGAGATCCTCTCTTCTCCAAGTTTCTATACTGCCTAAGAAGAGTAGTATAAAATTTTCATAAAAGGATTTCCATCTCCCAAGTACAAGTACTGACATATATTTGCAGTAATATCCCTGAGAGCCTACTCACAAGCTTTATTGTGCARAGAAAACTGTGTTAAAATTGTTTGTCAGAAATATCCTTGGCCTATAGAATATCAGGGAGTATGGGTAGTCATTTGGCTAACAGGCAGCCCAAGCAGTTTACARAAATGCTGGAAGGCTTCAGTTTATGGGCTGAACTATGTTTGCATAGACATAACTGGACTAATTTTAAAACAGCCTGCTTGAACACATCAGCTGTATATCTATGACAGTGTTTAATTCAGAGCAAGCTGTAAACTGTCAAGACACTGAGTAAGTTCTCAGTGAATTTCAAGTTACCACATTCAAACTTTCAGGAATACCTGAGCTAGCTGGAATACCACTGTACATTACAGCCAGAAACGTGACTTCATTTTTCCATCCTACAAGGCTTGGAGGTGAGCTGACGTCCACAATGTCAAATAGCTTATTCTGTGGTTGGTATGTGTTGCTGGATTATGTTCCAGGGCTAGAACTAGGAAGCCAACCATTTAATACTCTCTTTTTCACCTTCACCCTGTTCTCCCAGCTTCCTTCTTTGTGTAGTTCCTGTCAAAGATGTTGCAGAGAATCTCAGCCTGGACTTTTCTTTGCTAATTTGGATAAAATTGTTTGCCTTTTTTTTTTTTTTTTTTTTTTTTTTAGAGAAAAAAAAAGAGAGCAGTAACTTGTGTGCTACAATTCAGGTAAGTTATTTCCACTTTTTTTTCTGTTAACTATCTCAACTTAATATGACTTACCCAATTTATTTCCCCTCTCTCAAAAAAAACACATAAATATGATTAAGTACAATGATACACACAAGCCCCACATGTACATGCAGAAACCTCCTTCCTAGATGTTACTTGGTATGAGAGCTGGTGGAAGTATGAACAGTAAGTATTGACAAAGAAAAACTCCAATAAAAGCCTGGGAGCTGACTTTGCTTTCTGAAGTGAGGAATAATTATGAGGCGCATGTAAGGAAATTCATTGCCCTCTACCCTATCTWTTCCTATTATCTGTTCTTTGTTTGAGACTATTTTGATCACCTTCACCTTTTATGATCAAAAAGGGGCTTTATGGATCATATTATGCACTTCTTTAAAGTCAACTATGAATTGCATTTTATAATTTAGTATTGTATTGTTTTAGTAATTAAAATAGGAATCCTATTTGAAAGAGAAATACTTTCTATTGGGAAAAGAATGACCTGAGGCAGATATAGCCAATATGAAAATGTTCAAAATGAAGAAGGGGAGCACCAGTTATACACTGGTTTGAAGAAGTAGGCTGGAGGAGCTCACTGAAGGGATGAATAATCTTTTAAAGCCAACTTAAAAAAGTTTGTGTGAACAACTACAGATTCTTAATAACCAGTGCTGCGTATTTTGCACTCCTTATTAACCAGTACTTCCAGAATCTAAATTACTTCGTCTTATGACTGAGGACCAAGAACATTTTTTTAAGCCCTACTGATGCTATCAACAAAGATGAAAGTACCAAATGCTCTTCCACACTGTTGAGCAGCCAGGATTGTGCAGTGCTATTTCTCATATTTCTCCATTTAGCTTCAATACATTAAAATGTTATTTCGTATCTCAACCAAAAAAACATGCGTATTCCCACAGTTCACATTTTTTTCTGATTTTTCACAAATCTTATTTTATAAACTGGAAGATTTTACTCACTCTGTAGTTGTCAGATTTCAGTAGCTCTGATTCATATGCCCCCCTGAAAAAAGGTTGTTTTTTTTTTATTTTACAGCCAAAATAATTCAGTGTCTAAAAATTTATGAGAAAGAAAGATGGAAAAGAGACATTCATTTCCAAAACAAATTCGWACAGCAACTTTAGAAAGCCACTGGAATCTTCTGACCAGACAACAGTCTCCTAAGAATCTCTGGAACATATAGCTTCTCTTGTATTTCCAAGAAGTTTTGCTTTCTTCCCCYGCAAGATTCTGGTAGCCTGCTAAGCCAATAAACATAGCAGAAGGATAAAGATAAGTACCTTGGAGACTGGCTATGGAAACAYAGCACACATACACAACCCCTCTGGAACTGGAAGTCTTGCTTAAATAAGGTGCATTAGTTCAGTTCAAATTGTGCTGGAGTATGTTTTAATAGATTCTCTTCTTCCATATGATAGAGCCTAAAAAGCTGGATAAGTGTCTATATAAGGAACCCTTATTTATACCAAGTTCAGTGATTTATAAAATTTGTGAATGGAGGCCAGATAAAATTTTTTTTTATTTTAGTGAAAATATGTACCAGCACTTAACTGGCATTACAAGGCTGTAGCCTCACCCATACAGAGTTAAGAATTATCAGCAGCATCATATAGTATCCTGATCAAAGGAGCACCTTTGGATTAAAAAACATCTACACATCTATTTTCTACTATTGGAGCCAATTTCAGTATATTGTGTGTAACTCATTTACATGGTTGCTTGAATTTACCTGTGCTGAAGTTACTTTGGGTACTGCTCTTACAGTGACTTAAACATACCAGCAAACTGCATGTATATTAATCACATGCATAACCTGCTGCAGGATCAACCCTTAGTTCAGGTGATGTGACACTGGGCTAGTCAATGGCTACAACAAATCTTACATGCCTAGTACAATAATTTTTAACTTTTTAAATGATATAAAAACTTGGCTTTATAACAATTTCTTGAGTTTATCAATCCGATGAAATGCATGGATGTCTTCTCTGTATGCATCTAAAAGACCAAAGAGAACAGTTTATTGTTCTTGGCTTTGCAGATCTTCACATCTTTAAATTTCACATCACTGTATTACATAAAAGCAATATTGCTTGTCACTGATATGTAAATTATATCCCTTGAGCACTTTTCACATTTTTTTGAAATTGTAATGGAATTAAAATAGTTCTGCTTCAAGTGGTGGTATCTGGAACCCTTTGGGTTTCAGAGTTTTTCCCATTTACTCATTCTTTCACAGTGAACAGAAAATAAAATGAAGTTAACAGGGGAGCTGTACTGTGTATTATTTCCAGATTCCAGTCTCCAGCGATATAAGTTTATTTTAACATCCCTATATTAAAAAAATATTACTAAAAAAATATTACTTTTCAAATGCAATGTCTTTCTGGTCATTATTCACCATCCACTGTTATTTAGAGGTGTCATCTCCTATTTTATTCTTGTAGGATTTAAAAACAATTCCATGATTATTAATAGCAGACACCAATACCATTTGTATCAATAGCAGTTTTGTATATCTYTATTTCCATAAAACTTTAGATGCCCAGATGCCAAAGTCAGTAATTATTTCTAATTAAATTTAAAGAATCTCAAAATAGCCAATGATACTTTGTTCTTCTACTGCTTGGAATCTAAGAGGAGAAAAATCTGTCACACAAGGCAATAAATTCTGTATTACAATTCCATGTTTATTTCCACTGAGATACAACCAATTCCAGGCTACTGCAGTGAATGTCTCAGTATAGGTTATATTTCTTACTGAAATTTCTTTAAGGAACATCTAAGCTGCAAGAGTTGCAATAAACAACAATAGCTACACTTCACCTCTTGTAAATATTACTGCAACTTAATCAGTACCTGATTACAAATCAAATCAAACAAAACCTTAGTTTAATACTGCTCAAAAAGCAATTTGTTAAAGGTTGAAATACTATTAGCATACCGAAAAGAACACCTTGYACTCCCTTACCGCTTTTTTAGGTTGTTACCACACAGGTGCCGCAGATCAAATTKTGTGTTTGCTGTGGTTACTTTGCATTCTTAGTCTTGATACTCATGAAGAGTATGGTCCTATACACAACCGTTTTACTAACAATTTGAGTTAATAATGGTCTGAATTTTTTCAGGGTTTACCTACAAACCCTAATACTGTTTTGATAGTTATCACTGTTGCCATCATTTTTAAGCACAAAAATGTATGAAGAGTTATTTTTTTATRTATCTATTTTTAACACATAGGTACTATTTCAGTTTCTCCTCCTGTCTAGGTATYAGGAAGTTTTCTATACTCCTGATTCAGATCGCAAGGTCCTCTTCACAGGCTCTTTTCTCTTCGAAAAAGAAAAATAAAAAAAGAAAGATGTGAATCATGGTCCACCTTGATAATTTCAATATTTACTTAACAAATGGGAAATCTGGATTCGATTTTCTCAATAGCCTGAGGGAACTTGAGAGTACCTTGTTCCTCCCCCCCAAAAAAAAGAATCTTAACTACAGGATGGTTTAGGTAAGTCATGTCTTTTCTGTTGAAGTTCGGCCATGGGGTAGTAGAGAATTCAGGAATCACAGGGACAGACGAAAGCAGACAAAATGGATTGCAATTCTATAGTCAAGGCACTGAACTGGGAAGGAATATTTCCATATTGCATTACAGAGTTGAATAAAACTCAGAAATAAACAACGGCAAAGATGCAAATCCAAATATAAAAAAAATAAACTTTTCTCAGCACTTAAGAACTTCTTACTGCATCTCTGAATGAAAAAGATTGGAAATTCTTCGCACCTTAGAGCAGAAAACTTCTATAAAAAAAACATACTTACACACCAAAGAAGAATATATTCCAAGAAATATCAGTATCGCCTGTTTAACCAACTGCTGGAATCTAAGCTTTCTTAAAATTAGGTGCTTACATTTCTTTCACAAGGAAAGATTGTAGATTACGTTGTCACTGACCTTAGATGTTCATTTTGCAACTTGAAAAGATTCTGCCATCGTAACGGCCTATCACAGAGTGAATCACTGTTGTACTTAGGGCAGTGCTTCACAGAAATTACTCAAAAACTTAAGAATTAGAAGGAGCTTTAGTTAGAATTATGTAAAGGGRTAGGACGAGAATTTCATAATGACTTAGGAAGAGCTTTTGGCTACACTACTCAAATATGTAAGTACTGGTGAGATGTGCTGGAATAACTCATTTGCAAGAACACTCTTTCCAATTTATTACCAAGCTGACTCAGCAATGCCCTCATCATCACAGAACGGCCAAAATGGATCTCCTGGAGATACAGAGAATTAAATATATAACTAGTGAATAAAGCTCAAGCCCTCAGTGTTCAAATCAGCCACAATTAGGCATGCATGAAGATACAAAATTATTTTATAGTAATCTGGATCTTAAGAGAATATAGAACTACCACCACTGGACAAAGGAAAAGAAAAAAGCTCCAATCATCTACAAGAACATCAACATAGACATAAAAGAAAGTTATTCCTGATATTACTTTCTCTTTTATTGGATAGCATGTTTCATTTAGTTTCATTTGTGTTCTTAATAAGTGAAGGACAGACTGTATCAGCATTTTTCACACTGAAAGCAGCTCARATTTTACCTGCAGTGTTAGCCTTTTCAAATAAGAACAGTTTTAGACTTACGATCTTTTAAAATTTTCACTGCCAAAGGCAGTGGTACCAAYTTCACTTTTTTATATATACTAAACAAAAATAACTCAAGTATTATTAGGGGAAAAATTGCTTTCAGTGTCAGCACAACAGAGGCAAAGGGCAACAAATCAACCAAGTATTTTCTAAGAAATACACTTTATGTTTRTAGGTAACTAAGTCCCTTGCAAGAAAGCTTGAGTAAAAACAAAAATTCAGAAAGAAATTAAATTTTCTTTTATATATAAATAAGATTAGTTAAGAGGCATCTAAAATAACTACACACTGGCTTTTTCTCATTCAGGATTTAAACAAAGTAGTACCTTAAGAATATATTTGCATATGTATAGTTTTCTGTTTCACAACACAGGTTACTTAACTGTATGTTATAATATTTGAACACTTTTGAATAGTGCATTAAACAATGCGACCAGCATTTCTAGTTCATTCTCTTTCTCATTCTTTTGCTGAAGGGAGAATACTGTATGAAGCATTTTGATTTTACACAGCTTTRCTTTGGATTTATTAACACATACATCATCATCTCCTTATCTCCATCTTGGCTTCTTAAACAAAATAATTCTGCTCAAGCTTCCAGAGAAACTCCCTGCAAACTGCACATATGGATTGGCTAAACAGTAAAGCTCAGTCCCAGCTCACATCAATGGTGAAAGAACATCACACTGGACTGCCCCTCACCTTAGCATAGTTGTAGCAAAGGACATATTAATATACTGGTATCTTAATAYGCTCATTTTCTACAATTAGAAATAAAATTCAAAACTAAATCAAGGATGTTACTGTTWAAGTAAAGGCAGAGTCATGTATGTTAATTTAGTTGAACATGTAAGCAATTGAAAACTAAGCAGAACGGAGAAAACAGTCTCCTAAATTTACTAAACATAAAAGTAACATATGCATACTCACAACAGACCTGATCATTTGTTCAAAGTCAAAAATTTTAACTGTAAAGCTACTTCAAAAGGTTATTTTGAATTTCAATGTTTTTGAATATTTGAATTGAAATATTTTGAATTGACTGCWATTCCAGCATTTAAGAAACTGATTTAAGTCATACTGCACCCCATGAACAGCTAAATTTAGGATTAACATTTTAGCAGGAGAGAAGTTTAAAATGAGCACGATAAGGCTTGGCTTTCAGACACAGGCACGTGGCACTTTTCTCAAGCACAGTAAGACCTGTGAATCTTGAGTTTGATCATTTTATGAATCAGGATCTTTGTCAACACTGTGATTCTAATGTGGCATGACACAGCACTGTGGATAACCAGTTTGAGTCAGCACTAATCAGAGAACGGAGAGAAAGTAATTTTCAGTAGTCTAGTAATTTTTTTGAATTAGTACAACAAAGTGACTCCAGGCAAACAGGAAGTTGCACAATAAAAAATTAAGATGGTTGTGCACTGCGGCTTACCACACAGAACCTGCAATTTTAGCTATTCATTAGAGAGCTGAAGAGGCAATAAGTAAAACCACATTCAGAATCCTTTTCCACAGGTAGGTGGATAATTTAGATGCTAACATCTGGGGGGARGGGGGAAATCAAACCACAGTAACAAAATATTTGCTTTTATTACTATGTTCTGCATTCCACATAACAGATTCAGATCAGAAAAGCAAAATTTGTTAGGATTTTCATTAGGGTCTAAGGATGAAATGGACAGAAGAAAACTTCAGCTGGAAATCTAGTAAAAAAGTTTTTATGAAAGAAAGATACACAATTTGGAACTGAAAAAAAGAGTATGGGATGCAAAAGCCTATTTGGGTATATGATCCATAGATATAAATCCCTTTTCAAGATAGGACGCAAGACAACAAATCAAATATACAGTGGGGAGAGAAAGAGAAGGAAAAAAAAAACTTAAGGCACAGTGTTGTTAACAGAGAAGCAATGCAAGAAACTGGAAGCCATGTATCAACAATCCTTAACTGATGCATATATATTAAAACTTGTGTAGAACATGTCAGWACTCAAGTACAAATTCACTGAATTTGTATTTCACAGAAAAGCTACAATAAATTGCTTCAGATAACACRATGAACTAGGTCAATAAAATCTTGGTATTCATGTGAATTTCAGCCAAGAGATACAGAAACATCTTCCTGCCACATTTTCATGATATGTTGGCTGTGGCAATGAAGGCTTCTTAAAGTCTGCCTTCATTGTATTTTTCTGTCTCTTAAAAAAAAAAAGAGCGAGTAGGAGGGAGAGAGGGGAGACAGGGGAAGTATTTTAATTCGGATCACTGTATTAATCCAGATTAAATAAAATTTGTTTCTCTAAGAATTCAGTGGCATGATTAAAGGACTGGTGGYGGAAGGAGAAGGAGGAGAGGTTTTTTGCACAGCTTCATCACCAAAGCTAGCAGGCTGACTCAGAAGTAGTTCAAAGGCAAAGACCACTATATAATGCTATGGCGGGAAAATGAATTCTAATTTCTTAGTGCATGCAGACTAGAAAGCAAATACAGCAGAAAATGTGTCAATGAAGCTAGACTACATTTTATCAACTAAAATTACAGCTCTGAGTTCACCAATATAAAATTTGAATTTATGTTGAAGTGAGTGAATAATTTTRGCCAAAAAGGTGAGGCTATGAAGCTTCTTCCACATAAGTGAGGGGTTACTTTTCTCTGGGCTTTAATATTTTCAAAGTGAATATTCAGTGTTCTGATAATGCAAAACACAACCATAAGCTGAAATTTCCTCGCAGGTAGGGTAGACGTTTTTGTGTTTGAAGAGCATTCCTCAAACTAAAACAAAATAAGCTAAGTGTTTTGAAAGCACTTTTTCCCCCCATCCCTACCAGTCTGAAAAATGCTGAAGTTGACTGACATGGATTTGCTTCCCTCCTTCCCCTCCCTTTCACCAAAAATAAAAAAATCAATTATACAGCTGAAGATTAGAAATACATATCCACTTGCTTATTCAATAAAACAGTATCCTCTACTGTAGCCCAACAAAATGAAATCCTTGTAAAGGCAAAGACCATTCTCTGTATGTACTTACATGGTATCTAATGCAGTGAGATTCCCGATTTCTTCTACCAGGATGAAAAGAGCTTCATCCCAAGCCATGCCACAGGGGCACAGTTCTCCCATTAAATATCAGCTATTCCTCTCTGCTAAAGTGCTGTTGAAAGATCATATCCTATTCACCTCAGAGACTCTTCGAAAGTGTGACTGACCCACTGGAAATGGATATACAGTGTCTGAGAGCTGGCATGGCTAACACTTAAGTATTTTGACAACTTGAAAAAGGCTTGAAATAAATGACAACATTATGGCTACATGTGCATGTAATATCTCTTCATGTGTACACATACACATGTGAATCTGTTCTCCTTAATCTGATAACACCAAGTGTTTTAAATTCTCTTGAAGGGTTGGGTGAGAAGACCCTATCTTCATAAAGTGCCACGGAAACTATGCTTGCTGTTGATGTGCCTCTTGGAAGCCTGTAAGATCATGGACAAAACCTTTGATGGAAAGGTTAATTGGCAACTAGAGATGGCTCCAAATACTTACCCTGTACATACTACTCCAACTGAACAAAACTCTTTTCAGAAAGTTAGGGGCACAGAAATCTCACAGACATCTCAATAGCAAAAATAGCATTCCTTGTTAAGAGCTGAATGTTTCATAGTGTCCCAAATAAAGAAGAAAACCTTTTCTCTTTAGATCATCAGGCTAACAGCCACTGCAGATACATGGTCTATATGGTCAGGTGGACAATGCATTACTACCCTCTTTTTGGTATTGCTGATAGAAGCAAATCTTCATGCTGAAGGGTATTTATCTTGTACCATTTCTAAACTGATTAGAAAGAAAAGTATGTACCATTCAGGAAAAGAAATATGAAAAAAACAGCGCAGAAGTGGGCGGAGGGAGGTGGGAAATACCAATCCAAACTGAAATATACTCTCAAGAAGCATTTGTGTTTCAGAGAGGAGTATATTCAGCAATTTCTACAGATGCATGATTTCTGAATCTGTTTACAGGGTTTTTTTGGCAAGTACATTAGTAATACCTTATTATCTAGAAATTAACCAGTAGTCCTATGGATGATCACATCTACACTTGTAACTTTAAGTAGAACTAAACAGAGATCCCTTTCTGCTACTCATTTAGAGATCAGCAGGAAACGAACAGTTTAACTGCCAAACCAAGAGATAATCAGAATCTATTTCCAGAAAGCTACAACCACTCTGTGGTTTTCTCAACACAGGGGACTATCATAAATAGCTTGGCTGTTAACTGYTGCTATTATCCGGTACTGCATATGACAATTGAGCGCTATTGATTTACTATCGATTCCTTTATTTTCAGCTCAGCTGAGACAGAAACTGCTGACAGGATATGGATTTGCCAGAGTATTTGTTGATGGCACAGTTCCTTAATCTACTTTACTGTGAGGTCTAAAACTGCACAAGATAAATTGACAGACACATAAGCTTACTCCTTGCCCTCAGTCTGCACTCTCCCCTTGAAAARTACCTTATTTGTCTCTGTTTATCAACTCCACTGCTGGTGATCAAACTTTCTTTTATATGAAAGACTCTAATAATGTTAAAAATGCAGCTGCAGGAAGTCACTGGTTCTGTGAGCTTCACTGCATCTTTCTGTAGTCAGCTGAAGGCTGCTCTACAAAAATCAAGAGGCTGAAAAACCAAAAGGACAGGACGYCTGAGGGAAGAAGAAAGCCTTGGAACAAGCTGAAGCAGAGCAAATGGGGAAGGAAGGAGGAAACTTGCTGCTTAAATAAGAACACAGGGAGAGGACTACTGAGCAGGAATATATAGCTACCACTGCAGTCACCCTTACACCTTCATAGCAGTACTCCCATGGTAGCAGGAAGAGCTACAGGGCTGGCTTTCAAAACCTGGGCAAAGAGAGCAGGACTGAGCGGAGAACTGCCATTTTGCAAGGACCTGACCATTCTGCTTACCTATATATTTGTTACACCAGATAATGGTGACTTGATGATGGAAATAACTAGTGCATTTAGAGCACACGGTAATTGCAAATCAAATACAAAACAATCCTTTGCCACCAACTTGGTATKTTATAACCAGAATTGTGTGAAACAATTCATAGTCAGGATCCAATCTCAATTATTCTGGTTTGAAGGTGGTTAACCTGGAATTAGTTTAGATTTACATCACTTTAAAGCATTGCCACACATTTTGCTTTCACAAAGAAATTATATAGGTTTACTCCACCATATTTCAGTATAAAAATAACACAATTCAATTTGCATCAGTATTATTTTTTTATAGGAAACCGTTCTAATCTATCCTACRAATTGTATTACACTTCCTAAATGAGCTAAGAAAAACACAAATCTAAGTAATTAACTTTCATTATCCATTTCAGGGGTAAGATAAACGAGTGGTGTCAGGCATTTATTTCACACTTCAAAAACATGTAGGTGTTTATAGCTATTATGTTTAAATATGATCAAGCTTAATCTCACATACTTTAAATACAAAATCTGAATTTTACCTGCTTCAGTCACCAGTCTTAGTTTTTAAAAATAAGTTATGAGACCAGTATTTTGTGTTATTTCAATTCAAGAGCTTACAGTTGAATAAAGGTAAAATTTGCTACTGGACCTTTGGTCTCAATATGTCAGAATAGCCTGTGAACATGCAAATTGACGTGATAAAACAAGCTCCATAGTAACTAATATCTAGCAACCCAAAAATCAATCTGCAAAGCACTCTAAAACACCATTAATAAATTTGGTTCCAACACTCTCTAAGTTTATGCAAGTAACTCATTTTGCAAGTAAACCTGTAAGTAATCCCCTTGACTTCAGGTAAAATCTTGGCCCTATTTAAGACAGCAGCAAAACTCCCATTTGT
This sequence comes from Rhea americana, assembly GCF_003343005.1. Taxonomy (NCBI): domain Eukaryota; kingdom Metazoa; phylum Chordata; class Aves; order Rheiformes; family Rheidae; genus Rhea; species Rhea americana. The sequence goes on from NW_028186890.1 coordinate 1,252,824, forward strand.
TACAATATAGTCAGAATTGCTCCTGATAAGCACAAGGGCAGTTCACATCATCATCCCACCAAGGAGGCCCTGCAGCTCCCCACTACCAAAGCCCTGCCACCGTGAAACACACACTCCACAACAGTTTTAATATGCATCGATTATAAATTCCACTTCGTATAGACGCGCCCATCAGCTGATCCAAACGCCCTCTTCTGTCACGCAGGGCAGTGCTTACAAGTGCCATAGGCTCCAGGCGCCCGGAGCTGCCCTTCCCCAGCTGCAGTGAAACGGCTCCGGCTCCCCAGCACTGCCCTCAGCAGCGCGGGGCACCTCGGAGCGGCGGCAGCAGGCGTGCCGCGCTGCTCTGCTTTCGCGGAGTACGGACTGCTGAGCGGTCACACTCCGAGGTGGGGTGCTTAATCCTCGAAACTGGGGGGATGGGCGCGAAAGGCCTCGTTTTTAAGCGGCTGAAGTCCGCAGCTTTCCCCGGCCAGTGTCGGGTTCCCGCTGGCCCCGCGGCAGCCACTCCCGGCTCGCCGCGGCCGCTCCCGGCCAGGGYGGTTGTTAACGCCTCTCCTCAAGCGGCGCGTTACGCTTCCAAACCCGGCAGCTCGACTCCCTCGCTCCGCCCTGCGGTCCCCGGACCTCTGCAGCGCCGCAGGGAGCCCCGGGCACGCCCGGCACAGCGCAGCCCCYGGCCTGGGGCTCTGGGATACCGTATGGCGAGACGGCCCCAGCTCCAGGCCACAGGGACAGGAGCAGCGAGCAGGACCCGATCGAGCTCTTCCTATTGCCATCTCGTCCAGCAAGATCCCTCTCGGGTCCCATCGGACTCTCCGGTTCCCGCTTGTTTGCGTGCTGTTCGCACCTCTCCCCTCACACGCACGACGGCCCGCACCACAACGCAAACTCCCAGTATCTGAACCGATGCTCCCCTGGGGCATCCGAGTCCTCACAACTACCCCAGTCCGGGGCCACGGCCCGTCCCGAGGCTGCCGCTTCCTCCACCCATTACTGTCGTACCTTCTCCGACGGGGACCGCCCGCGGTCCCTTGGTGGGCAGGGGGAGGCTCTACGACCTGGTGAGTAGCTTGGGGGCGCCCWGCTCCGGCACGGAACGGCTCCTTCCAAGGGCGCGTCTCCAGCCCTGTCCTCAGCAACCTCCTCCCCGGCTTTGCCCAGAAAGTTGCCTCTCCGCACGCCGCCTCCGCCCTGGGTCCCCGCGCCCGCGCACCCCTGAGGCACGCGGCGGCTGTGCGCAGCCGTTAGGGAGCCGTTAGGGAACCGGCTGGGACCGGCGGCGCGCAGCGCGTGGCKCCCGTGCAGGCGCTCGCCACCCGCGCTCTGCGCGTTGTGCCCGGCGCAGGGCAACGGCGAGCTTGGACACAAGCGGGGCCGTGGGGGAAGTCGCGCACGCAGCCAGCGGAACAGCGGTGGGGGCTGCAGTGAATGATCTCTCCTCTTGGTTAACCAGATCTCTACTAGTTGGTTTAGGGCAAAAATAACACGGCCCAAACAGATGTTGTGCCTGCTCCTACTGGGTGGCTTGAACACCGTCCTGTCAGGCCTCTTTGTACACAGTAGAGTTTGTACAATCGCATTACCAAGCCGGGGAGAAGAAGATGCGTGCATTCATTTATTTTTTTAACATAACTTTAAAAAATACAATTTTTTGAATATATATTTCAACAGTTAATCATTCCAGGAATTATTTGAAGTGTTACTAGCTGTTAGACGTTACTAAAATCTTTACAGTCAGTTTGCAATCAAAAGCGGTTTGCTTAACGGTGACTTACCCAAAAACATGTATTCACATCTCCTGCTGATAATCTAGGAGAAAAGATAGCAGCTAAATATTTGATCTGAAGTTATTTTCTTCCCATTTTAATCCCCCCGACTGGCTGGCGCTCAAGTTTATCTCAACGCAGGGGAGAAAAGTGGAAAATAGAGAAGCCTCTTTCTGGCTCTTTAGAAAACCGAAAGAAGAGTCTTTGGAACTTTACACAGGCCTACAAAAGAAAGGGGGTGAAAAAATTAAACCATGATAGGTTTTGAAGAAAAATCCCAGTGAAGATTCAATGTCTTTGGAAACAGAGTTCATAGCTTAAAGCATTGAAAGGAATTTCTTTGTCATTACAGACAGCTGAGAGCAATGCACGTAAGTGTTCAGGTAGAATAAATGGAGGTGAATGGCCAGAAGAGTTTTGTGCATGTGTGTGTCTGTGTTTTGCTTTCAAGTCAAAGATTTTATTTCACAGATAGAGAAGGCACTGCATATATTGATCAGTCTTCTACATCATTCACATGGCAGTTTGGTAGCAACCTAGTTAGAAGGTAATTATGCAACATTTTACCTCCTTCTTCTCTATTCCTATGAGATACCAAGAACGCTGTAATCTAACACCTTTTCTTCTGAGGGATAAAATCAGATTTTTCACTAGTATTTCATGTGATGCACCTTTGAGAGTGTCAAACAAAAAACTTTTTTTTCTAGAATGAGATCCTCGTGTCTTACCAACTGAAAATTCACATAGGTGTGCAAACGGATTTTTAAGTTCTTTCTTGCTATTTTTTTAGTGACATTTGAAACAACTCTTCAAAAACCTTTGCCTGAGCATATCAAAGAAAAAAAACAGTAGTGTCTTTTTTAAGGGTTTCTACTGTGGAAACTAAGAATAGTAGACTGGCAGGAAGCTATGCTATAGTGCTCTTGGGCAACATGGTACTTTTCTTCCCTAATGGTTAAAAGCAAAGACCAGAAATGGGGTGTAGATTGGGAAGGGATTATTTCCTTACTGCCCCCTGCAAGGAGGGTTTGTTTCCTCCCTCCCCTCCCAAAGAGTTAAGAGACCTAAGGCGGTTGGCCAGGCAGTTAGGTTKGAGTTTCCATAATTTAACAGGTAGACTTTCTTGTACAAGTACGTATTTCATAAGGAGTTGAGACTACTTACCTCTGGCACATCAAAGAAGTAATAAAAATCCTTTCCTATGTCCTATAACTTTATGTGATTAAAAGGGAGTAAGATTCCAAAAAGGGGCTGACATTATCTTTCTGACAGCTGGTCCATATTTGCAAATATAAAATAATACCTGACAGTTCTCTAATAAATTAGATTAATTAATTCATTGTCTAATTACAAYTTATTCTTGGCATTGTGTCTTTCTTCCAGCTATCCTGGACAATGAAAGTTACTCATGTTTCTTGAGAAAGTCCACAGCTTTCTATTACCTTAGAAGTGTGGATATATAAGTATCTGGATCTCATGAAACTGAAAAGAGAAAATAGATCTCCGAACTAAAGGAACTGTTTAGCATTCACACTGTAAAGTTTTATTTAATATGTATGGTTTTGTCTATTGGTCCATTCAGAAAGTAATACAGTATAGCATTTTAGTGAGTAGAATTACTTCCACTTGCTTGCTTTCTTGTACTGAATGTTCTCATTTCATTTTGTACTAATGCACTGTTAAAAATTGTATTTTGGATCAGAAAAGTGATTTTTGCGAAAATTATATCCAGCCTTTTAGGTATTTGAAGGTCTTTCTGATGAATTGATTTAAATCACTTCTGTATTCTTCTAAATTTGGCAAAGCCAATGTATGCCAGTGAGTCCAGCGTAAAATTCTAAACACAAATGTCTTGTTTCAGACAGCCTAGCTTTAAGCCAGAAAACTACTTTAATTTTTGTCTCTTGTTTAGAGTTTACAGAGCAGGCAGTGAAAATAGCCATCTGAGATAGAGTAGTTGGCAAACAAAAATCACACAGGTTTGAGATATCAGCAAAGATAATTTGGAAATGCACAGTTAACACGTATAAATATTTTTAGTTAAAACTTAGAAATAATTGAAAATCCTACTTTTCCACAATTTCCTTCAAATGACAGACTGTGTTCTCCAGTATTTCAGGACAAAGAATCCTTCTAACTGACTGTGTTATTCACAAAATTCTCAAATCTCACTTAGAACATATCTTCTCTATACTATAGTACTATAAGCAATTATGGATAAAATTTGGTACCTCCATTTTGAATTTTTAAAAGCACTGTCTGTAAAGATGATAAAAATGATGTTGGGCTTTGAGAACTGGATTTCTGTGTCCACAGATTAACAATAAACTATGCATTTGAATAATTGAGAAGTTAACTAAAGAACTGGGACAGATTTGTTTTCAGATTAATCTCTACATAGGGAACAGACAGAAGGGAGAAGTTCATCTTTCTTTTATATATACATATCTACATTATATTCTTTTGAGAGCTCTGGCACATATTGCTGCAATTACTGGGAGAGTAACTAGAAATTGTCAAGCAGAATCGCTCTGCTACCCATTTCTTATTTTTGGAGTTGTTTATTTTTCTTGAGATATTTTTCTGACATCAGGTTTGCCCTTAAAACTACATGAATCACTTTGTTTCTGCTCTTTCAATTTGTTTAAAGCAGAGGGCAGAACACAGCACAGTTAATAACTCTGAAGCCGACTAGAGGATTTAAGACATCTCAGTCTCAGCTCACTGAATGCTGAATGAAAGAGTACTCCCTCCCCTCAGCACTTTTTTTTTTTTTTTGAAACAAACATATCATATTACAGTCCTGCTTATCTTGGCTAGAAAAGCCTAATGTACCTTGAAATAAGTTTTATTATGATGAAGTAGTGAATTGAAGTTAGAATGCTCTTGCAGGCCAGGGAAGTTTATAGAGGTTAGTACATCATGAAGGATGAAATATAAAATAAAGGCATAAATCTCAGGAGATTATAAATATTGCTGCTGCTGAAACTGCAAGGATTTTATAATAATAAAAAAGCACAAACAAATTAAAGTAAGTTCTATATCTCCACTCCTAATAGCTAGCAAGGATTCCTTCAGTTTCTATGGCAATATTTCCTGTTAAAGATATATCTAATCAGCTTTTGGCTCCCTAGCACAGATTCCAAACTTGATTTTGAATCATAAACTCATTTTCCACTGCTTATTATTCAAACAGATTGCCCTCTATTCTAAGAATGGGGACACTGATCTTTCTATAGCCCAGTGAGGAAAAAATGAGGAAGTTGTTGTGCTTGCTAATGTTCCRGAAATTGAATAATCTGCCTTCCTAAAGGCAATGCACCCAAATTCCTAGTTCCTAAGTAGCAGAAAAATATTAGGAAGACACAGTAGGGAAGTTACTGTTAAGTCTCTTCAATACCAACATAAAGGTTTCCTTTATTTGCTTTCCTTGCACTAATCTCCAGGGGGAATGGGGGAGAGTGTCAAATGAATTATCTTAGGACCATACCATAAAGTTATGTTTATGGATAAAAAGCTTGGCAAAGGGCCCTGACTGGCAATGATCGTGTTTGGCAGGTCCACATTTTAACCAATCTTTTGCTTTTCTAACTGACAAAACGTAATGCAATTCTATGCATATTTTTCAAAATTCTATGCATATTTTTCAAAACAAGCAATTCCATACATTTTCTTACAAAACACAGCCCCCAAAATGCTAGTAAGACTTCTTTTTAACAGCTAAGCACTTAGTAATCAGCATACACTTTTGAATAATCCTACTTGTATACAACAAAGGGGAACTAAATATTAGAATCAAACTTAAATCATTAATATATYGAGGGCAATCATGATTAAGGCTTATGCTTCTTTATATACAGAGAAAACATACTAAGCCACAGAGCAGAAGTGTACTTTTCAAGTCTGGTTTTACACCAGTGTAATTTTATCTACCACACCAAATTTGTCTAATACTTCTTTTTCATGTTTAAATGTGTGTGTAATTGGGAAAATCTAGTCCCATGGATAAATTCAGAGTAAGAACAATTCACAGATTAAGTTCTACTTTGAGAATTATGTTGATCACCTAAAGGAAATAATCCCCATGCCTCCTGAGAAATCAACAAGACAAAGATCCAAATCAATTAATGAAGTGGAAGATGTAATATGTATGTGCTTAATAATATGGATGACTTCAGGAAATTTGTTTCATTCTGCTTTGCTTTCTTGTCTTAGAAGCCAGTTTGCATTTTTCATCACTTTTTTTTGCAGCAAAATACACTGAACTAAATGCCTGAAGTATGTATCTGCACTTGCTGCTCCAGAAACGTAGTGATTACCAGCACACTAACTCCTGCACATGATAGACTCTGACCAGCCAGTGGATTACACCTGCCACCCCCAAGCATTGTTACTGATATTATAACCCAGTGCGCACACACACACTTCTGCTGGGGGGCTCCCCGCACCCCAGTGTTGTTTTCTAGAAGTTCAGTGAACTCGCTGTATTCCGCTTCTGACACAGCTTATGTCATGGGCAATACAGAGTAAACCACAACCGATAGTGGAGCTGGATTCTGGGCTTCATTCAAGAACTGGTAAGGATCAAGATTTCCCTCTACTTAATTCCCATGCTCCCTCCCCAATGAGGTATCGCCTTTCTTTCCTAGCAGRCAGATTGTTGCTGGTTGGGAAAGGTCAGGTAGAAAGTTGTGTTGGCCTGCTGCTGCCCACAATACCTGCCTTAGGTGTCACCAGCTAAGATCCTTGGACATCCCTCAGCATTCATTTCCTCACAGCTCCCTGACCTCCAGGACCTTCCCCCGCTTCCAGGATCTTCCCTCCAGCCAGAATCATCATCTTTTTCTTTCCAGGCCTCCTTTTTGGGAACTCTTCTTTTCTACTTCTACCTCTTCTTTCTGGAACCTCAAGCCCTGGGTTTTCCACACCTAAATAGTCTCTATGCACAATTCAYGATCAGCATCCTAATTAGTGGCTCTGTCTCTTTATTAATTGGAGAATTCAGGACATGACAATTTTTTTTAATCTAGGTGTTATTAGAAGTTACAGCCAACCATTACAAGTTGCAGTCAGCAAGCAGAAGGCTCTGCTGGAGGGTTCAACAATTCAATTCTGGACGTTGATCCATGTGATATTCACACAGCTGTCAGCATTTACGGTTTAAGTTATTTTTTCCTCTAAGAAAAGTATAAGCTAGGAAATTGTCACAGGAAAATCTCAAGTGATTCAGAAACCATGTTCAAGTAAGCATCTTATTTTGGAGACTCTCTATCCAGTCTTTTTACACTAAATGCTACGCTCTGTACCACAATATGGCTTTAAGCTACAATAGCTGACTTCAAATGAAAAGTTYGCTTCTCTGGAGCTTTTAAAATCAGAAATCTTGCTAAAGTATATCTTCACATACAATTTTTAGCACTTTCTGTTGTATAGTTTACAATTCATTTATCAGACTGAAGAAATGCCAAGACATATACTGGTGGACATATTTTACAGATACATTTTTTTTTCCACATAGCTTTCAGATATCTGCAGATAGACTTTAAAGTACTATTTCTTGTAAATAATTACTTGGAGAGGTACTCAGCCCTACTTTTCTCAGTGGAGCAATCAAGAAAAGGCTATCTTGTATCATATTTTTATTTTAAGCTCATATTTTTGACATCCTCATTTCATTCTAATGGTGTTTTACCTCTGATACAGATGGGTCAAAACCTTGTCTCTCAGCAGTGTTTTACAGTATAATTTTATGCCAACTTCTTAACTYTTTCTATAACATAAAAATCACAAATCTTGGCAGAAAAATGGCTCTAGAACTCACATTCTTTTAAACATTTTGTTGGATAATGCATCTCAGCAAAAGGGTGGTGGAGTAGAGAGAGACATTATACCGTTTGAGTTCTGGCCCTAGAAATGAAGTCCAAAATACTAAGTGAAATGCACTGTTTCTGTCTTTTTTTATTGACAGGTGTGTCTGTAGCTCAAACTTTGGTCTGATTTTGTCCAACAGACTGAATACATTGCTAGATCCTGTTAACTGACTGAAGAATTGGTGTACATCGTAATAGCTAGTAGTCTTTTCCTAGTGATTAAACGGAAAAAAAAAGAAGGAAAAAAAAAAGAAAAGAAAGAATGAATCCTCATCTGGTTGAGTGAAGCACCGAAGAAGTCAATAGAAAAATAGCCATTTGCAGCAGTTTCACCACAAGCACAGTATTTCAAAAGGTTGCTGGTTCTTCAGAGCCCTAGTTTTGCTGCCTTATATTCAACTTGTTTAATGGCTTTTGCTTAGATGTCTTTCTTCACAGAGAAAATGGGTTTCTCTGAGTTAAATTTCTTAAGATAATTGAAGCTTTTCTTTCTGCAGGTGGGAGGATGAATGAAGTGTGAAAAGGGAAGAAAAGCTACAATGCAGAGGAACATACTCAGGGTGATATTCTTAAAGAAACATTATCAAAATTACATGAACAAGACTTAGTGGCCAGGCATGATATGCTGCACTTCAGTATCTTCTACTAATTTAGCATTATTTTAACAAGGTATATTTTAAACTGATTAGAAGTTGATCTCCAAAATAACTGCTTGTGCATCGTCTAGCCATCACGGAATAGTGTCCCTTGAATATTCTGTATTTAGTGTCAATGCTTTCTGCAGAGCGAGTTGAAGACTGTTAGATGTTCTGACACTGCTGTAGCAGAGCATAATTCACTACACTACAGGAAGAGTAAAAGTACTGTCATTCCTTTGCAGTCAATACTTTCAGTGATCATAGGCAAAGAGTGGACAGTCCTTTTGCTTTCTACTCTGATTGCACAGACTGACCTTGTTGGAAAACAGTAAGAAGTAAGACATTGTAATCAAGAACTCAAACCAAACACTTCTTATGAATGAGTCTGCCTAAGATACATTCTTGAATATCCATTTTGCAGTGTCTCTGTAATTGTGCTTATTCCTCCCTCCAAGAAGGGACAGTAAAGTCTTGACCCCTCTCTTAGAAAAGGAAATAGCCAAGAGTAAAAGTGTTCGCAATTACTATAAAACTACAGAAGTTCTAGATGACTTAGGAATTTTGAAAGAAATGGCCRTAAGTTCTACAGATCTGTTTCACAGAAACACCTCTGAAGATAAGGGGTCTGATCCTTACATTAATCTTATATAAATACTTCTAGACTGATTTTACTGGATTCATTTGTGCTTTACTTCAGCATAATGAGAAATCAGAATCAGGCAGCAAGAGTTTTACCCCACAGTAAGTAAGCTACAAAGCAGGTGGCCTACCCTGACTGCAAGTCAAATGGTGAAACATGAATGGATTAACATCAAAAAAAAAGTTCTTTATTCCTTTCTCACTGAAATTGCTTTCAGAATTTCTAATGCATCCTCCGGTGATCACTTCCTCTGTCTCCCATTCCCTCTGTGCTCTCTCATTAGCTCAGCTCTGGTGATCATGTACCACGCAGAGGTATGAGCCATATTTTAAGATGCAAAGACATTATAATTGATTTTTCCCCTTCAGTTGCTGTAAGGAGTAACCAGATACTTTGTCACTTTTAAGTTTAGAAACCCACTATTTCCTTCCTTGCACTCTCATTTCATCATGCCTCAAAGAGAAGTATGCTGAGGGGATACATGAATACCTCCTGCTGAGCCAACAGCCTAGCTTTTAATTGGCTTTTATGGATCCTTTTCAAGGTGTTTGAAATAGTAGAAAAAAGTCTACAAAAAATTTAAAGGGGGTGTTGATTCTTTTTCCATCCTGTCAGCTTTTTGAAAAATCATTTTACAAATATGCTAAGTTGCCTCTTAAAGAGTTTTGTTTTCTCAGAGCAATAGCCTACTTAAATCATTAAATTAATGTTTTCAGTTAATGAATATGGAGAAACGTTTTTATCTATTAAAACATATGACAGTAGACAGAGTAGACCCATAATATCTGGTTAAAAGCAATATGAGAATGAGATCTAATTGCTGTCATGTGCTACCAAAATAAATTTTATAGTGCTTAGAATTAACAGTCAAGTCACAAGCATATTAGCAGTGCTGCTGTGCTTAGTAGATACAGCTTCCTTCGCATATATTCTACATATCCTGCAGTCCATATTATCCAACAGATATTCAGACTGATTTTTGCTGCAAGAACATAAAACTTGTAGTGAGGCTCTGTGAATAGAGTAACCAAGCACAGTGTTTCAACAATGCATTACAAAATTGGCTATTTAATTCTTACTTTTTTAAAAATTACCAAAATACTTTATTTTCTTTTCTACTTAGTGCTCTGTAACACAAGGTCCATGTTTCTGTTCCTGTAATACAGCAGTATATAAGAATTACATTTTTTGAATTGCTCTTTTTATTTGATCAGTTATTTCTAATTTGCTAGTAAAACCATATACTATACTCTGGAAAAAAATTCTCAGGAATTTTTGGATATTTTTTCAGGGATAAAGTCATAATCTCTTTACCTGTTCTTCTGAATTTTCCTGTTCAGTCATATAGCTGCAACAAGTATCCTGAATGTAGTGGCATTGCAACTCTTGCACCCAAATGCAACATAGACTTTAAAAAGAGACATATTCCTGCCACATGAAAACTGACACTTGCAAACTCTGATTTCTCGCAATGTGAGTCTCCTGTTATTTGTCTTCCTTGAGATTGCTACATGTAAGACAGTTGAGAGGTGGGAACCTTGAATGTTTCTATTTAATCTGCTGCTGTTTTAAGCAATAGAATGAAGCTGTTTGAATGAAATTGACTGTGTCTAATACACTACATCTTTACAATAAAAGTGTCATTTAATAAGCCAAACTTGTTAGTACACCACACTTCATGTATCTAACACCTGGAGGTTGTCTGCTTGCTTTCCGAGTCTTTCTTAGGCAGAATTTAACTCCTTATGTTTGGAAAAGATAAATATCTTGAGTGTGTTAATAGCCAAATACACAGAAGTACATAGTTCACTGATAGGAGCTTTGGGCAAAATATTTCAGCATTTCAGATTAAGAAATTACATTCTTTAATATATTCATAGAACAGATAGTTACTGTTTCTTTCCGGTGATAGCCAATTTGTGCTCTGATCCATTTTTGCTATTTAGCAATACCAGCTATATCACCTTCTACCAATTTTAAAAAAAAATCACTTGGGAAGGGAGCATTCAGCAGCAGAGGTTCTTTTATTGGAAACAAAGGACTCTTCCTGAGCTGACTGAAACTAGCCTCCTGAGCCAGACTGAAACTCAACTTCTCAGGTTGAGCAAAATAACGTTTCATGTTTCCCAGAAAAATATTGTACAAGCTAAACATGTTAGGAAGCTTTTATGGGAAACTATTTATCAGAACGTCATTTGTCAGTACCAAAGGTAAATATTTAGTTGTAATTATATTTGTTTCTTTTTAGTTAATACTATTCACCATATTTATCTTGAATTTATTTTGCTTGACTTGAAACTGTTTTTCAGGCTGACTTTGACTGAATTTGACTGAAATTGTGCCACTGAAGGGGTACTGCCCTGAGTTTTTGAGTATGAATTCTGTCTTTCTGAGGAGAGAAACTTGTTTGGTTCCTGAGTTATATCTCTCAAGAAGTTTAATTGCTACCAAAGAACCACACTTACAGGAAAATACAGTACATTAGCCAAGGGATAACTTCTGGCAGATTTTGTAAATTCATTTCTGCAGATGATTGGAACTGAATATGGTGCCTGCTACTTAAAAAGAAAGATTCAAATTAAAAATATTCTGCAGTTGTAACTTACATGACTAAACCTTAACTCCTGAAGYTTAATAGCTGGGTGCCAGACAGGCAGATAGGTATTTAAATGGGAATAAACTGTGGACACACTATCACACTTTCAATATTAATCTTTGACATGAGAACAAATGACAGCATTAGGATTATCAAAATGATAATTGAATGTGATGTTAAGTCCCAGTCCAAAGGCTGATCAAATTAACTGAAATGTCATACATATGGAAGAAATTTTAACCAGAAACATAGAAGTATAGTATTGGCAAAGCAGATCTCAATCAATCTGCGTACCTTTTTGTGACAGCCTGTAGCAGGTGAACTCAGGGACACAAATGTAGCTGAAGTGAGTATGTATGCTAGGAAGATTCTTACAGAGAAAAATTGGCAAAGATAAAGATTTAGCTTGAGTAGAAAARACGTTGGCCTTGTGAAATAGGACGATCAATTACAAAATTCACCTTCTAAACTAGCTGTTGGCTTACTGAAGGCTTATTTTCTTATTTGAAGAAAAACAGGAATAGCTACTTAGTCCAGGGGTATAGCCCCAGATATTTTGTCAGGCCAAAATATGGTGTGTGTGTGTTTGTATGTGTGTCACCAGGACATTTTCTACAAAAACATCTGCAGTCTCTCTGCTATATCTGCTAATCAAGCTCATATAGTCAAGAGTAATGACCAACTCTTTGGGATATATGTTACTACATAGTATCTCTAATACTCTTAAGCAATATTTTTTATTCAAAGTTATAGTTCTCTATACATGTGATTTCAGCTTCTTTTTACTCAAGGTGCAATTTATAATCTTCATTCTTACTGAGCTTTATCATCCAGAAACCTACACATTTTCCAAATCAAACTGAGTATGTCTAAGCCAGGGCAGGACAAATTTCAATTTAAATTGAAAATAAATAGTTAAGCACCGATTCATATGCTTTGCTGAACTGGAGCCAGACTTTTCAACAGATGCTGAGGGCAGGATTGAACCCTTCAATTTCTTTTTTTAATTGGTCATTAAGTGACTGTAAATTATATCATTTAAAAAACCCCTAAAGTGCTTGCCCTTTTGGTTTGAAGCATTTTATACAATTACGTTCAACTAACTTCCTCCTGCTAGTTTTCTGATAGTAAGTATCAATATCTGTATCAATTATGAAGTCTTAAGAATCTGAATCTGSAACCTACTATTTTTCTTACCTTCTCCCTATTATTTCCCTTTCATGCATAATTATCCTTTGGTAGAGCAAGGTGAAATAACTCTGTGGAAATTAAAACTTTWAAAAATCAATATTAAGTTATGAGAAAACACACCTATGCAGAGGAGATATCTTCACATCAAGTCTGTTCTTGCCAGCCTGACCAGATTTAACACAATCAGAATGTTCTAGTTTCTTTTAAAAAGATACTGCGGCACTTCTGAATGTCTGTTCCTTCATGACTGGCATTGAGGAACATTGAAATAGAAGTTAGTCTTCAGTAGGATTATCGCATTCACATATTATACTTGAGGAAATTGAATTATTTCTGTCTTAATATTGCTATTTCCTGTTCAGTGTTGGGGAAAAGTGAAAAAGGAGCTGAAACTATTTTTTTTAAAAAAAAAAATCTTATATTTGCACTGATATTCATCTAATTTGATGCAGTACACCTGCAAGCTCCAATCACTTCTACCTAGCATGAAAATACATTTAAAGCCTTCTCTTTTAGAACAGAATTTGACGGTTGCTGTCTAAGACCAATTTTCCTTTTCTAAGAAATGACCTGAAGTTACGATTTTTTTTTGGTAAATCAGCAGGCATCTTCCCAGAGCTTGTGACTAGATTGTTCCAACACTTTGAATCACATCTACTAAGTTCATTAGTTATTTACCAGAGGACCAGCACCTTGAACATTTTCTATTTTCCTATATTCTCAGAAAAGTACCCAATACAAAACCTTGAAACGGACATATTTATTGTCCAAATATGAATGAAATGCCAGAAATAAATATAAAACCAATTTTGTCCCACACATCCATCTTTTTTCTTCCTCATCTTTAAAATGTAACTGGATTCCACTGTTGTCCATTGAACTCAGTCTTACCTGGGCAGTGTCTTCAGGTGAGCGCAATGTTTATTGATCAAAGGCCAGTGGCTGAGACTTTCAGGGCTGACTGCCAGTCACRTTAAAAATGAAAGTTTTTCTACAGGTCACTGAATGACATAACCGTCATCACTACAATAAAAGAGATATTTGGACATTTTCCAAAATATTTTTTCCCTGGCTGGTAATGAATAGAGATTCCTTAGACTGAGCAGCTTGACTGAAAAAATGGAAAAGACAGAACTGATTTTGCATACTGGTATATTTGAATTATAAATGGGCTTTGTTTTGAAACTCTTTTGAAAAACTATCAGTATCTTTCTAAACTTCTCACACCTTAAGTAAGCCTAAAAACTGGAAAATTATTACAGTCGTGTGCCAAATTTAATTGGCAGAGATATAAATACCCAAACTTAAATTTACCTGTAATTTATTAAACTCTCTTTCCATTTCAGAGTTATTGTGTCCCAAAGAGCATTTCCATTAGTACAGTTTCTCACTAAGCATGTCTAATTGCTGGTAAGGATTCAGCAGTTGCTGATGTTRCCCTAGTTGTCTGTTCTGTTGTCAACACAGATTATACAATTTTTGTGCAATAGTGTCTCCAGGACCACCAGAATAACAAAATGACTTAATTTTTTTCATATTTAGGAATTAATTTGACAAGACTTACAATATACATGATGAAGATCTAGCTTAGCCACGTGAAATTTAACTGCCTAGAATGTAAAAGCATCCCATATCCGTGGACTAGACCTAACACAAGTCATTGTCGGACATGTGTCTTTTACATATGCCATGTATTTTTAGTTTTGGACAATCTGACTTTGATATATGTTGTCCACCAATTTTGTCTCCTCATGTCAGCATGCTTGCTTCTGCATTGAATCGCTAACTTTTCACAATCTATTAGCCTATTCTTGAATATAAATAAGTTACACAGAAGACAATCCTGAGGACTCCCTAACTAGTAGGGCTTAGCTTCCAAGATTCTTTCCTTTTAGCTCTGTATAGCTTATAACAATGCATTGCCTTACCACAGCATAAAACTGAAGGTCACCTTGTTAAAAGTACCAGTTTCTCTACATAGAAATCTAGATCCTCCTCCTCCTCCTCCTTTTATTTATTTATTTATTTATTTTAACTGCCTCACCGGGCTAACAGCATACCTAGTGATCAGGTCTGACAGTTCAGTCTGTGTCTGTGAAATGCATCCAGATCTCCTGGGTGACACTTTCATTGCCATGAGGAAGTCAGCCAGCTTGACTTCTCTCAACAGGAAGAACATGACTCAAAGAGTTCCTCCCTCTGTGGTCTTTTTTATCATAGCAGATTTCAACAGCTGGAGGATAATGACAGGGTGTTACCAGGTTATTTACATCTTATTTTAAAATTGCCCTCTCTTTCTTTTGTTTCTGATACACAAAGGTCCTCCCAAGTGCTGACAGACATAAAGGGCTTATATGGTACAAGCTTAAACAACTCTTAGCTTGAAGCATCCAGTTATCTACTTATCCCAATTTAATAGTCACCCACTGCCCCTGGAATTTTTCTTCCAGGATTAATTTGAATCAGCTTATGTTGTTGAATTAGTGAATAAAATCTGTGTTTATTTAACAGACTTTGCTTTTGTCTAATAATAATTGAGCAACCTATTCCTCCTTGTTAATGAATTACCTCAGCTTATACACCTGTCTGCGCTCACTGGGTTCAGGCTCCAAACCACAGTGCTGGTCTACATGCAAACAAAACAAAAGGCTCCATTTGCTGAATAATCTAATCACACACATAATTTGACCTGTTCCAATCCAAGCCTTCCTGCCATTTCCTCTACAGACTTTTCAGTGTATTTACCCCATGCTGTTCATTCAGTTTGATACATGGTTCATATATTGGTATGATACAGGGTTTCCTCAAGAGAATCACAGGAAGTGACTCACCACTACTCATGAGTCACTCCTGTATGTAGTAGTAACAGCTGAAGAATCATAGTGAATAAATTACTAYTTGCTATCTATGTGTATTGATTCTTCAATTTACAAGGAAGAAAGAGTAAATCAGAACAGCTCCCCAATGACTGAAACAGTCTGCCTTTCTAAGAAGTAATAGAAGTGAGTTGGCCAAACTGGGAATGATAGGAAAAAGAATAGGCATTTGAATTGAGAAAGAAGAAGCAACTGTTGCTAATGAATCCATTCCCTAATTCTGAATAATAAGGCCAATTACTATTATTACTATTGGATAAAGAGTATGTTTGCTGTATTTTTACTGATTAAATATATTTATTTAATAATTCTATGCATTCCCTGACATAGAAAAGATAAGAATTTCATGAGCCCTRCAATAAAGGTATGTCAGAGACAACACCAATCTGGCAACAAGCCAAATTCTTTAGATATTTTTAGTTACATTTTGCAGGTTTGGTGAGAATCAAAGAAAACTCACATAAATATCAGGCTCCTGGATCTCTTTCAGATTATTTTAATWTAGCCATTATTACATAAGAAGACTTGCTAAGGATTCATTAAATTACTACTGCTTAGTTACTGCACATGAGACAAACTGAATTAAGACTCTGTGCAGTAGAAACATCACCAATACATGTTTGAATACTTTTTCAGAAGCCTCATAAACAAAAATCATTAAATGCTCCCTCTTCTCAAACTTTTATCAATAGTAGTAATAATGTTTGCTTTTCCTTTACATTCAAACTGAGTATTGAAAATTCTTCACACATTTTGAGAGCAAGAGAACTGTTCCAAGAGCAGCCATGGAGTTGAATTAGTCAAAATTTCYGTATCTAGACAAGGAAATGCTCTAGAATGTATTCTGGAAGTATACAACACTCTTATGTAAAGGTGGAATAAATGCATTTTTCTTTCYTTTACTCATAAATTTTTAGGAGAGCAATTTTGTTGAAAAGTCTATGTCCTATTCTAATTAGTGTTCAGAAGCTTTTTGAAA
This sequence comes from Rhea americana, assembly GCF_003343005.1. Taxonomy (NCBI): domain Eukaryota; kingdom Metazoa; phylum Chordata; class Aves; order Rheiformes; family Rheidae; genus Rhea; species Rhea americana. The sequence continues at coordinate 1,269,383 of NW_028186890.1, forward strand.
ACCACTTGGAGCCGTTTATTTTATAAATGCACCTGAAAAACTAGAGCTTAATATTATAATTGTTTCTTCCTGCTACATTAGTGAAAACAAAAAAACATTAAGCTTGTCAATTTGGAAAGCAAGTTTATTTCCATGTCAATTTATATTTCTTTGATGAAAATAACTCTGGAAAGCTCTCTAACTGTTCAGCAGAGAAGCTAAGTGTGGAAGTCAACATGTATTAAGTAGCATTATATGTTAACATTAAATGACTGCAAACTACTGATATGCTTTCACTTATCTCTCTGGGACATCTGTCAATATCAATACAATAACCGACTAAGCAGTCATCCCTGGTAAATATGTATCAGATCCAAATGCATCCTTTAAGCAATTAAATGGAAGCTTAGAGATAGATAGAAGATTAACATGCCATTATTTTTAATTACATTATTTATGCCCATTTTTATTTTGTGAAAATTAGTAGGTGGTTAAAGAACAAACAGCAAGATTAGGCTGAAGTTATTGAAGACACTCTTGTTTCTGTTACTCGTTTGCCACTATATTGAAACCCTATAGTTCTCAGAAACAAGAAAAGGAAAATCTCCAGTTACTTAGCCATAATCCCTACATTAGGTTAACCCCTTTTATTGAACAGTTAGAGAAGGGTACTGCTGGATTCTGATTTCCACCCTGCTGCAGATTTGCTGAATGACCTTAGTTGAACCAGTCAGTCTCAATATTTCACATCCAACTGGAAAATAAATACAAGACTCAGTAGTGTAAAATAGGATAAACACAAGTAATGGAGTTCACTCATTTCTTCAGGAAAGAAAATGGGGTCTACTCACTTTTTATGTAAACCAAACCATGTAAGTTTACTCACTTTCTTATCTGCCATTACAACAGAAAAAGCTTTAAGATTCTATACTGGTAATAAAGCAAATGGGGATGATGATAACAGAAGTAAATACTGCACTTTCATGCCATCATCTGCATGCTCATTGCACACTCACAAACAGCAGGAAAACAGTTGAATTCTAATAGATAGTAACAACTTGATCAAAAAATTTAAGATGATAACAACAAACATTAGAATCTGGTRTATTAGAATCAAATCTAGGCAGCTAGGAATACACCTTTTATTACTATCTTCTGAATAAAGGTATTTTCTAATTTCTATAAGCACTGACAGTGAAATGAATCACACTCTTGCTGCTGGTCACTGTTTCTGCTAATAAGCATTCCAGAGTCACTGTTCTTTATGCAAGTAAGGCCCCCGTCTTAAATCAGATCAGTGGAATACCATGGGACTATCACAGACTGTAAATCAATGTAAARCATTCTATAGGAATGATAATTTGAGCCAAGGTATATCACATATTAAAAGGCAAGGTTAAAAACAGAAGGTGTTTTATACAAACTGGTCATATAATATCAAAAAGAAGCTCTTCTGAAGCAGCTTCAGATGCATCGGTCCTTTAATATCCTATGCAATGTGTCTAGCGAGCCAGCTGCTTGCTCTTGGTTTCATATACATTGTAAACAGGTTACAGTATGAATTAAATCTTATAGATAACCAGTACCTTTGATAAAAGCACAGTCAATGAGATAAAAAGCATATTGTAAAGCACTGATTTGGGTATTTTTTGGACTGTCAACATTAAATGACATGTCTACCTGTTCTTAAGAAGTTTTAGCTCTAAATACAGCTGACAGTAATAGTTGCCACTAATAACTACTCCGTGTACTAAATACTCTATATACTTGCATAAGCTGGTGTAGTTCCTGACTAAGATTTCCACTAACTTCTGTATCTAAAACAATGACATTGTTCAATGAAATGCCTACTTTAATTGCTGGCCAAGACTGGAAAAAGATAAAATATATAGGTGCCAATTATAATCCATATAAGTTTGTTCTGATCCTAATCATGCTGGCTTAGCATCATCTCTTGTGGGAAATTTTAGCTAGGTTTTCTCTCAGATTTCTAAAATGGACGATTTTTTCTAGCAGTCATTGTCAGACTGTTTATGATGCTTGATCTCTGTACAAACACAGGATGGGACAAGTTAATGCCACTTTCCCTGTTGCTACCAGCATAGTATTCACCCAGAACGTGAGGGACTCCAAGTATAATTCCCTGCTGTGCTTGCCATCTTTCATGATCTCAGCAAAGCCCTACATACTAGTGTATGCTCAGCTGATGGTACTGTTATCCTTTTGTCTTGAATTTGTGCTTTGCAGCACTTAAATAAATGATAGCACTGGAATCAGGAGAGAGAGTATGAATGGTAAGAATAGATAGGGTATTTGCTTGAGAGAAGAGAGATTAGATTTCAATTTTCATTATAATATCTCACTGTTTACCTGATTATTTGAGGAATCAGATAGTTAGAGTCAGTTTTCAATGCACCCAGACAACCYAGACTAAGGCTAGAGAACCATGCTCATTCCCTTTATGGCCTAAAGGATATGTATGTAATTATTCAAAGCAAGAGAAACACCTCTTTTAAATACAGTTCCATTTCTCACCACTGCACTTCACATGTCCTTCCCCCTGGTATTGTGTCTCATCTGGACCAAATTTACTTTGTCCAAAGTATCTTAGAGTCTGGTAACTGGGTTTCTCTCCTGAGAGAGGTCTTTTCAAATTCCATTAAGAAAAGAATTATCCTCATTTTCCCACATTTTGGATGAAACATTCTTAAAGCTGACGTGTTTTTGAAGATGATTCATAGTCAGTGAAGAAGGTTAAGATTCGCCCAGAGAGAATGTAGAGTCATGAACCCTATGTAAAAAGATGTGTCATAATGATATCTAGATTATGGCATCCGAGTCTAAGTCCTTATGAAGAGCAAGATTTAACAATCCTCATGTCATCAGATTTTTTCTCTTGCCATTTTAGGTATCTTTCCTTTCAGCATCCCAGCCTGTTCTTTAGGGAGTAGCTTTACCTAGACAGTGTAAACTCAGTGTGGGTGCCAAATATGGATACTGTGAATTCTGTTAGGGGCCCACAAATTAGACAGTGCAGCAGTTCCGTGCTACTTCGTGGAATCATCAGGTAAGTGCTGAGACAGAACATGTAGGAGGAAGAAAATGGGAGCATAAGCTCACACTTTGTTTTGAAACCAACTGAAATACTGGGCTTGAACAAGCAGAAATCAAAATGCTGTCTCACCTGTCTGGCACAGGGCTTCAACATCSCATAGCAGGCTGTGCAGCTGCTTCCATCCACAGAGAGCCTCATCTCCTGAAGCAGTGGTATCAGGGAGAACATCCTAGTTTTGTGAGGTATGAATAACTGTCAGGGGTTGGACATGTATCATACATTGGGATATATGAAATAACTTCTCTCCCTTCTCATCACTTATTTTTTCTGTTTACCTGGCTGCCTCTACAATTGAGTAGAGAGGCTATAGGGATCCTTACAGCCACAGGACAGGGACTGTAGTTAGGGTCCCATTGAACCCTCAGCCATACAGATCTGGGACTTCACTGCAGTGAGGCAGAGAGACACAGCAGAAGAGAATGCCTGTGCAAGAATATAAATCCTTCAGTGGCTTGAGAGAAATTACACAATTCACTCATCAGGTAGCAGCTGAGGATTTTTGAAAATGAAGGGTCAGGAAGCCAGAGCTGTTTTCAAGCCAGATCAATGCACATGAAGCAGGGAAGTAAATGGAAACAACATCCTACTGGGCACAGTCCTCCTGGCCTGGGGACCTGCTGCTGCTTGGAAAATGTTTCATGGCCCTGCCAGGTAAGAACAGCAGGGGTAGTCTCTGTAGATGTCAGCCACAGGATCAATAAAGAAAGTGGTAGTTCTCAAAGAGAGGGGAAGAGGTAGAAGCAATGCTCACTGTTGATCAGAAAAAGAACARAGAGAGAGACGAGATTCAGCTGCTCAGCTCTGCCTTTATGGAGAGCCGCAGTTTTCATAYTGAGATTGAGGAGGTTGCAAGGGGGATGGAGGACAGATAGGAAGAATTGACAGGGAGCAAACAGCAAGACAGGGTTGATGAGAACTGAGACTCTGGCCTCTGTGTAACTTAAAATATTGAAGTTCTGCTGCTGTAATCCTTTATGCTTTCTCAATGAGTATGCAAGATTTCTTCCTAYGGTTCTAGTTCTAGTAAGACTCACTGCTATTTGTTTCATTATATTAAGAAGCTAGAAGAATACCTATRAAGTTTATGACAAATTTGGACAATGTAAACTGCTGGATAATAGCTTAAAATAGTCRGTTTGATGAATATGGCTGTGTCAAGCAGTGTGTAAGTAACATGAAGCTGTGAGAGTGGCAGGAAAATAAGATATTGGGGCAAAGAAGTGGGGGGGCTTTCAGTCATGCTTGAAAATACAACATCCCTTCTCATTCTAACTATTTCTCATTAAATGTTTGACATTCTCTAAGCATTAATATACCTGTTGAGAAAATGGCTCTTGTCCTGAGGACAAAAGAGAGTGTCAGTTATGAATAGCAGGGGCTGKAAGAGTACTTAGTGCTAGTATGGACTGCTATAAATTTCAGAAAAATAAATGTCTTCAATAAATACTTTCCAAGGCAGAGAAAAAGGATGCTTATACAAAAATAACTACTTATAGCAGACCAAAAAGCTTTATCTTTTTAAATAAAATCTCTGGAAAAAATTTCTAGTCCTAAAATGTAAAATGATCATAAAAGCTGACTTTGCAATTTTGTCATATCAAAATGGGGAGGCCTTATGAAGGACAACATTTTTTAATTAAAGATACGAGAGCTATATTATGTTCTAGTACTCACATCATAAAGGCATGTTGTTTGGAAGTATTTTTTTCTACAGACTTGCAAGAAGTTCCTTGGAAGTATTTTGTCTTCCTATTTTTACCAGAGCTAGAGCAAAGAAGCAAAATAAATTACASTTTCACAAGATACTAAGTTGCAACTATGAAAAATCTCATGTCCTTTTATTGGAGGAAAAMTGTGTTCAGAACTTAGAAGTATCTGGCAAACATTTTTGCTGTCAAAAATTTATTTACTCCTTATTGAGAATAAGGTGTGGGTGGGAAAACCTCCAATATGGTGGTGTAAAGAAGAGATAAGTCAGTAGGTTATTTTATGTATATTTCATTGTTAATTATGTAAAAGATAAAGACAGATTAAAGAGGTGGCTTCCCTTTAAGTAGGTTGGTTCACTTAAACAGCAAGTTTGTCACTATTCATACAGTTCTACTTACCTTGTTCTTGAAAGCTTTAGCAAATTTGAAAACATACAAAGAAGCTACCCGATACTAAATTAAAGGACTGTTTTGTAAGGGCTAGACAAAACTCTTGCTCTCAGTCTCCAGGTTCTTTGATCYATATTGTCTCCAGATACTGACATGCAACGTAGCAGTGAGTACAGTAGAAAGCTACYAAATACTCGGAGGGAAACTTATGACAAGTTGCCACAGAAGAGGTCACAAATTAACCTGAGGTGGTCTCTTACAGGGATCTAAGCCACATACATATTTTAAAAGTAAATTAATATGATCAGGACTTGTCCACTTGAAGCATTCATGGGTATTTTTTGCAAAGAGTCAGTCATTTAGAATTACTTTCCTTATATTATTTTTAAGCTTTGTTTATGTAAGAAAATGTATGTAAGAAAATACAACATTTAGAATACACATTACTGAAACACTCTACACTGGCAAGCAAGAGTAAGTATGCACTACTCATTATGTGAGTCTGGATCAGTGAATGTTTTACTAATAAAAACATTTTTATATTTAAATGCCCAGAATTTTTGCCCAAGCATTATTATTTTGTTCTGTAATGTATAATAGATGTAATTATGTCAACTCAATATGTAGGGCATTGTTTCTAATGAACATTCAGGGGTCAGAGTCTAATCTCAGCTAAGAGGCTTTAAACTCCCAGTTGGAATAACCTCCTGTTCTTTTGAAATAGGTCATTTGTAAAGAAAAAGACAAGGGCTATTACTTCAAATTGCAACTTTACCAAACCAAGACAGAACAAAGGCCAAAATAAATATAACTTCTGTTTGAAACCCAAGGTGTCCCTATTTACAGAAAATATGAGCCCAAGGCCAAGGCCAAATAGTCTGCTGTCAAACATTCTAGCACTTAAATTACTTTCCTGATATCCACAGATTAGTATTCATCACACCAAAAAAAAAAAAAAAAAAAAGTATACAGACATCATTGTTCTGCAGACAACACTGATTGCTATTGTCATACTGAAAAATGCCTCTGCTAAATAGTGAAATGGTCCATTTAAAATATTTCTGTATATATGGTCCTTTTCAGGTTACAGCAAAACCTAACTCCATTTATCTTCCYTTTTTTATAATGCAAATGTAACTTCTTTCCCTCCCAGGTAACTTATTATTCAATCATATTTGTGTCATGTTTGTGTATTTACAGTTAAGTATAATTTCCATCAGACAGATTTCTACTCTTAACGTAGGGACACAATAGAAGCTACTGATACAGCAGAGCTCCAGTGAAATAATGCAATAGCTTCAATTTCTTTAGTCTATAAATTACCATGACAGTGAAGGAGACCAAGAAAAAGAATTAAATTTTACCATGAACRTTCTCAGAACTGTGTGGTAATACAGATTCTTAGGGGGATGAGGCAGAGGGGGGTTCTTGATACTTTCAGAAATAGAAATAAGTCATAAATATCAGACTGGATCTGCTATCAGACTGCAACTACAGACCTCAAAGTTTTCAACATTCAAAGATGATAATACTAAAACCTACAGCCTGAGGATTCAGCTCTGTATGATCCAAAACGTTGTTTCATAAGAGACAGCTTTCTGACCTTGGCTCAAGTTTACTGACAAAACGATCACTGAGCTGCAAGAGAGAACTAAACATAACTCTATGCAAGATAAGAAAGAACGAAGTGTCAGAGATGGCAATAGTTAGTAACTCAAGGATGCAAGAAAAGCATCCATAAGAAAAGATAGAAAAGGCTGGTAGAAACATGGTCAGTTGGAAATCAGCAACACAAAATCAGAGCTTCAAATGAGCAATGGAGAATATGCTTCCGCTCTTGGCTGATCACTGCCCAGGAAGCAGAGAGTCATGTGCCTGCACTGGGTGCTGAAAGTGTGCAAATGCTTAACCTAGTAGCACATTATTCTTAATTAATTAATAGACTATGTATTAATAAGTAACTGCTCTCTGCTCTTAAACTGTGTTCAGCTAGCTGAATTTCTCTGCACACAGTGAAAAGTACTCAAAGAGCTCCAGCAGAAAGAGGTTACCCCATGATTTAGACTTAATGCTGCATCAGAGAAAGATTTTCAAAAATACTCATGGATCCAGCTGCCTGTTTCTATTAAAGTTAATTAAGCTTGGAAATCTGACATTCCTATGTTACTTCAAAAAAATCTCAGCATGTGTTTTTAATTGATTTTTCTAATTATTCTGAGGGTTACAAATACTCATTCAAGTAAGCAGACATCTATTTTACAGATGAAGGAGCTGCTCTCCAAAGAACAAGATTGAACTAATGTGAACTGCTTTTAGCATTTCTGAAAATAAGGCCTTAAGAGACTTGGAAAAAGGTCAGTAGCTGAACTAGGAATACCAAATAGGAAATCTTTCACCAGTTCCAGTCATCTGTTGTCAGAAGCAAGTCTTTTTCCATAAAAAAGCATGGACTTTCAAAAAACATGACTTAGTTYTGGTCTCTTCTATTTTTAAAGAAARTCTGTTCAAGAAAGTTAATGCTATGATGATGCGAAATCTTCTAGTTCCCATCCTAAATTTATTCATGGGCAATTTGTTCTTATGCCAACATTGTTCTTAAAATTAAATCACTTTTTCTTCTCTATGTTTATCCTCCTGATGTATTGATAGAAAGCAATCAGTTCCTCCTCAGTTTCCATTTTTCTAGACTGAACAAGGCAGGCACTGTTAGTTGTCTTTTTATGAAATAAGCTTTACCTTTTTGATTATCTTAGCAGCCTCTCTTAATACTTGTTCAAGTTATAAATCATCTTCCTCTAACATGCATAAACAAAATTTTACACCAATGTACAATAGTATGGAGCTTTTCCATAAGAAAAGAAGTTTTGCTATCTGAAGGTCACCATTTTTTGGTCTTAAACTTTCAGAAAATACTTTCCATTATCAATCACAAAAAATTGTTAGGGGAGAGGAGGCTCATTTAGTATGTATAGTAATTTGTATATTACACCTGTGTTGTTAAAACTACTTTTTAGAAAGTTGATAAGAGACATACATACAGACTCCATCTCCTTCTGGAGTACTCCAAAAGCACTAGAAGCAAGCCAGCTCTAGTTCACGACACTTGGTAACCAGGTAAATGTGGTTCCTTGCCTGTATTCACCTGGTTTCTATTTCAGCAAGACATGTGGGCTCTAATAGTGCTGCCTGCACCCCCTGGTCCTCGCTGGATGCCCTGGTCCTRGGCTGGTTCTCATCCAGGAAGTTCAGAGAAAAGCTCCAATGAATCTATCCAAGAAAGGTTCAGACTGGGTATGGGGCAAGGGGTGGGAATGCCAATTAGCACAGTTAAGCATTTGATGAGATTACCCAGAGAGACTGTACTGTCTCCGTCCTTGGAGGTTCTGAAGACTAGGCTGAACAAAGCCCTGAGCAACTGGGTTTGATCCCATAGCTGACCTTCCTTTGAGCAGGAGGTTGGACTACACACCTCCTAGGATAATTCACCTTATGAATTATGCTACGATCCTAAGCATTTGAGTAGTCAGTGGGTAACAGCCTTGAATTCCTATATTTTAAGAGCTAATCAGTGAAGTGAGTCACTAAATGTGAAATTAAAGGTTAGATCAAGATTTAAGTTTTGATTGTTAGATGAGGCGTATAGATGGATTTTAACTCTTGATTTTATTTCCTTTTCGAATAATCATGATTTCTTGATTAACTCCTCCTAAACTTCTATTTTGATTCACTTTTTTCTTCCAAAGTCCATTTTTCATGCTGAGATATGTAAAAACTCTGCTTTTACAATTTTTCTTTTCCTAACATTGAAATATTGTTAGGCTGGAAATAACAGAAAGCATTTCCTTGAAGACTTATAAACCAGCTGACAAATGATGGGGTACAGGCTTAGGCAAACCATCAAGRGTCATCTAAACCTCTGGAGATCAAAATTAGCAAAATATGAGAGTTTGCAAAAATGGTCCACATTAAAGAATATTCCTTAATACGACATCTCTTTGTATGCAATACTGTATGTTTTTGGTTTTGTTTTTTTCACATAGTCAGATTTACATCTGGATTCCTAACAGCAGGGTTAGTTCTACATCTAAAAGAGAGTAGAATGATTCTTTTCTGAATGGCTATTTTTTAGTTTCTCAGTTTCATTCAGGGACAAATACTTTTTCTATTCCTCTKCTCACTCCCCACAGTAATCTCCCAAAAAGCCTTTTATATCCCAGCATTACATATTGTAATCTTAGTTCACGAGGTAGAAGCACTCATCTGTAATTCCTTCCTCTGAAGTTGGTTCCTGCATTAGTTTCACATACAGCAATTAGCCCTTACAAGCTCTTCTCTTTAAGAAAAGCGTTTGCTTTATTTTAAAAACACAGGTCCAGAAACCTCCAGCTTTTTGTTAAGTTTGTCAGCCTTCCCTCTTTCCTTCCCTGGAAGAAAGTAAAACACTGGTTTGAACTGAAGCCTCATTTTATTTTAGGCTTTTCTGGTTTTCTCTCACAAATGAAGTTTTAATATCAGGACAAGCAGAAATATGTTGTTTTTATGCTGGTATTTAAGAAAAGCTCTGTAAGTAAAGTATTCAAAGAAAGGMCGAAAGCAGCTATATTTATTAATTCAGTAAGAAACGAAACAAGCTAYTAGCACTTTTCTTCCTGCACTTTAAGTCATGTCATAGAATCATAGAATCAGTAAGGTGGGAAGGGACCTCTACAAGAGAGCCACCTACAAGATAAGGGAGTTTGCTTGAGAGGATGTGAATACTACCTTTTCCATAAGTCAGGAGAGTATTCTTAGAGAGCGGTTTGACAGCACAGCCAAGGCACTCCTTGCCCAGCTGCCAGAGCGGCTGTTCCATGTACTTCCCCTTCACTGTTTATAGCCCACTGTCTCTCTTCCAGTGGCATTGATAAGGCCTCCAGTGAACCAACTCATGTAGCTGAAATACTAGGAGACTTTTGTTTGTTAACTAAGCTTAGTTTTCTGTGAATTTAGCTAACTATCAGCTTACCTCAGAAAATCTYTGACAGTTGTGCAGTTGCAAGAAAAAATAGCTTGGGTGGGTAACCAGGGAGACTAGGAGAAGAGGAAGAGAAGAATGAGACTACTCCTTTCAGAGGCTAGTAGGCAGTTCTTTGAACAACTTAGCTATTATTAAATTGTATCTTAACTACAGTGYTTCATTTTATTCCTTTCTAGGATTAGCTCAGTATTCCCCAAGKGAGCTGTTTTTACCTACTTAAACAGCTACTGGAGCTGGAGACTGGACCATTCATTGGGCCACTTTGGTCAATAACCAATATTCATTTTTTTGAAATACTAATYCTCCAGTTACACCTCTCTATCAAAATCCATAATCCTCTCACATAGTGACCTTGGTGTTTAGTTCTGCTGTCTCATCTCAAGGAGTAGAAGAAATTTAGAAAAGGATGAGGTTGATAAAGAAAGAGGTTTGGCTTGACTTCCAGAGGATGAATGACTAAATCAGCTAGGATTATCAAGTCATGAAGAGCTATACCAAAGAGCTCTAAAGAATAAAGAGCACGGGAATAAGAGGTAAGAACGGAAAGAGAATTACTTTATTTCAAGTGCAGGAACTAGAAGGAGTCAGGTGAGGCTAGGGGGAGACAGTTTCAAAATACACTGAAAGGTGATTTTTCATGCAATTGAAGGTTGAACTTTAGAACTCTGTGCCMAAGTGTGCCAAGGGTGCCAAGTATTTACATTTCAGGGGATGCTGAACAATTTAATGGAATAAAAATCTACAGAAGGTTATTAAATACATGCATAGACCTCCAGCTATTTATGCTTGCCTAGTTCTTTGATTTTTTGCTAGTCATGCCTTTATGTTTGTCAGAGACATTGAGAGCTAAATGGACAGAATGATTTGCCGTTTGATCCATGGCAGTGTTGCTTGTACTGTATTCTAATTCTTGGTCTACAAGAAACTTTTGCGGGTAAATGCTCATTATGTCACCCATAAAAATCAGAATGTTTGCTTTGTTTGGTATGAATGATAACAAGAATTAAAATTTATGGAATTTTGAAGATGGAGTTTTAGCTGCTAATGAGTTGAGCAATGATTGAAACATGCAAATATAAAGGAAAATAAACCGTCTTTGTACTTTTCTGATCTTTGGTAAAATACAACACTGGAGGCGTGTCACAACTCTTCATAAGCAACTGTCATTGTAGGCAACTGATTGCTGGGATGCATGAAAACTTCGGCTGTATGTCTGAAAACTGTACATCAACAGTCAGGAGAAGCTGCTGTAAGAGACTACAGCTATGAGGGCCTTCTAAAACAGGTGAACAGCTAAAAGTCAGCTGAAGACTCAAGTTTGCATAACAGCCTAATTAGCTGATGACCTTGGACATACATAATCTGGATTTAACATTCATATTTCATGTAGGCTGATACAGTAAAAAGTACTAGGCGTCTTCATGTTTGTCAATATCTGTTTGGAACTTCACAGCAAAATCATGGACAAAAGTCAGGTATCACAAATTGCCACATAAGTGCAAAAGAGTGTCTGAAACTACCTGTGAGCTTTTGAGTCCCAGGAAGTAGTGTGTAACCCTTATTTCAGTCACTGGTGTAGGTAGACAGTACTCAGTTATCTGGAAATTACTAAACAGTTCAACCATTATCATTTGCAACAGGTTTATTTCTAGCCCACTTGAAAAAATACTTCTACGTGTTCCAAAGGTCTGCATGCACCAGAAGTCTTCAAACAGTTTATATATGAATGTTAGAACAAATTGAGTAACACATAAGAATTAATCAGAATCTGGTCCACCGCTTTTCTGACTTTGTTTCACAAAGCCTGGAAAAGTTGTACTACATTTTGAACTTCAGACATTTTACAGCTCTCCCAGTTACGGGTAGGTGTTGGCAGTTCTGTGTGTTTTTTTATGCTGGAACAAAATATTTATAATTCATAAATGCATGAATCATAACATTTATATAGTACTTCTGGAGAAGATGCTGCAAAAAGCTTAATTAATATGATAGCATACAATAAAAAGCCAAAGCCAAATGAATAAACCTTAAACAATAATTCCACCCCCCTGACATCCCCAATAAAGATACAATGGAAAGTGAATAACACTCAAGTGACAGGAGAAATATATAGTCCAGAAACTGGAAGACAAAATATAAGAACAATTAATAATATATAGCATCTTCTATTTCCAAGTACTCTGCAGCACTTTACAAGTTCTCTCTGAATACGTAAGAATCACTTCAAAATTTTCATCTTGGAGAATGGGAGCTGAGATCATGATGTTTTAGTGGCAGGTATTTCTGATGTTTCCAGGTCAATAAAAAGATTCAAAAGTCTAAAAGAGCAATTCAAAAGTCTAAAAGAGCAAAAAAAATTATTTATTCAAGTTCGGCGTCTACCTCTGGTCTATAAATGGAATGCAAACTTACTTAGCATAGGAAATTTGAATTGGAATCAGTTTTCACACAGGAGGAACCAGGAGGAAACAAAAACTGAATGCTGTGGAAGTRTGTGAACATCAGTACACCCTTCAGCTCCTCATATTTCTAATCATCTCAGCATTTTGTGACTCTGATAAAGAGTTGTAGTAAGTCTCAAATCACAATTGCATCAAGGTTCTTTCACAGAAATAATGTGGCAAGGGGAAGGAATGCAAAGACTTGTGTTTGCTTAATGAGAAGGATACAGTATGTGCCAATTTTAAAGTGAAATTTTTTAGGACACTTTGCTTTGGTTTTATGTAACTATAAATACTATCTCTGTCCCCAGTGACATTTATGACTCATCAGACTTCTGAAAATACAAAATAATGTTTTTGTTTTCTGAGTAGCAGTGTCACTCTCCGTATTTTCTTGATAGTTGCTTTGAGACCAGTTTGGATTTACTGAAAGATAACAATACATAAAAGATCCCATTTTGGTGCAGGAGATTAGAAGAGGTGATGAGGCTAGATGGCAGTGGGAACATGGATACTTTGCTCATAATTTGGCTCTTGTGCAGGAGAGTATGAAATGTCCTGCAATACACATAGGACTGCATTGCATCTGTATTACTATCCAAATGAAAAGGACAGCTATGCAGAAAGTTAACCCTGTCCTCTGTGGAACTTCGGCGGGAGTAAACACCTGTGAAGTTAGCCATGACATGGCTTCAAATTTCAGGTTCTCAATATGGATTTAATTCTGTCATCCTCACCCATGCTGTTCTAAATAGGACTGCTGTTAGCTTAGTGTATGATCAGTATGAATCAGTATGATACAATCAACACCTAAATAGTGACAAATGGTATGTATAAAACATGGTACGTATATAAATGCTTCCATCCTTGGCAACACAACCACATTGTCTCATTACAAGACAATAAAGCCTAAACGAGGAGAAAATGGAAAATCTGCTTGGTGGACTACTCTCTTTCATAATTCATGTCCTGATTGATGTAGAATGTTCTTAATGATTCTGTAGGTTGTCTGATGATGAAAAATGCTACTCTCCTTTCCCCATTATCAGGAAGCTACATGATGGGCAGAGAATTAGTTCTATATTATTTACTCACCTTTTTTTACGAATTCAGTATTTTGAAGACATGACTAATGGTAGCTAAACATTTAGAGCCCAGTCACATAGATCTACTAGTATATTGGTAAATGTGATTACATGTTGACACACTGAAGAAGGAATCTGAGCATCTGAGTTGARCATCTAGAGCTCAAGAACTATATTAACTACAACTAGACTTACAGTATGAAACTCAAAACCACAGGAACTGTATCTGCTACCAAGGTTTTAYTTAGAGTAGTTCCAGTGAGAATTATTAATTGAYTGTTGTTGAGGCTGCCTAGGGCCTCGGCATACATGATGCGACTTTCTACCATAAATTAATACAGAATGCTGGGCYCTAGCTAACTTCCTATGTGCAAATATATTCCCAGTGCCAGTGGTTCCCACTCACTGGCCTCACAAAGAGGTGAAAGTGTCCTGCAAGGGAGGTGCAATGGGGACCCTAATTCTTTAGGATCCCCATTGAATTAAATGCATTCATTCTACCAGACTTTTGTCACTCAAAACATGGTCAGATGGATGTACCATTCTCCCAAAATTAACCAGACAATGAATCCAACAGACATAGTAATTCAGTCCTACCATGAGGGGATTACATGAGGCGGCGGACTGCTGCTGTCCAAGGAGAAAAGGGAGGTGGGATAAAGAAACAGTGACCATCAGCAATCCTGATCAGGGCAGAGCAAGTTGGAAGTAAGGGGTCTGTGGTAGTAATGCAAACAAGATTGTAGGGAACAGCTGGAACCAGTAAAGCACAGAATGGTACTTTACTGGAATGAGGCCCAGCTCTGGAAGATCTGGGAGTAGCTTCCCTACTATATGCCTTGTAATGAGATGAATTTCTAGAGTATATCACATAAACCACTGGAATGTGGTTACTGCCAGCACCTTTCTAAACACCGTTTGGTTTGACAACTGAACTGAAAAAAACACTAAAGCAAAACCAAGTCTGATCACATTTCCTACTTGCATAGCAACTAAATGTTTTGGTTTAGATACCTGTAAGCTTTAAGAAAAGTGAAGAAAAACAGAGCTAGTTTCTCAAAATGAGGAGGAAGCAGTGAATCTAGCAGAGATTAAAGCATAAATCCAAAGTGAGAGAAATTATGGCTCCTTTTCCTCATCCATCTCCAGATATTTGTATCCCCATGGCTTACCTCCAGGGAAATTCTGAGGAATATTGGATACTTCCAAGTACTGGAAAGAGAGAAAAGGAATAGGAGAGAGAGAGGAGGGATGATATCCTGGGGGAAAAAAAAAAAAAAAAAAAAAGCCTCATCTACAGACACTTGCACTCAATATTAATTTTTAATTGGACTCAACAATTCGCCCATGAATTGATATCCAGGTACTAGCTTCAGGCTGCAACCATTCTCATTTGTGTGCTTTTTTGAGTGACTAAACATTTCATATAAAAGCACAGATCTTACTAGGAATATTTCTAAACTGTGAACAAAGACACAGGCAGATACAACCCAAATACAAACCTGTATTTGGTACAGAAGCACACTGATCTTTGGCCCACACTTAGCATCTGCATTAGAAATTCTGTGTGGCAAGGGGTTCTTTTGGTGCAGATTTTCTTGTAATTATACTYGGAGTCTTGCAGTGTATACTTGAGTGCAAAAGTGGTGAACTTCATGAAATTTTCCTCCTGGTAGGACCCTGGTGGAAGCTGTGCACTGGAGCATGGACTGCACCATTTGCAATGCAAGGGCCTCAACGTCAGGTATTAGGAGTATGCTTTTTCATATTCTCTTAAAAAATATTAAGGGACTATGGACATCTGCTCCTGTGAAGGTGGATTCAGGGATGATCAGGAAGCTTAAGTGATTTCTAAGTCAGTGGAGAAGTGCAGCAAATCAGCTCTTCTCTCTGCACAATACAACCACTAGATCATTGTTTTAATGTATTTTGTATGTATGTAACACATCAGGCAAAGAACATTGCCTATACAAATACCATCCTAAGGAACTATTTAAGCATTTYTATTTATATGATTCCCAAAAGATTGAGGTCAGTCCAGGCACTCTCCCAGCATCTGGAGAGCTGTACTTCCTATAAGTAAAAAATAAGCTTTTCTGCTAAAGCTTTAATACTCAAAAAGCCCTCACATGCTCCATTTTCCAAGGAAAAAAGTTAATTCTCCCCCCATATTATATGATTGCTGATGACTTTTTTCCTCTTCCTTTCTTTCCTCCCTTCTCCCTTCTTCTTTTACATCTGGTTAGTAACCAGGGAATCAAACTACATTACTAATTATATATTAACATTTTATTATTTTACATCATCTATAACAATCACTGGCCTGTCCAGGCATTTAAAGAGTAGTTAACTTATCATACTCTGAAAGGAAAAGGGAAAAAAACAGGTATGTAACCACCCCCTCTACATGCCCCTTAGCTATGTCCCAGAGCACACAATATATGGTGCCACATGGTGCCAGACAGTACAAAACTGCACCTATTTGAACTACATTTCACTAATATTAAGTACTGTAGAAGCTTTAAATCAAAACCTCTGTCAAAAACAGACAGAAAACATAAAATACTTGCTGTGTATCATGCATAGAACAAATGAAACAGGCAGAATACTTCTGTGTATGCACTGTGTAATGTGAAAGACAGTATGTGTTTCTTTACACTTGTAAAGAAAAGGTATAGAAAAGGCCCTACAGTGATATTTTAGTAGCACAGGGGAGCAGCAGGGATGTAGAATTATGCCTGAACAGACTTCAGAGACTCTCTGCCGCCCTGAGCTCTCCAACACGCTAGCRCTGCCAAGCCAGGTGCTGCACTGCTCCACGCTGTGTACTCAGCCAGATTAGTACAACCTGGCTCTTACCATCTCACGTTCAGGAATGACTGTAGGGATCGTAACAACAAGACCTCAATTAAACTAGTGTCTTCATAAATATGCAACATCACTTACTCTGAAAGTATAGAATCAAGGACTGTCTGTGCCTCTGGGGTTACGTAACACGGGATGAAAAGGAAGAGAGCTAGGCATTTCTCTCTGGAGAAATGATACAGGAATAATAGAAAAGCCTTAGCCTTTACTAGACACATTAGGACACATTACCTGAACCTTTTATATTTATAAAGAGTAATAGGAAGTTTGGTTCCCTTTGGATTTTTGAATTGTTATTGCTTTTCTGTGTTTCTATCTCAGAGAAGCCTAAAACTAGGAAAGAGTGAGGTTACAAAACAATATTAAGTTTTGGTAACTCCTTTAAGCAAGCAGTACATGCAAGAGTTTGATATTTACTGTGAGAAAAAACAGCTTAGTTTGTTGTAGAGGGAAAGTGAAAAAATTCAGCAAAAAGTATTTGTGTCTTTCCCAAGTTATTCTTTGCTCATGAATATTGCTAGCTGTACCATCCCCGTTCTGAGCACAGAGCTCAGATAGAGAAGCAAGTACCTTATCATATAATCACGTACTGCTTCACATATAATTCTTGATAAGCAAATAGGTAGCTAATTAGACATGTTCACGTTCTACAGGAACAGGAGCCGTTCTCCCTTATGGATGAGGAGCTTGCTAGAGCTGCCTCCAACTCTTGGAAGGATGCAGCTGACATAGTGGCAACATATTGCCTCCACCATCTTTCTCATCTGGCATTCTTGATTTTAAGTTGCACATGGAATAGGCATCACTTCCATGGAACATTTGTTACACTCTCCTAGTGCAAAAYTATTGTGCATGTCCCTTAAAGATGCAACAAACTTTTGCCCCAGGAGCACAATCATAACAGCTCTCCTGTGTGAGCAACTCAACCTCAATATATTACTCAACAATGCCGATCACTTGTTTAGCTGTTTTTTTAGTTAGACTAAAACACTGAAGCTGCATATTGAAAATGTATATAAAAGCAGAGTATTAGTGAGACAAATATTAACACGTAACAAGAAGATTTTTCAAGTTTTCTAATCTGAACTATTTCTAACATATAATATGAAAACATTGTTAGTACCCCGGTATACTGACAGAACCGGTAGTCAGCTTAGAGTAAATACAACAGGTACAGGTTAGATGAAAGTTTTCAAATGAAAAAGCATTTCCCTCTTAAAACAGCCTTACTTCTGTCAAAAGCTTCTTACTGCAGTCACACATGTAATATTAGCTACGTATGAAACTTTTCCAAAGAAAGTTTCACGTTAAGCAGTTTTTAAACAGAAATTGCTTATTTCAAAGATTTAAGCGTTTCCCGTCCTTTTAACCTTAACTGATTGTGTTCTTCCACAATCTTTTTAAAATCTCCACTACTTTTTAAAATTCCTAGCAATATCATTCTAAAGTCTCCTTAGTTTCTTCAGCTTTTCCAAATTAACTTTTTTGTTCACATTGGAAGAATTTGGGAAATAATGAAAAAGTAAAAGCAGCAAACTTAGAACTGTTCATTCTGTTACTGATTAGATTAAATTTTAAAGTTTTCATTGCAAAGAATATTTACAAATAGAACAGGACTTAACCAGATTTGACTGAGACTTTGATCTTCTGCAAATGTAGAAAGAGAAGAGAAGAGTATAAGGAAGTTTGTTAATATCAACAGAATTCAGGCAATGAAAACAATACAGAGCTGTAGTGTGAAGTCACTCATTGAAGAGTGTTTCAGAAACCCCATCTTTCTGTAAGTGCATAGCGGGAGAGGAAAACCTTAATACATAGGAAAATATCAGCCTGACAAATTCAAATGACAAACACAAACACTTTAGTTATCTTCCAAATCTTTCTCTTGTTTAAATTTCTAATTTTGTCACACCTGCTAGTATTTTTAATTGATCTCTTTCAATCACACAATACTGCCTATTTTTTTGCTGAGATGTATCTCAGTAATGGGGAAAAAACAATATAGAAAAATCAATAGGAGATAGTGATGTTTTAAAAATCATTTTGGAAAGATTAAGTTGCTAATGTCTTTGTACTACCTTTATGTAGATAACCATACATGTGGATTTTCCAAATATTTTTTAATAATCAGCAGATTTAAATGCCATCTGCAAAAAGTTTTATATTCACAATTAAATTCTTAACAGAAGCATCTGTGTCCACAGCCATTCAAGGAAGATAACGACTCAGAACTAGTCTAGCTAATAATTCTCATTCTTTTCACAGAAAGCCTTTCCTTATGCTTATACAAAATCTGGAAGCAGGCAGTGGGCTGATGGCGAGGCTTGGTGAAGACAATCTGGAAAAATCTTTGTTTCCCTGTGAGGTAATCCATAGTACCAGAACATCAGCCAAGGGAGAAAAAAGAGAATACAGGTGCACTGAAATAGATCAAATTTGAGGGCTAAGTCCTCTTATACACAGTTTTAATTGGAAGGAGAATGCATCTATCTTCAGTAGTGGCTGTATCTTCAATTTGCTGGGAATTTAAGTGTCAGAGGTGCATTTGAAGGAATTTGATAAAAACCGTCTGCCTTGCTTCTAAGAGATGAAAGGCAAGGATGAAAGACAAGGTAATACAGGAATTAATTTGTTCTCTAAAAAAAAATTGTTAGTAAACAATGTGTGAGGCTTTTACCTATTAAAAACAAAACTAACTCTTGTTCATAGACTTTACTGGGTCTTTCAGTACAGTTAGAAGAGAAGCACAATATATTCTCCTAATGCATGAGAAGATTCTTGTTCTAAATTTGCAAGTTACATGCATTATCCAGTAAGGTACATGCATCATCCACTTTCAGCATCCAAAGTTTATGACATTTATGAAGTCTGATAAGTGTTTGTTGCCTGTTGTTTTTGACGGATAAGTCATACTTGACCTACTGCTATAGTATGTATTCATAAAATATTGAAAGAACAACAGATGAAAAACAAGTTTATTATCATTAATTACTATTTACTCCAATTTCAGAGGCATATAAAGTGTTTCATTAGAAATTTCCTACCTTTTAACTGAGCTCTATTGATAAATTTAAGTTTGCAAGCTGCAAGATAAATTTCTTTGAATGATTTTGAGCTATGAATAATATATCCTTCCTGGAAAGTAATACTGCATCTAAAGCATTCAGGACAATAYGAATGAGAATTAGAATGAGTACAAGCTCAAGTTAGGCTATATAGCACTACATTAAATAGTTGTTTATTCAATGAGTATGGTGTCTCTCCCATGAGAGAGAAGTTTCTTCAGAAAACTTGATAATATAATATATTCTCTGATTATGCAACTAATACACATCTATAAAGCAGCCAAATTAAAATGAGTGTAGTTCTGATATTTAACTTGAGCATCTGTCTTTCAGTATGTTTACACTTATAATCATTGTTTGCTAAAATGCAGAAGAGAAAGGCTAAATAGGTGTTCCTTATTCTAGACGTGCTAAAAAACATGAAGCTGCAGAATGGTGGGAATACGTCCATTTCCCAAAATTGTAGCACACTCATGAAACTATTCCCTCCTGTTAAATCATCTCGTAGTACCTCTACTAAGAGTCTGGTTGCAAAACTGCTCCCCCCCCCCACCCACTCTCCCTCCTTTCTTACTATTGCTACATAGTAAGATTTCATGTAAAAACAGCTGCTAGTGGTTTGTTCCAAGAAAACTGATAAAGAAAGGAACATTAACTTGCGTGTCTGCATAAAATTCAAGTTTCATTACGAAAAGATTCCAAAGTGATCTTGAGAGGTGAACTACTGTGGTGTATAATGAGTTTTGAGGAAACTACAGTATTTGTAATAATCTGTTGTGAAGTGCTTGATGTGAACATTGAATTTTAAGTTACAAATTGACAAAGATGACTGGACAGATAGTGCCCATTGAATACTGAGATAAAAGAAAACTATACAGAGCCTTTAAATGGAAAGCTCAGTAAAATGCATTAAGAAAAGAAGAAATTGTTCATGGCTAAGAGTCTGAAAAAGGAAGGGAGGAATATTTTTCTATTACAAATAGAGGAATGAAAATATATTAAATAYACCATATATTTGATGTCTTAAAAAATACTTGCACAGCTTTTTGAGGAAAAAGATCGAGTCAATCTTGCAAAATAAGAAAATGACACAATTTTCTACTTCTACTACAAGCCTACTTAAGTGCACTATCTGCATCTTTACAGTCCTTTATGGATCAACAGCATGTGATATCTATTTTCTGTGGATCACAATTATATTTACTGGTCAGACATGCCAATTGCTTCTAGATCAGTTGTGAAGAAAAAAACTAATTGACTACAGCATAGTAGGCTAATAGTTGGACAATAGTATGGGACATTTGCAAAAGATAGATTTCCATAGCAACATCACAGTTTTTTAAAATACTAGGCTTTCTGAGAAAGATTTTTAGAGGCAAAGGTTATAGAATATTCTGATTTATGTGTGGTCAGACTGTGGTGAGCAGCAAAACTTCATGGTGCCAGTAGACTTATTTCTAGAAATGTTTTAATTTCTTCTCTAGTGATTCCCTCTGCCCTGAAGGGCAGAAATAAGGTGAGATTTACAACTTCTGCCCTCTGTGCCCCTATGATTTAAAATTAAAATATATTTTTACAATACCCAATCCTTAAGTCTAATCCATGCAACCATCCATATTTAGGATAACAGTCCCAGTAACTTTAATATTAATTCACATAGCATAACCAAAGCCAGAAAATACTGTCATCAGCCCACAAATTTTTTTGCCTGTTGTATTTTTTTGACCTATATCATTTAAGACTAATTTCCATTCTTGCATTTCTCTGGATTCCTATACGCATCCATTTTTTGTGAGAGGAATAAAAGAAGAAAATGATTTTCTCATATAGCTTCAGAATCCTCCATTCTCTGTACTGTCAGCTAAGTGATCTTATTAGCATTTCATTACTGCACTGCATAGTGGACACTTCCAACATTTCTAAAAGTCCATAGAGATTAAAATTGATTTTGTCTGTTTACCACCACCATTGCTGGGAATTACCTGAATGAGATTAATATTGAGAGTTTCATAAAAACAAGCATCCACTACATTTTCAGACTAGATAATTTATACTACATCAAGTAAAAGCAAAAATATTAAGAGAAAGTTCCGCTTTCTAAACTGTTGCAATGCCCACCTAATTACAATTTCAACTGCTTGAACGGACTCAGAACATAAAAAGGTAAGTAAAGAGACTCAAAAACTACATGTTATATCATTTCAAGTTGTT
Organism: Rhea americana; assembly: GCF_003343005.1. NCBI lineage: Eukaryota > Metazoa > Chordata > Aves > Rheiformes > Rheidae > Rhea > Rhea americana. The sequence continues at coordinate 1,291,260 of NW_028186890.1, forward strand.
CTACGAGTAACTAGATACCTGCAGAATAAAATAATGCTCATGAGTGGATGAACTGATTGATGGGAACCTCACATCATTTTGTGCTAACACTAAACACCAAGTTCATTTACTTTTGAAGTGGGCCTTATCATCAGTGAATATTAGCAGTAGCATGGAGCTTTTTAAAAAAATAAAATCMTCCTGGTTAAATGCCAAAGAAATCTCAATAGATTTGTAGTGCACTTTCACTTAAAGTATTTTTATATTGATTTTTTTAATCACTGTAGATGTCTCCAGAAATATTTTAGTCTGTACAACCTGGCACCATAATCAGGCAGAGTAATTAGGCTTCTTCACCCATAAAATGTCAGCTGTTTTTGGATATTCACTAAAGCCTAATATTGTCATTCTCAAATAGCAGGATTGCTATTAGAAGACAGTACTATGAATATGTCAAACTATGCAACAGTTTTGCCCACATACAAGTTATATCAGTAATTTATCTTGGTTAGAAACTAAATAATAATATTCATATACCAGCAGTAATTTCTCTATGTTATCTTATACAGTGAGCCAAAGGAAAAAAGTCACATTTCATAATGAAGTTTGTATTTAAAAGTTAGTTTCATACCATGTTCATGGATCACTGTTGTTCACTGAATCCTGCAGCAGAAGGGAAAAGACCAGAGCTCTATCATCACTTCAGAAACCTGATCTTCAAGACAGGCAACCACCTCCACATTTTGGTCGTGGTAAATGTAAATACTTGGGATCTTGGTGAAACACTGCCTTTAGCAAAAAAAGTTGCAAGTTGGTTTCAAAAATACATACACTACTACAGAAGTATAGACACCTTATGTGAAGTCATTCCACAAACAACACATTCTTGTATCTCTAGAAACTGCRTAACTCCTGTAAGTGCATGCTCAATTTCAACTTATCTTTAGCAGAACAGTGTCTATTGATCACATGAAGCTTTAGCTTAGTTTGATAAGTATACTTCCCCCCCCCCCATAAAGTGCTCCCTCCTTCCTTTTCTTCTCCTCTCTCAAGGATCTGTCTGACCTCTCTCTAGGAAGTGATCTCTCTCCGAGGAAGTGTTGCTGCCTTTCCGAAGCCCTGCTTGCAAGCAACCTTATTCAAAGCACACAGTGCTCACTGCCACAGTGAAACATGCAACCATGAATACGATCCAAGAGTCGTGCTGCTGTACCCATATTTACAAATAGTAAAATGGCACAGAAAGATGTGTTTTTCTTATATAGCACATTACTAAACCTTGCTGAAGAAAAATGTTTAGCTCCAACTATGACTTCTTCAGCAGCTTTGTTGATTCAGTGCTCTGAAGGAGATCATGTAGTGCCAAAATATGCCACTTGAACAATGATTTTCATGGAATTTAAAAATGGCTTTAGAGCCAAACAGCAGAAAGCTGATTTACAAAAGTAGTTTTGTGTTGTCTAGTGGTCAATGAACTGGGACACTGTTAGAACATTAATGCTACTATGCACTGCATGCAATCTGTATTTACCAGTTGTAAGAAAATGGTCACATAAGACGTACACATATACTCTCCTCATGTAATTCAAGACATTCCTATGAGTTAGCTTACCTTTGGGGCCTCTTATGTTTCTYGAGTATGGAAATCCTTCTTTTTATAATTCAAAGCTTCTTTACTTTGCAAGAGCACAGAGACTGTAGGAATCAGCATTTCTGTAATACCATACATGCTCACCTGACAAAATGCAAGCCACATTTAAGTGATTTGGGTTTTGTTATGAGAAAAGGAAGCAGAAAGGCAAAGTCGGTGAGGTTGGAAGGAAAAGATGGTCATACAAGTAAACGAATTTTGTGGACAGAATCATCTTTGTGAAGTATTAAAGATCTGAAGTCATAAATGCAGCTTTTGACCAGTCCTTACACTAACAACACAATCCAACTGACCTGCAATATTTCTCTCTTACTTGCAATTTCAGCAGCATCTAAACTGAATGCGACCCCATAACCTCTTAGACCAGAAGCAGGTATTCTGACAAATATATCATGATAACACCTACTAATAACTTTATAGATTAGGAAGAATATTTTGCTTCCATTAAGTGCTCTGTAAATTAAACATGTATTTCATAAACTGAAGATAAACCTCCAAATAAAGATTATTTAACAGGCTTATTCAGCCTCTGTACACACTATTATATTCTTTTCCAGGGTTGTTAGTTATCCTTCAGGACAATGAAAGTGGCCTGCAGAAATGAAAGTACAGAAATGAGATCAAGCTAAAAACCAAGTTTGGTTTGTTCCCAGGAGTATCCTCAGATGTGGTGCAAGATTTGAGCTTGGAATTCTCTGTATAAAGACACAGACATTTTGTATCAGCATCAATACTTCAAAAATTATTCAGAGGTCACAACCTAAAGAATAGATGATTGTTAATTAAAAGTGTTGAAACGGTAGGATTTGTTTGTTCATATACATAATGGATGCTTCCTGTAATTTAAAGCTGATGGTCTTTCCAACTTACCAAGAATTTGGTGTCATTAAAATCTTTTCTGCAATACATTTTATTCATCAGCACAAAACAAAGGAAATACCTAAGCTTCTCTGTACACCCCAGTCTACAGTTCTGAGAGGGTCTTTCCTATCACTTTACTCTTCATGATCTATTCCAAGAGCATGTCTCCTTTCAGCAGARTCTTTCTCAGCTGATTGTAAGGAACATGAGGCCTTATCCCACCTTCAGTCCAAGGAAAACAGAGCCAGGAAGAAAGAATCCTTGAAATGTGCAGGCCATCTTATTGCTGTTCCTTTGCCTCATTATATAATTTCTCTTAACTAGGTAAGTGTTGGCTGTAGCCCTTTAAATGCTGGTATAGGCATCTGTTAGCATAGCTACAAAACTCCTAAGATGTAGGCATAAACTAATGCAAGCCAAACTACTGCCCGAGATATTTCCAAGGACTGAAACTTTTTAGTGCTGGGCATTACTTAGATCAGTATTAAGTCATTTCACTCCAACTTTATAAAATCAGTTATTCCCCATTTACATTAGTGCTCTTTACACCACTTTGGAACAATCTAACTGRATCCACTATCGGTGTAAATTGCAATTCTTCAATACCAGAAAGTCAGTTTTTTAAAAGTTATTCTCTAATCAGTGCAAGACTTATCATACTAAGAGAACTGAATGCTTCTGACATTTTTTGCCAGTTTTGAGCAATGCAGATGCTGACAGGATTTAGGGCTTAAAAACATTTAGGTGCATTTTTTCAAGGATACTCAGTTTATTTCATTAGTTCACTGGAAATAAAGCTTGGATTCTAAATTTAAGCTCCTTTATACCCTTTCACAGACATATTATCATTAGATCATTTCTGCTCAGTCTCTGCAGGTTAACAGATTAATGGCAGTTGTTGTATTCATGTGTGGATTCACCTAGCTACAACCTTACCAGGCTTCAAATGCACCAGAAATAGGAAGCAGAACATCAAGGTCTAGAGGCTGCCGTGTGCTAGAATTCAGCCTGGGAGTCCTTCTCTTTACAGCTTGAATGGGAGAGATGCAGCTGGCTTAGTGAACTAGCTTCACGTTCATAAACTAGCATATTTGGAAAGCATGGTTCACCATTTTCTAACCTGGACTGTGCCTGCCTTTTGTGGAAGGATTTTATCCTTCCTATTCCACCACTCAGATAATAAGGCATAAAACCAACTCAGTAGCTTTCTGAATAGCTAGGGTTTTTTACTCTACCTTGTTTTATAGCCATGTCTGCATCACACAGGTACAACTACATGACATCATCTAGGATAGTAAACCSCTACATCAGCCTGTTCTAACTTTGGTTGTATATCAAAGCTGGTGTAGCAGCAAGAACAGAAAGGAGATGATTGGTTCTCACACTGGGAAATTTGTTTGCTTTAGTCTTTTAAAAATGTTCTTGCCTATTTGCTTGTTCCCATCTTGGTAGTAACAGGGTTGACATAATGCAGTACTCATGTGAGAATGATATTTTTCATGCTAAATCATTCTTACACTCCTCTGGGTCCCTCTTTTTAGCTAGCACTTTATCAAGTCTTACAGCTATTGAATTTCTTTGTTTTCTTTCTATTTAAGTGATTTTTATACTTGGGTAGGGTGCTAGGTTGACAGCCCTTGAGAACTGAGTCCTCTGCTTATCCAAAGAGCAATTTGCTTCAAACTACAGTTAGAGACATAACCTAAAAGGTAGAAAAGGGAGCATTAACTCTTGCCCACTGTTGATGGAAGAGGGACTATTCTAGCACAAGAATACTGCTAGTTTTACATGGCTTGCAAAGAAGCCACCCACAATAACATTTTCTGTCATTAGAAGTGATGCTGGATTTAAACAGAATTGCCCTTCTCAAAGGGATGAGGAGCAATAGAAGGCCCCAGCTGGAGACTGCCCTTCTTTCCACCCATGACTGGGTTCATTCATCTGAATGACTCTTCCCGTGTCTTATCATTCCTCCTCGACTTCTTGTCCTTCTGAAAAGTTACTTCTTAACAGTTCTCATTTTACAAATACATCAGGAGCTTGGTTCAGTGTACAGGACTGCTTCTTCCCCTGCTTCCCCAGGGATACTGGCCAAAAGGCATTTCACTGTGAAATGTCAACAGGAAACAGCGTAACTTGAACGTGCTTCAGCTAACACCCACACTGGCCATTTTCACTGGCTCATATTTATAACCATCTTCAAAGAAGCCAGCTGCACTAGTTCATACTTACAACCACCTTTGTAAAGCCAATTCCACCTTTGTAATGCAATGCTTGTTCATATCAGTGAATTTTGTTCTCAGTAAGACTGASTTGAAAATAGTTACAAGCTTGTCATAACTAGCCTGTTGTCATCTCTGAATGCTTTCAAGCTGCATACAAATACTTGAATCCTCCCAGAAGTGTTAATCTTTCTGATGGGCAAAATAACATGCTGCGATTTAAGAAAAAAAAAATCTATCATTACGATGTGTGCACTTAAATATACAGTTTCAAATTGCACATACAGATATCTTAAGCTAAATGTCTAAATGCCCTGTATAACTCTGTTCCAAAATGATTATTAAACTTTAACTATCACAATGTAAGCTGTGTATGTCACATTTTACCACTGAATTTTATCTGACTTCCCTACTTTGCAAAGCCATTATTTTCATGGTTATAGTTAAACAGTTCTCCATTCAACACCTCTTCACTTGCTACCATACAGATCTTGCTTTTATAGTGCTGCTCTTGTTTCCATGGGCAAAATGTTGCTGACATTTTTTTCCAGACTGAAGCTAAAATTTAAGTTTCATGCATCAAAGCTTCAACACTTTTGTTGAAGGATGGACTAACTCGCAGCATTTTCAACATAGTCAAAACAGCACCGTAAYTTTTTGTCCAGTTCTGAACCACTGAACATTGTATCAAGCACAATAAATCCAGCCTCCTCAGCACTACATACCAAGGTTAGAATTCAAGAGAAAATTGTGAATATAGTATAAATATCTGTACAACATCATAATCAGTTTATTTCCAAATAGAAATATCTTTACAGCTTAACCACAGCTTTGGAAAAGGTACACAGAAAATTGCATGTCAAGATGATAAATCTGTCAATTTGTAAAACCACTTATTGTTATGGGTGTAACACTGACAATAAAATGAGGAAAACTTCATCCTGGAAAGGCTTGGATCACACCTGATCTTCATTTACTTTTGCATGCGAGTGGCTGCATTTATTTCTGCTGGTCTCTTGACCAAACTGGGAGAAAGAAACAAATACAAGCACAATTTCCTGCACAAAAAGTAGCTTGCCTTTACAATAAGCAGACCAAAGTTACTTTCAGGGTCGTTTTATTAAATTCTAAACATCAACTCTTGGCTATCTGCCATGTCAAATGATTCYCCTCCCCACCAGCCTCATGAAATCTCAATCCTTAGCTAAACAAAGCTGAGACTGGACGATTGCTTTCACTGATATCAGAATAAGGTTGCTGAGGTGCAGCGGAGGATTTCTTAAAGTATACTGTTTGGATTCTCTGCAGCTGGATCTGCAGACTAGCCTGAGAACAGATCTCAGCAGATTTGACCTTGATGCATTGAGAAAATAGCACTATTACAGTTAAATCCTTTGACTTAAAGCAAAATGTACCTTGGAAAATGGTGATTAATACATTTAGAACGTATTAATAAAGTTAAATATTTCCATGAAATTTGACAAACTCCCAGCAGAAGCATTCTAAATGCTAACAGCCAAAGCTTGTAGCCTGAACTCTCCAATGAGAATTTCTCCTATGCAAGCAAGAAATAGCCCCTTAGATACCTCTCCAGGGTAAACTGGTAGGCTTAGTGAAGTCAATGACACCACTCTGAAACACTGATCCCAACAGAAATTCCACAATATCAAATCAAAGTGTGTGAAATTGCAACAGCTTTGATGATTTTATGAGAATTTTCTTTGAAATTTCAGTCCAATGTTATTAGTATCAATTTTAACATAATACTGTTACATTTTGATTTTTAATCATGTATATTTCAAACCTATAAAGTGTTTTTTAAAGAAACAAATATTTTGTCACATCTAAGTCTAGAACAAAATATTTCCAGCTTGGAGTATTCAACCTTAAAATGTCAGAACTACCTTTTTAAGTAGAAAAGTAATAATTTTTACCAACAATAGTTGATAAAATCCTACATTAATATAAATATATTGAAATCAAGATATTGAATTATTTATATAGGTATTTTGTATCTACTTTTTAATCTTTAATACAAGAAAAAAGAGTTATAGTCCTTATACTGTCTTTACTATGGGACATTATTTAAAAGGTAAAGACAATCTGTACTGCTACAATTTAACTTTATATTTAAAAAATCATAAAAGCTTTTCCATGCTCTTTGATAAAACAGATAGACAACATTCATAAAAGTTTTGATTTGGTTTGGTTTAGCTGCAGAAAAAATGTACCATGAAAAAATTGTTTTGCATTGAAGGCAGACTCTAAAACATGAAACGCATGAAAAAAGTTCATGTAATACTCCTGAAGACTGGACTCACCTAATTTCACTGTTCTTTAGCTTTTTTAAATGCACTTTCATTATAGCTTATATAATTTCAAACAATAGTTTCATTTTTTTCCCTGTTTGTATAACTGTACTTCAAATACCAGTACTCTTAAAGCTCATGGTTTTGTGTGCATTTCTTCCTCTGCTTTATGGATTGGTCATAAGCAATGCACCATCTCTGGTAATGTTATGACTGGTGTGAATAGCTAAGAATTGCCTTATGCCCATTGGAATGAGTAGGGTAACATCCTACTCAAAGACAGCTATCTAAAGTGGACTACCACAATTATTCACACAAAGCCTGATTTTATCATCAATCAAAATTCATCTTCGTGAAAGCAAAGTTTGCAGATGTATATGAAAAGAAAGTAAGACAGAAAGCACAGCCTAGTAAGATTGATTTGCCTCAAAAGGGGAAATTGTGAGAGTTGATTTCAGTTGTGAAACCCTTTCTTCGATAGATCCTTCTGACTGTGTAAAAAGACATTCATTAGATGAAAAATAAGAGAATGCAAACATACATACAAAAAGACCACTGAAAAGCAAGGCCTAGCTGCCGGTTCACCGTTCCAAGYGCAGGTATCCTACTGCAGGTTTAGAACAAATGCATAAGTAACATTTTTCCTCTAGTCTTTCCATCCAGGAAGAGTCCAATTAGAATCCCAAAGTAATCTCAAATTTACATACCAAGTGCACTGTGTATTCAAGCATTTATCCAAAGCAGTCTATTACAGGCCAATTAYAGGGTGTAAATTTTCCATGTAAAACACAGCATAATAAATCAATTTTGCATGGATCACTGAGGAGATGTGCCTTCAGGAGTTTAATGGATTCTGCACCAGTGACTCTGGCACATACATTATGATTTTATTTGCCAAAAAATAATTTATAGAAGGAGATTAATGGTCAAATGACTTGAAAGGAACTACTGAAAATTACATAATGCCTTCAGAGCATGCAAATGTTCCATTTTAGAATGCCAACAGCCAATTTCTTGTGTTGGCTTATTTACCGGTTCAGGAGGAGACACCAGAGAAACAAGATACTGCTTTTCTTCACTCCTCATACTAAAACTAGTGACTGAGGATCAACTGTGCAAACATTTAGAATTTCCTTCTCTTGGTGAAAACTCCCAATACTTTCCACATATTCTTTCAGAACACCACTGACTCTTTCGTACCTGTTCTGAACATATGGTCCCCCTTTGGTTCCTCACTTTTAATGGTACTCACAAAGGTGAGAAATATCCTGGGACATAGCTGTTGACTTACTTCCTATTATAATAGTTTAGATGGAAAAAAAAGTATCAGATTATACTCACATCTGAACATATTTTAGCACTAGGCTAGCTTCTGTTTCATATTTTCATGAGTATGTATGCAACTATAATAGCTACTCAGGTCATAAGATGGAAGTGTGCTAAACGAAGCTCAGGGACTTCTCATTTAGATCCTGACTACAGTGAATTATCATTCTGTAATGGCATGAAAAAAAACCCTTAGTCATCTTAGTTCTTCAAAGGTTCCAAAAAATTATTTTAAGCAATAACAAAACCCTTTACAAACCCTTTCACTGTGTGAAATGAGAACATCTGCCACGAGGGCCCACTAATTTCATTGARCAGTGAAGTGAGCTCCTTGTTACACTGGAGAGCCAGAGTGCAAGTCTGGCTATTAGCGCAGGCGTCTGTCCCGGCATGTTACAACAGAATTGTGTCAGAGCACCAGAAAACCACCTTATCCTGAGGTGCCTTTTAACTCACGCCACATGAGTGACCTGAGACCAAGAGGAGTGCGTCGGCATAAGGCATAACTTAATGGCTTCTTTTACCATTCCCTTATCTTCCAGAGACACACAGGCTAGGTTTGTCACTCACTGCCTCGGGGCTGGCTCGAAGAACCCTGCAGTTGGGTGACAGCATTCTACCTGAAGGAAACTTGAACTAAATAAGCAAATATAAATGAAACAAATACAATTTATAACTAGTTTTCCAGTCAGTGGTTTGAACCAGAGACGAAAATACATTATCAAAATTGTATGYATTTCCTTTCAAAGCTGAGAATAGTCTCCTCTAAGTTAACTCTACTAGAATAAAGTCTCTCTCTCTCCATATCACTAAACTTATTATTGGGTCACTAAAACTGTAGTTTAAAAAACAAAAACCCCAAAACAATGAAAAACACTGAAGTATAGCAAATAAATGGCTATCTAAAAAAGTCTAAGGAATATTTTATCTACTGAATGTTCTTTTAACAGAGATTATCTTGTTATTTCCTCCTCTCACAATTTCCTAGTATCTCTGTGGCAAATGTAGAGATTGCTGACATGAGAAAGTAAAGTAATTGAAAAATATTTAATGCATCTTGAACTATCAGTGTGATTTTCCAGATAGAAAGACAGATTAATCAACAACACAATCTGAGGAAATAAGACTATGTAGAATATTTCTGTATTGAATCGGCAAGATTCATGAATCTGTTGGAAAAAGCACTGATTACAAAAATTAATCAGGTTTTCCTTTTACTTTTCATGAAGATGAGTGCATTTCTCTATTTGCTACTAATTATGTATTATCCTCCTTCCTTCTGTTTGTGGGTGGTGGTAAAGTGTTCCCAGCTTTTTTCCTTGAAGGATTTCATTTTGTATTATTTTACAGGTTGAAATKGTTTAAAAAATCATTAAAACAATTTGTTTTCAATATTAATCTTTCTTGAAGCACATGATCCAGACATTGCTCAATAGGTAATAATGTTTCCTTCTAAGTACCTAATGCCATTTTCAGCTGTGGCACAGATGGCATTGCAACACTGTGCACAAGTCTAACAGTATATTGGACCCATAGTTCTGAATAATCATAGAAATATGTTTAGGGAAACCTTACTTCAGGCAAAGAATGAAAAGTTTCTAAAACACAGAATTAAAAAGATAAGTACTAAACTAGTATATGGAGTTAAAATAACACTGCAACAATAGTTTGTAACATGCATTCATTTATTGAGTGAAATCATCTGCTTAAGCATAAGCATAACATGTCATAAGCATAACACTTAGAAATTCAGATCAAGTAATGAGGACTTGTAACAAATTCTCATGGTCCAAAGAATGGCACAGTAACTTTAAGAGAAAATACTCCCAGAAGACCTACTAAATACACTTTAAATACTGTAGATGAAATGCACTGAGCCCTTTATTTTGGTTAGGCAAAGGGTACTCTGGACAAGTTTCAACGATATGTAAAGAAATTAACAGGTAGAGAACTTCTTGATGTTATCATTTATTTCATTTGCCTGCTAAGGCAGGCATGTTCTCATTGCTTTGTCCAATCTAATTTTGGTCAATCATTTGAGGTATTATGCATCAATTACCCTATAGATACGTTATATTCCTTAGCTGTCATTAAGACCTTTTTGCATTGCATGTAATTCCTCCTTGCCATTATTTTTAGTGGAATATTAATACATTTTGTATTCCCCCCCCCTTTTGATATGTAGATCCGCTTTAACGGTTTGTAGACCAAGAGTAGTTCCAGAGTAGAATTATAGAATCATAGAATCAGCAAGGTTGGAAGGGACCTTGGGAGATCATCTAGTCCTACCCCCCTGCTCAAGCAGGGTCACCTAGAGTATGTTAGACAGGGTTGCTGCAGCGAGGACCCCCCTTGCTGAAGCCTGAGTTTGAACCAGGGATCTTTAGATCTTCAGTCTAATGCTCTCCCAGTACACTGCATCCTGGCACAAAGTACTACTTTCTTGTGCCTCAGCTTCTCCTGATCCATGATTATCCTCTCAGCTGTTGTGACAGTTTGATTTCAGGTGACTCACCATCCAGATAGATACAAAAACACCACTTCTTCCAAGACAGCAGAACAAGCACATAGCAACGAAATTCTCTGCAGCAGTCATCAACTCAGCAAATCCCTTTTGCTCTGAGCTTACCTTTCCTTCAGAGAAATTCTTTATCCTCAGATGAATTCCAGCCCCTCCACTCCCAGCTTAGAGGGATGAAGGTCACAGTTCATTTTTCTGACTCACCAGGTAGCAATATCAGTAACCTCTCCTTGTCCGCCCTCTCCTCTTTCCCCTCCAAAAAAACCCCAAATGGCTGGTAGATACAATGCCTCAGTGTGACACTCTCACCTCCTGCCTGGGAGTCCTATTCAGCCATATGAATCAATTATATTTTTCTGCTCCTTAACTCCCATGCAAGCTCACTTTCCCTCTCCTGAGGCCTGTTCCTGTGTGCTATTCTTAACCTTCTGGAGGGCTGCTTCCTTAAGGTCTTCTTTTCCACAGACATCTTTCCTGGAGCTGCATTTTGCTAATTAATACAGTCCCACAGATCAGCAGCAGGGCAACCCCCCCCTTCCAGGGTTTATTATGCCCCATGAGCACTGAAGCAATTGCCTCCAACCACTCTAGTCATAAGAATCCTTCCTGAACTCCTATAAAGAGGGTCATATTTTAGAGTACGCTTAGAATGGACAAATAGCCCTAGTGCAGTTGCCAAATTCCTTTCTTCAGTGTAGGGTTTTTTTTGTTTGAACAAGTTAAAAATATTTTGTATTCAATCTGATTTCTCCTGATCTATAATCATCTGTAACTGCTCTTTCCTGAATTTCTTCTCTAATGTTTTTCAAGATGTTCCAGATGAAAAAACATCCCAGATGCTGTTTGACTAAATACTTATTTCATGATGATTGCACTTCAAGTAGCATCCAAGATGTATCACACTTGCAGGACGTTTTAGAAATCTATCTTGTCATTTGAATATGACAAACGAGGTAGGTAGTTTTCAGACAGAAGCAATTCAATCTGCCACTGTATCCAATTACGCACAAAAAAAAAAAAAAAAAAAANAAAAAAAAAAAAAAAAAAAAAAAAGGAGTAGTTTGAATTACTAGTTAAATGAAACACAGAACTATCTGAGTTGGCTTTGAGGACTGTCCATCTGCACCAGCTTGCAGCAAAATCAGGAAAAGTTTCCATCACAGGTATTGGAGTTTGAATGGAAATCACCTGAGCTATATACAGCTTAATCCTAAAGGTACAAGGGGACTCAAATGGGATTCTTCAAAAGAACATGGCTTCACAAAATGTTAGCACCAGGAAAAATTATGATAAGATAGTTAAAAGCATCTGAACATCACCTACTCACCCCTGTGAACTAATTAGAATAACTGTTTATTTGGTCATAGGATAGCCACATTACCATATGACTTCAGTGACCAGTCACACATCAAAATGAGTGTGAAATTAATGCTGTTCTGTAGTCCAGTAGCTAAATTTTCCTTTTAATTGCTGGTCTGCTGTTAGTGAAGATCTCAGCTACTATTCAAAATGTTTTTCTGGAATAAACCATACACTATTTTAATATACTAATAAATATTAAACAATTAATCAGTAAAAGAAGTCAGGAGTACTTCTGTCTGCAGACTGCTGTATTTGTCAGACATTTTATTCACAGTGAGCTATTTGAACAAGTAAAATTTTTTATTCTTGTCTTTTTCTCACACCACAGATATGATGCTTATTAATATAAATATCTCTAAGTCTATGCTATGACATTTGTCAGACAGGCTACTGTCAATGACTCACATTGACATTAAAACCACTGCAAAATCAAAATGAAAGAGTGTGCAACAGGCTTTCAGCAAATGTCAGTGAGCAATCTGTATCACAGAAGAGAATCTTTTTGAATAAATTAAGTACACACAGCTCTGCAGCCCAGCATAGAATTCTTGCCCTCTCTCTCCCCTGTAAAACTTCTCTACATTCAAACAATTCTTAAAACAGGGCAAATATGATTTCTCACAACATTTAAGAGTAAGACAGAGCCGATCAGGTAGCTTATTCTGACCTCTTGAATATCACACACCGTCAAAATCCAGACAGTTACTCCASTTTGAACTCAATTACTTGAGTTAGGATACTTTAGTCCTATGGAGAGGAAACTTCTGCACGACTCATCCAGAGAACAGAATAGACGACCAATTTCACGAAACGACAAGGACTGATTAGGCATCCCCATGTACCTGGCAGGAGATCACTGTTACAGGAGAGSGCAGAAAACTAGCCTTAGTTACAGATAAATTAGTCAAAAGGAACTCCTTTGAACCCCAAACTGACAATGACTTTCATACTGAACTTGTGAGCAAGACTCAATCTCTTGGCATCTAAAAGGAAGAGACCCTACATCTCTTCAAAATAGTAACTCACCATAGATTGTCACAAACTGCAATCATAAAAAAGAAGAGAAAGCTCTTTCCTAATTCCTGCACAAACTCACTACTGCCCTATGTTGGCTATCTAACTTCCTTCCTCATCAAGGCTCATCAAGGCTCAAGACAGGAAAAACATGATTCGCAACCCAGGTCTTCAAGGACCTTCCCTTCTCTATTTTCCCTCTAAATAAGACGTGTCAAATATATTTCTGAATAAATGTTAAGTATTGATAAGCTTTACTACCAGCCTTTAATCTGGCCMATGCTTGATTGCTAAGAAGAAGTATTAGTTACAGTTGAATTTTTTTTCCACTTGAGCTTTTTACTAGCAGATCTAACTATTTTCTTCAGCTAAGTTAAACACTGCTATCACGTATCATTCCCATGAGCAGGTCACTTCACAAAATAATCAAGTCATCTCAGTCTTCTACTCAATAGGCTGAATTTAAGGTCCAATAAATCTTGAGTGCTGAGGCTATTTAAATGTTTTTTCTCCTTTGAAAGCATTGCATATTGATTGTTACACAAGCAAGCTAACAGACTGTCTGAAAGAACGAAAAAAAAGAAAGAGGAGAGGTAGAATAATTTGGAGAACTTCACAGGAAGATTTCTTACACAAATGGCCCATCAGTATTATCACTTCAGGTAGGAATTAGCTTGTTTCATTATATAAAAAACTTCCAAGACACACAGTCTGTCAATGTGGCCAGAACTCAGCATTTAGCCTGCTTTTTAGTTTTTCAGCTAATTGCTAATTCAGCAAAAACATTCTGTAACTTCCAGGTTATTGAACCTATTACTCCTCAGAGGCATCTTGAGAGCATAACAGGGGCTGCATACCAGAAGCACTCTAGACAGCACATGTAGTGCCTGCTTGCATCTGCTCCTCTTTATTTTATTTATTTTAGGAAGGAGTGAAGTAAAAGCTAAGGGGTAAGCTAAAAAATCCATGCTGCATTTTTTTAATTTGTTTCAGTGAACATCACAACTTTTCTCCTTACATTATTGTTTATTTTGACCCTACAAAATCCAGATTCATCTCTGAAACCTTTTTAAATGAGTATTGCAGTAGTTCACAGCTTCTTGTTAAGCTGTTTGACTCTGGGGAAACTAGTAGGTGCTACATCACTTTGCAGGGAAGGGGAAGGGAAGCCTTCTATCCTTCTCAGAAAGAAAGAGAAACACCCACTTTCCTGCTCACTGTAGCCGGACTTGAAATCTGTATGATTTGAGACATTAACCCAACACCCTTTGAATCATTTCAAAGGAGTAACTGTTATTTCACTGTAATTGGCACAGCAATAAAAAATCAGTCATGACTCATCACTAATCTGGACTTGCCTGGCACCATAGGAGTAAAGCACCGCAAAACATTTCCTTATTCACCTGAACGGGCTGCATTGCTGTCCCTCAGCATAAACAAATTTTTAAGGGACTGACACGCATGCTTCCATTCCCCATCCATGTGTCGGATGGCAGCAGTGGGCGGGAAGGTGTGACAAGCCTTACTCTGGTTGCAGCACACAAAGTATGTCAGATACTGTAGCTGYGCTGCCTCGGGAACATACGCAGTGCGGTTCCAGACAGTACACGCTGATCCACCTACTGTCTGCAGCAAGTTACAAGCTTCTGGTGTTAATGCTCCTCTGCGTTCCAGCTCAAGAGAGGTGGCAGTAAAAGTGTAAAATAACCAAGTCCCTCATCAGAGCAGGAAAAAAGGAGGGTAACTGAGAAGGGTTGTTCTAAATTACTCCTTATACTACTATTGGGGTAAGAGCAAAAACTGAAGGACAGCCCTGAGCAAGTAACAAGCCATAAACTAGCACCTTATGTTAAGTTTTTCCCTTTATTTTACAAAAAGCAATCCTCAAGAAAAAAAGAACTTATTTTATTATTCTCTGCCAAATTATTTCATTAGCACAGTAATTGTTTCCCCACTTTTTCTAACTTGGTCCTTTTTTCTTTGTTTTAAACTCCAATTTTTTCCTCACTAGCCTTTGCAGCATTGAATGTTTCCATAGAAACATGTTATGCATATTGGAAAAATTGAATGTATATATAAAACAAACCACATAGATTTTAGAAATAGTTTTTGTATATTTAAAATCAGACCTCATACTTGTACGTAGTCAGAACTGTTGTAAACACTAGTGTTTTAAAGAGAGAATGACATATAACAGGAAGTCAAACAGTGAATAGAATGAATTGTCAGTCCAACAACACATCAAGAATTAATTAAAATTATTACTTCTACTGCCAGCAGAACTCACTGGCAACTTGACTGGCACAAGACCATTTCATATACAAACAAGCAAGCAAGCTTAAAAGAGAATCTTAATGACCTTGTCACATTCACTGCTGAATTTCAGAGAATTAGTAATAAAACATTACACTAAATAGTCCTTAGATAGAGAGGCTGAGGAGAGGTGGATATTCTGGTTGCTTTGGGGAGCCTAGTGAAGGAAYGGCAGATGCCATCTTTAAAATACAGCATAAACCTTTTGCTACAGCAGTATATTATACAGACAGGTCTTTCTAGCCCACTTGAATCACTGTTTGTTTCATTACTTTTGATCCTGAAGTAAACTGTTGAGAAGTAATCAGTGTCATTGACCCTTATTTGATTAACTCTGTTGTACTGTGGTCTCTGAGGTTAATACCAGTTTTATTACCTTTTTACTGGATAGCTTTATTGAACGCTGTGGAGCACAGCATTAAATACAGCCACAAACTGAAAGAAACAGCACCTGCAATAGTCTATGTGGAAACAGAACTCCAGGGGATTTGTAGACACATGCTTACATTTCTTAAAATTTAGGAAAAAAAATTAGAATACCTTATTATCCTATTGAGGGAGTTTTGTTCAAGTCAAATATAATAAGCTAACACTATCTGTGCAGGAATTATTAACACAAGAGCATACTATGCTGTTCAGTAAGCTGCATTCCTCATAACAGACTTTTTTCTAATACAAATTAATAAAAATACTTTCATTGCATATTAAAAGTTATGAAGTATTAACACTGGCAGTGGCCAAAATGGAACACTAATATGTTTCTATGTCATCATTTGTTTTTGAAATAATTATCTTCCCAAGAAATTACAGAAATAAGCCCTTTCCAAAGCAGTTGTGCAGCTGAAAAATCAGAACGCCTCACTTCCTAGCTACCACTACAACATGATCTTAGTCATATATCATCTGCAAAGAGTTCCTGAAATTAATTTTTTTTTAACAAACCTGCACAACTAAAATGTTTTGCCATTGACACAGCACACAACTGGAAGAATGCATATTTGGTTGCAAGTACAAAGCATTCACATAAATATTACCACATATATTATAATAAATAGGCTAAACAATTGCTGAAAACTTAAGCAAATAAAAAAAAGAATATTGCAAGGATATCTCAAGACAGAAGAAGAAACAGAAAGCAGTAAATTAAGGGATAATATCAAAAGAAGGTTCTGTTACATCAATATTTTCATAGTTTTGTTCTATGAAATGTATTACTTCAGTTTATCAGTCAGAGTTGCACAGGAGTACTTAAGGAGTGGTACTACTTAAGGCAAATTAGTATCTGCAGATTTTTGACCAAGCATGAGCAAGAACACATGCTATTTACTCAACATCTTGTTCTGCTCTCAGCAAAATGAAGAAGAGGAGAAGTCAGAAATAAAGAAAAATCACCAGATAACCAGTCACGTCCTCCATATTTAGGGGCATAAAAGTGGACTCTCTCTAGCTTGAGCAAGTAAGCGAAGACCTCTTGCTGCTCTTCACTGCCTGGAGTGCCAGGTAGCAATGCAAGGCATGGGCAGCTCCATTTAGGCTGACAGAAACTCATCACGCTTTGGTAAATTACATTTCTGCTCTTAACAACAGTGGAATTAGCAAGCAGCCTGCGCAGCTGACACAGCCTGCACAGCAGGCTCGCCATCTGAGGAGTGGAGAAAGTATGCTTTTGAAAGTGTATTAGCAGTACTTAAGAACAGTGGCTGAACACTTGCTCCTTGTACTAACTTTTATATACTTATGGGTGTTCACTGACTGAAAAGAGTAATTTGTTTGATACTCTGTGGTTTTAGAAACCTGAATTTAACCTTTGAGATTTTTTTTTGATTCTATCCCCCTGTGTGTCTAAACAGCAGAAATGCTTTAAGTTAGCACTGTGTTATTTAATAAATAACACAAAGTGATTTCATGACACAAAAGGCATTATATACATTTATAGCACTATTAATGTTTTATTTTGAGAATTTCTAAAATACTTGGCACAGAAGAAAAAGAGTCTAAGCTACACAGAGAAAAAATATTGAAATATTTTATTTGAAACAACCCTTGCTGCAGGCAAAGTCTCTGGCACTTAAGTTTGCTGCTAAAACTTTCAGACAACTTTTGTCAGCACTGACAGTTACTACCATATATAGGCTTATATATTGATAACTATGACATAACTATTTTGTGCATGTTCTGAATGGAAAGATGACAACCACCCTCCCCAAAACACCCAACAAGCAAAGTTGGAGAGCCAGTATAGAGCAAGACAGCTCAACAGAAGTCTTTCCTGTCACCTGAAGTCACTGTCATCAGTGTCACCACCACTGCCACCATCACTGGTGAGTGCAAAGGTTCAAGAAACAACAAGTTTCTATACAGTCAGCTTTGAACCTTCCCTACAATAGGAGAGGAAGGGAAGAATTTGTTACTTCCTTGTTTCAGATTTTATAGTTTTTGCCCCAATGAGCACTCACTGACAACAGGTGCATCAGGGCCCCAAGGTGCCATTTAGGCTGGCCTTGGGCTGTGGCCTCAGTCTCTGCTGTAGCTCTTGGTTGGGCTCCTCAGCCCCTGCCTGCAGCCCCATTGGATGCACCCTGGCCACAGTAAAGCCTTAGCACAGCTCCTTGTTGTGGTGGGGCCTTGGCCCCTTCTCTGGCCTTGTTGCTCCCTCACAAGGTAACAGAGAGGTTTGTCTGTTCTTCAGGGAGGCTCCAAATCTAGAAAAATGTGATTTAGCTAAAATTTTAGGAGCTAACTAGGGGGAGTGAATTTATAATAATGAAATAAAATGCAGACATGAGGCTCAATCATAGTTATTAAAGTGTGCTGTCATGTCCTTGTAGTTAAGTCACAGGGGGTATTTTCACTGCCAAGCTTTTATCATCTGATTTAGGAGCCTAGCCTTCAAGTTCCCTCTGAGGGAAAAAATGGGCAGATTCTTGCTGAGTGATTTAACAAGTGCCTGTGTGATGTTCAGAAGGCCTTCCTTCTCCAGAACATCTCATTCAAACTGCTCTGCTGTTCCCCAGCAAAGCTCTAAGCCAACATTGCTGTAGTGGGGAGGACTGTACACCATCAGAACAGTGTCATAGCCAATAACTCCACTTTCAGTTTATTTATTGGAAAAAAACTCATGTTTAGGTCTGGCATAAATCAATGGAGTTCATTTTTTCTCTTATGCCTTTGAATTTAATGGGTTAAGTTTTGGACTTGTTTATCCCTCTTTGAAGAACTGGAAACAAAAAGTTCCAAGGAAAAAACACTCAGAAAAGGCTACACAGTGAACAACTGAATAGTTCTGGTGTCCTCTTCATCCTGTGTGAGTGCTCAGCAGTAAGTCATGCCAGGGCTTGGACTGAGACTAATTGACTAACACAGTCTCTTGGTTGTTTGTAAAGAGACCCAAGTTTGCTTTGACCTTGGGAACTGAGCTGATAGCTCAAGCAGAGTGCCATATTAATGTGTCTACCTGATTTTATGCTCAGAGAAGGGCAGTTTAAAGTGTGGGCAGACTGAATTTTGGTCTTCTTGAAAGCTGAGGACATTCCTGATTCAGTATGGCTTTGAAAGGGTTAGCACAGGTATAACAATACTTTCACACGCTTTGGATAAGAAGATGTAATTTCAGTATGCTTTTAGAGGTGATACCATAGCGTGTATGTATTTCACTTAATGTTCTGGAAAAAGCCATGCATTTTGTTCTTCTGCTAATACCACCAGTTTCTGGAAAAATATCATCCTGTAGCTTGTGTTACTGAATACGTCTACCTGGGGACGCCATCTGTAGCATACTGCTGCTAATGCCAGATCCCTCCTGGGAAGGCTCCTTGGTAGCTCAGATCGTACCCCAAGGGACACAGGGCAACCAAGAACTGACGGTATTTTAATTCCACAGAAACTGCAGATGACAAGCTCCTATCACCAAAGGCAATGGAAAGAGTCAGCACCTCAAGAGATCCACCTTTGTATGCATGACAGACAGTGAGACCTAGGATGCGAGAACTGTAAAGACCCTCTAACAACATAGTTTGCCATACACAAAGTTATGTGGAAAGAGACGTGAGGAGAGGCAACCATATTTACTATTAGCATAGTTCATGAGAATAGCTAAGGTTGTGAGAAATACTCTGGGAAAATAATTCATAACGTATTATGGGGGAACTGAAGATTAGAGAGGGACAAATCAATGGGTACATATGCCATACCTCACATGAGTCTAGCTGGCTAGACTATCCCACTTTGGTGCCCAGGAATCAAAGCAGGAGTCATAGCTAATGAGAAAAAGAAACATAATGCTATACTCATGTATTTGGGCTTAGGTAGCAGAGAGTGTTTTGTTTGTTTTACTTGGGCAATGTTCTTTTCTAGCATCTATGACTATCCAGTGCCACTGGATTTTTTCTTTTATATGCCAGTACAAATGCCAATTTAATATTTTGACATGCTTATTTACTTTAGACAAAGTTCAAAGGTGTTACAAAGAAAAGCCCTGCAGTCAGGTTTCCCTGAATCCACCCCTTTTATCAATCCAATTCAGATATGTTATTAGTCAGTATTTTGCAATCTTTTTTTCCTTTGGCTTGGTTTTTAACTTGGCTTAAGTTTTGTGCTTTCTGATGGCCGTGTGGTCTGAAGGGTACAATTAAGGATAAGCATTCATTGGAGAGAATACAATTTCAGTATTTCCAGACTCTGCCACTTAACTCAATGCCTACCTATGTCCTTCAAGAGCTCCCACAGCTCTAAATCTGTTTGCATTCTTGTCCCTTAATAGCTGTCATTTTCATGACAATTCAACCATTTTATGAGTTTCTTCCAGAGGCAAAGTCTTTTGTCTACAATACATTTTACACCTGAAGCTCCTCATATAATGTATAAAATGTCAAGAAGAATATTAGTTGCAGTGAAGTACTGGACCTTAAAAGTGTTTCAGCAGCAATCTCGACAAGTTGAAAGTTTATTAAACCAAGTTTGTGTATGAAAAGTTAATTTAAGCTATGCTCTGCCTAATACCTTCCTCCAATGACACCTCTCAAATGCTTGTTGAATGCTATCTTCTTGTTTACTATCTCTCTCCTAACATGGAGAGCTGTTAACATGAATTAGTAGCAGAAACTCTGGACTAATGCAGCTGAGAAGAATTCTAATGAATGATTTTAACAGTCTGCACATGCTTCTTGAGGTACATTTGTTTCATCACTTTGGAGATGAATACACTTCAGAGCAGGTGTTTGTAGAGGCTGAGATTATCCCTTTGCCCTTTGTGGTGGCAGAGGGAAATGAGGAGGGAGACTCCCAAAGTCAGAGCTGTGCAACCTTTACGCAGGTTGTAAGCCAGGGTGATTAAAGGGAAAAGCTTTGAATCCAGATCTCACTGAGAGAGTAAGTTGATAAAAATACAGGCCTAAAGCACATTACTTAACAGAGGAAGTCTAGAGAGGTTCACAGTCTAACACTTGGCTTCCAAAAGGCTTTTAGACACTTGGAAAAGGTGGGGGAGAGAGGAAGGAGAGGGGAAAGACTCTCAAATGTTGGACATCATTCTAAACCCTAACAGGCTGTATGTGAAAAATAAGCAATCTAAAGGAAAAGCTGGACTTAATTCTTGCTCCTATGTTCCATGCCAAACATTCATGAATTTAAGAAAAGTTTTTGTTTATAGCAGAGAATGTAGGTAAGATTCAGTCAAATATCTGTATCCAATGACATTATGCCTTTAAAATACTTTCAAATGAAGAAAGAACAATAGCACATTTTTAAAATGTGGATTATTCCCTTATTTAGTTAATGAATTCAAGAAGATGTTCGCTACAGATTTGGGACAAATTAGGGTACTTAAGAAAAAAAATAGTCTTTCGGGAAAAATGTTATTCCTTGTTCATAAATCTATAATTTAAGAAGTTTTAATCATTTATTTAAAACAAGAACAACACTGGTTAATAACGGCACAAATACACAGTAAGGGTAATTTTGCTATATATTGACACTGCTCACATGAAATATTCCATCAGATAAAATGCATTGACATACTATATTTTGTAAATATTTGGGAAGATGTATATATTTGAAAAATAAAGATTTATTGAATTAATTATTTTTAATCAGAAAAAAAAAATACAACAAATATTACTCAGCTGCTCCTGCTTCTAAGATAGGTAAATTATTCAAGGACTCAGATGAACTTTTCATAAGAGCAGTGTTTTTTAGAGGTATCCTTAGCCAAAATTTATGCTTCTTATCCTTACAATGTTCTCTTAATTACATTCCTTCTCTCAGCAGAGAATACCTACATAGTTCTTGTATGTGTTCATTTATAAAACACTTTGATACCATTCAATACGAAGAACTGTAAAATAACATTTATTATTGTAAGTTCAGACCTTTTGGCTTCAGTGCTGTTTCATATACAAGTTATGATTTTTAAGGAATCTGTTACTTTTTACAGTTGTTGAGTATTGTCTTAAACTTTCATTTCAGAAAGTACGCAGGGAAATGGAAAAGAGGCATCTATGACCATACAGTTTTGTGTTAATCTCACTCTCTGAACCATATAGTCTTCAGTATTTATAAACTAATCAAGTAACATACTGACACAAAGAGAAACATGCAGCTGAATAATAGCTTACCTGGCATAGGAATTGGGAAAGCTCATTTTCAGCTGCTTAGAGAGGCTATGAAGTGAAAATGTATTGCATTCAGATGTTCAGGAGAAACATACATGTTTAGGATGTATGTGTGCAAGAGAAGGTCAAATGAAATAGAAGCAGATGGACAGGACTATAACACAGTGACACACACACTTCAAGAGCTCAGTTCTCTTCCTTGCTACTACAGTATAAAGTTGAAGAGCACGACTGAAATCTAAGGTGAAATGAAATCTGAGTATGCACAAATTGCCTGCTGCTAGCACACAAGAGGCCCTTGTTAATTTATATAATGCAGGACCCTTTACATTCAATCTCAGAACAGGTGTTTAGCAGTTGCAATTCACATGATGTTATCCATTTGCATTGCAGACTGAATCCAAAATAGCAAATGCATATCAATCATTATCTATTTTGCACACACTCAGTGCTAAGTAACTGGACCAATTTTTCTGTCTTTAATTTAAAGAAATAGAAGATTGAAGACTAGAAGTAGAAATAGGACTGCAGATAGTCAAAACTCAGGAAGCAAAACTGAGCAAAACCCAGAAAAATTGACCATTAGGCTGTGAGACCTATCACTCATCTCTTATTACCTGATTTTTCCTTTAATTCTTTTCTGAATGACTGTAGAATTCTAGAAGGACAGATGGAAAGTATCTCTTGCCTTTCATCCCCACTTCCTCCTTCCTTATGTATACCCATGCAGCTGTAGAGAATTGAAATTGAAACATTATGATTGGTGTGAATGGAGAACAAATAGGATGGGCTGGGTATGGAAGCACCAGAAAGAATGGCAGAGTAAGGGCTGTGAGACCTGCCTGCCTTGATTCTGTTCACCTTCCCAAGACAGCCAGCTCAGGAGACAAGGGACAACAYGTAAATCTTAATGACTTATGCAGCTGAGATACAATGGAGAGACTAATCCCTGTAAACTCCTAAATGGTGCAAAAAGTGCACAATCAAAACCGGCACATTGTTGCTAACCTAAAGAAAACCCAGTAGATGTAATAAGGACTGGATAGCTAGTGTCCTTTCTTTCTAAGGGCATCACATGGGATGCTCCTGCTCAAATCACCTGGACTTATACATCTTGGCTAGATGCTAGACAGACCATATGAATACAGATTTCACCACTCTGGTGAGTATATATGGATGGAAGTGAGCATAGAGTGAGTGAAATTGCTTTGGCTTTATAAGTAAATCCTATCCCTTCCTTGTAGTTTTGCTACAAGTCTGCTAGTGTTGCAACATTATTTCCTACATAACCATAAACAAGTATACAGGAGAGATTGTTTTTCAGATAACTAGACATAGAAGTTGGAAAAATGAATGTAAACTCCAGTATGTAAAGTGAAGAAATTAAAACTGCTTTCTAATTTCTTTGCTGTATAGCATTGCAAAAAACTATTAAGTAAAAAGGGGATGTCCAAGCCACTGACATCAACAATGTTTGGGAATTAAATTTTCTGCTTAATTTCAGAAGTGGGTGGAAGAAGTGGATCCCAAAGGAAAAAAAGCCTTTTCTCTAATTCTGCATAGGATTTTGGATTCTCAGCACTTCCCTACAAGCATTAGAAAACTATATGCATACAACACTGAGTTAAGGCATCTCACTGGTCACTGTTCTCTGGGTGCCATTCCAAGGTGCCTGATTCTCTACAGTTAGAGTTTAACATAGGCTTTTGGGTTCTGTTTTTGCTGCACATACCTTAAAATGGGGATCTGGGTTTCTAACTTCTTTGCTGGATCTGGCCTTGAATACTCTTGAATAGCCTATTCATACCACTTCTGAGTGAAAAACTTCCAAACGGATAGGCAGCTGGGCAGCTGCCAAGCCATTTAACCTAAATCTGTGCATTGCAGCTGCCTTCAATTTTAAATACATAACACTGATTTCAGATGATAGTTCATCTGTAACTATTTGGTAAGGATTCCTTGAAATAGCTTCTGCATGTTGGGAATTCAGCAGGAATGAAATATGACCCCCTACAGTTATTAATCCTGCTAACATGAATCAACACATTAATAAATGGCAGGAACCTGAGAAAATAGTCTTCTAGAAGGCCCAGTGAAGGATAAAACTTTGAAGGTTTTTCCCCTTGAATAATTTAACAGCAGAAGAGAATAACTTATAGAGGCTTAATTATTTCCTTTCCCTGTCTTCCTCCGTTGCCAGAAAAATGTAATTAAATCAGAATAAGATTTCCTCTTGGTATGACAACTACATGCAGCTTACAATGTTACTTTTAATGGCTCTGAAGATAGATGACATGACGGAAGTAAGGCTTATTCAGCTTTACCAAGTAGTGCTGCAACGATGCCTGCTAAAGCTACTATAGCTAGGATCCTCTGCCTAGTAGAGGGGCACGTAACTTTTTCTTGTTAGAGTAATAACTATGCATGCCATGGGCATTTTTTTTCAAAATACATATTCAAAAGCTCAAAATTTACAGTGAAACAGGAAGATGCATGCATTTTGGAGTTTGGGAATGCCTCTTATCAGCTTACCTTTCTTGGTAATGTCTGATTTTTTTTTTTTTTTAAGAAAAAGATTTTAAATAAAAAAGGGGGAAATGTTTTTAATGGTTTTTACAACCTTCCCTGTTGTAGGCTGTTATAATACCATGTAAACCATGATGTTACAGAAATTCAGAAACCCAGTTTATCATAAAAATTAGAAGGCAAATTAATTAGAGAATCATTTCTCAGTCTTTAAAAATTTACTCTTCCCTTATCCTAGGAAAAGACTGGCAATACTTCAAAGATATTTTTACAGCTATTCATTCACATTTATATAAGTGTGAATATTTTTACTGTGTTAACATTTTTATATTTCCTTTCAAGCAATAGTATTTTTGTTGATTTATATTTTTATTTATATGACCCTGTCATAATATTCGAGCAAAAAATAAACTCTAGCAAATTATTTGACTGATAGGAACACTGTTGAAAAAGTACATTTTTAAGCATTTTTAAGCAGTGGAACAGGATGGTTCAGGAAGACTAATTTCAAATTAATGATCATGCATATTCACACCAAAACTATATTATCAATCTTACATATCCAGATATCTCTTGGGGGGAAAAAAAAACAGGAAACAAAAAAATTAAGATCTATTCAAAGACAATGTGCAAATCAGAAGAGCATCAGTGAATGTATGCATTTTGAATTATTTGTCTGAATTTTGCTAGAGAAGCTTCAGGTATGGATTATCCTGCAAGAGTTTATGGATGTTTTTGGTGACTGTAGTTACCAAAGTAGACTATAGTCTTCATTACAGATATGCATAACCTCTAAGGCCAACACTGTGACAGTTTCTTTACTTAATGCAGTCTTATTGGAAGGAGTTATACTACTCTGGTAAGTTTAACTACTATGAGTAACATTTGTACGAGTGAGTTCTCAATTAGCTGAGAATAAGGGAAGAAAGCTACCATCAATGTATAAATTATAAATTGAATCATCACCATATCAAATATTTTTAAAGCTACATAAGGATCTTTGTTAATTCTTTAGAAAAAATGCCAAGAGAAATTCCAGCTGTGGCTGCCCTGGTATTTTTTAGTTACCTCTACATTGTTTAAGTAGATATTGCAACATACACTGTGTGGGATGAACATGTCAAAACTGATCTGATACAGAGTATGTTTAGCAGTTAAAGCAGGCAATTGGAAGCAGGGAGTGCTTGCTTAATTCTATTTCTTAGTCTGCTGCTGAAGAGAAATTCCCAGTGAATGCTAAAAGCACTGCCTTTTGATTTCTAGTTATATGTTTGAGGTCCAAGCTCTGTCATAGTTCTCTTTTAATGGCTTCATTAGCCAGGTTACACTAACCTTTGTTTTTCCTCAGTTATTTTAGGTAAGTAGGAAAAAAATGGTAGCTACTATGCTATCTGTGTTATTATCACAATACATTCAGCAACTATTATGAGAAACTCAGCTGGTACAGTGCTGTGGGCAACATAAAAACAAAAGAAGGCTGCCTACTTCTCAGGAGTCAGAAGGCTAAAGAGCTAGGTGAATTTGTGCTAAGTACCTCTACATTTCCGAGTAAAGAACATTTATTCCATAAAACCAAAATGTCATTAAAAACTTTGTGAGTGGTATTAAATAGTAAGCTGATGAATAGATACAGCTCTGATGGAAATTCCTTGTTTTTTTGGCAGGGAATAAAACACTCAGATGTAGTTTTCTTTTTTAACTTAACTTGGTATCTAACTGAGTGCTGTTTCATGAGTTATGACAGTATATTAAGTATCATGTTTACTTACTCTTACCAACTTAATGTTCATGTCCAGAAAGAGAATTGACATGAGAATCGTAATCCTGACACACAAACACTGCTTTATGAGCGTGTCCCCTTGTCTCCACTCTGCCTTGAGTTAGGGAAATTGCACTAAAGAGAGTTAATTTCCAGTTGCCAAGAAGATGGAACTATGGTGCTATGGTACATGTAGCATCCATATTCACACATAACCCTGTGTTTCTGAGTCACTGATACTAACTAGACCATTAGCAATAGTGTGAAATCATAGTTTTCTGCAAATGATAATATGCCACTAAATACCAAGAGGCATTTGAACTTGACTAAAGTGACTCACGCTAATTATGCTTCTCTGCGCGCTAATGTTAAAGTACATTTGTTGTTCGTAAAAAGTTTTGAACTGAGATACTGAAAAATGTAAAGCTGTGTTTGTACAACTTCTATGTTTTCTCTGTGCAGAGAGCCTATGTAAAGTCTAGGTGCTGACTGAAATCTCACTGAAGTGTTTTCAGAATGTGTTTTGAAGTAGGACATAAATGCAAGATGAGCTCTGGGTGGGCTCTCTGCAGTGAGGCAAATCAGGAAACAAAATGCAGGGAGATTTATTTCAGTCTCTCCTCCCTCACATGACTCCCATCTGTTATGAAAGGTTTAGCTTCATAAATGAAAGGACATGCAACCCTCACCACCTTACTGCAACTACTAAAAGATGACCACTGTGGTAAGCTATAAGTCTCTGTGCATTCCCATCTTTGGGATAAATCCATTTTTCCTTTTTTTTCCTTCTGCCCTCAGACTGACATAGTACCAAATGGCATCTCTTGTCAGCCTACATCTGTCACATTGTGCACTGTATGGTCAGTCCCAGCAACTGCTGATACAACCTTACATAATACACCAAGTGATTTCCCAGGGAAAAAAAAAAAAAAAAAAANAAAAAAAAGGTTTATTTCTTTCCAGTTAGTGAGTTTCTCTTTTCAGTATTTTTTTAAAAAGCATTATGAAATCCATGGGACTTAGCCAAAAATAAAATATATAAATTTTTGAATAAACTGCACAAATAATAAAATTTCAACGACTTTTTTCATTACGATCAACGTAGAGAGCATAAGGAAATATCTCTTATTAAATATAGATTATTCATATGTATTTCTTTAGGGAATTATAAAATCCCTTTAAATTTGTCATTCTGAATTTTTATTTTTTTTTATATCTTATGATTTTTCAGCAACTTTGTAGTGACATTTTCTTCCATAGCTAAGGTCTCCTGCTCTTACATCTGACAGGTTTTTAAACCAAGCCAACTTTATTGATGTCCTAAAGTACAGTCACACAACTGAGGATTGCTTGAAAAAGACGAGTGAATAGCAGAGAGTGAACAGTGAAGAGCTAGCACATTCTAGCTCTTACAGCATTTGGATAAACTTATGATTTTATGCTTTGCATGAAAGATGTAGTAGAGACAGTATATTTATAAGACTTATCTGAAGTCACAGGACACAGGGGCTCTTCTGACGTAAAGGTACTTTACATGCTGTAGCAGAGCTCAGATCTGAGTTTTGAGGCAGTATGTAGAGAGATGACATGAACCCAGGACTCCGTCTTCCTCCTTCTTGGAGGAAAGAGTGTAAGGGTAGAATCTGAAATCCAAAGACCCAAAATTACAGGATTACAGGATAAAAATCCAGTTTTTGTGGTAAAATGGCTTACATATACCATTACGTTTCTGATATGCTCCYTCTCCCCACCATTTCTGCATGGCAGCTGGTATACAACTATTGCCTTTTTCTAGCCCAACTCACTTTTACTTGCATCAGAAAGGGAGAATAGAGTGATAAATCACTGATTCAGAGTGCAAGCAGAAATAAGGAAATATGCAAATACCTAAATGGAAATCTGAGGAGGACAGAACTGTTTAATTAGCAATATATGTCACAGTAGGCAAGAAGATTTAGTACCAACTGTGTTGTATTAAACTTATTGAAAGATGAGTGTTAGGCACTGAAACTCTACAATATACGTAGAAGTCACTCAAAGAAATGAATCCCAAGTCCTTTTCCCTGAACTTCAGTATTTATTGCTTCTACCTCTTTCTACAACAGAAGCTACAACAAAAGCAAATGTTACTGCTTTTAAAGAAAGTGTCAGGAATCTTTTAATGATTAAGCTTATTTGGGACTCTCACTCAAAAGCAATGGTAAGAGGAAACTACAAATAAAACAAACCAGAGATATAAATTAGGAAGAATTTAAATAAATTAGCTAATCCCAACATGTCAGATTCTGTTTCTTTTTTGTCTTTTGATAGTAAGTAAATTCATAAGTAAACCAAAATGTTTGGCATCTATCCTGTAGCATCATTCCAAGGTGTCAGCAGATACCAGTAGCCTGGGATGCATTAACAGGATACCTCCCAGAAACAATAGTAATGAATTGTTTCACTCTTCTGTATTCTGCACCACTATATGTGGTGGTTAGCCTTTAATTAATTTTCCCATTACATGTTCCAGTTCACAGAACCATTGTAAATCTGTCCTAATTTACTTTTAATAACTATTTGCTTACCATGCCTATTCTGCCGTTACAGTTCTTCCAAACCTCAGTGTAATCAATTCTGAAATAAATCAATTTATAGAAAAGGTCCTTTCTTTTTTATTTTTTTTTATATTACCGATTTGGACATTTTTACATTTGTAACAGGCAAGAGAGTACTATCACATAGTTCACTATGTGAACTAGAGACATATAAATACAGTATTTGCTTTGTATTCTAGGATCAAATTGAAAGCTTACATTGTTTATGAAGTTTCTTATTTATTTCCAGCTGTCTTCATAGCAGCT
Source organism: Rhea americana (assembly GCF_003343005.1). NCBI lineage: Eukaryota > Metazoa > Chordata > Aves > Rheiformes > Rheidae > Rhea > Rhea americana. The sequence continues at coordinate 1,320,554 of NW_028186890.1, forward strand.
TTCTGGCTGGTATTTTAGGATTGGCTATTAGGTTACAGATTTAATGTGCAAGTTATACTTACTACTGCTGCAACTCAGTGACAGAATCAGACCACCTCTGTCAGTGCTTAACTTAAGCTGTTCACACGTCGGTATTAAATTTTTGGCCCGAGTGTGGCAAACCAGACAAATTAGGAGCTTAATGAAGACAAGCAGACTTCTAAAGGTCTCCAGATGGTACTACAGACTTACCTAAGTGATACTACCTCTCTCTTGGTAGAGAGCCCTAAGCAAGGCACTTGGCAAAGACAGCTGGTGCAAAACATTGAATACTCGCAGACACTCAGAATCTAGTCACCTGGTCTAAGGGCAGCCCTTGGGAAAACAGCCCAAAGCTCCTTTCACTACCCCAAGAAAGAGGTATCAATCCTAGGCTAATACCAGATTAACTGGCATAGCTGTCTAAGACATGTCAAAGATGTGCCTAACACATCTTGGACATGTAGCTTTCATATCCCTCCCCACATCTGTGCACATTAAGCCATCAAGCTAAGGGTGTTCCGAATACTTTCAGCATTAAAATGTCACACGGTCTAATGTAGAAGTGACCAATTTGTAGAAGAAGTGAGTATCAGTCTCTTCAAAGAAGGTAAAGGTGTAGTGAATAAAGCCAACTGGCTATACCAGTTTTAATGAAAACCTGGCCGTGAAATAATAAAAGTAGTAAACTACGTTTTGTTTCAGATTTCTCTGGAAGCAAATGTATAAGAGGGGGAGAGAGAGAGCGAATTTCGTGTGGAGAAGGAAGTTAATTGAGGGGCAGCAGAAAGAAGATCACAAACTGCTACTGAAAAATGATAGTATTTAGATTCCTATAAGGACTGAAGTACTAAAGGCACATTTCCTTGATAAGAAACTCACTGTAAAAGTAGTTACTGTTATGCTATAGACTTATGTAGTGGTTATAAATCCTTTCAGTCTGAGCAGGTAACTAAGATAAAGGGAGACCAAATTAATAATAACATAACTTCTAACGTGATAAAGTAAGTTTATCATATCAACTGCTGATAGCACTAGCAAAGCACAGGCTAGTTATAGCTATGCCAGTCTAATTAAAGTCCTATACATATATATATATATATATGTATATGTATGTATATAAATACTATGTATAATAGTCCTAAATATATATGTGGTATAATTGCTGCAATGTGTTTGATACAGAATAAATGATAAAAGGCCTGGGAAAGTCAGCAAAGGATGCCAGCATTTTGTAATTCATGTCATCGTCAGATCTCTCATTCAATCTTTCACATGCACAGGAGAAAAGGAGCTTTTTTCAGACTATTTCTTCCAGGACATCAAGTTATCAAATGTATCGTACGAGATAAGAAATAACTGGTAGCTCAGAGGGTCAGGTTCAATTCTGAAATTTCAAGAAATGTGATTGGTAGAAAGATCTGAAAAGGAGTTTGCACGCAGGCTATTTTCATCATATTAACTCTGCTGTTGGCAGGTTCACATATGTATCAGGAGTGTGTATTTATAAACATACATACATTGACTTTTCCAGTTACAAGCATTTTGGAGAAGGCTCAGTGTTCTATTTAATGCTGAGCACACTGGCAACAGTTCAATAAATAATAATTAACTTCCTCAGCCTGTTGTAAATGAAACACTTTTCACAATGAAGTGATGTTCACAAGACTCAGACTGTGAACCTGAAGTGTTTTCCCATCTCTTTATAGATGAAGGGCTAAATTTACCATTAGAAAGCACAGGAGAAAAAATCCTTACAGTGAAGCAGAATAGTTAACTACTGTGAAACAACAACAAGCAGCCCAGGATGAACAAGAGAAGCACTCTGTAGCTCAGTGTTTTCCTGCAGTTTCCCTCTGAAAATAGTATTTCTATAAAAGTGCACATATTTAAAATTATTTTAAGTCTGTAGATTAAAAATAGGCTTTGCACTGTATTTTACAAGTTTAAGGAAAAGGTTTTCATTCCCTAGTGTTTGAAAATCAAAAGTTAGTCTTTGATTTGCCTAGTGGTTTAATGTACCTCAGATTACCTTGCATGATTTTGTCATAATTACTAATTGGAGCATTTTTTCCACTTTCTTAAAAGAGATTTTTATTTACCACTGAACTATATCCTAAAAGCAATGGTTCACAGCATTAAAGGTTGAGAAGTCTGTACTCTGCGCAGTACGTAGCTCTAGAATCTACTGAAACCAGGTGAAGCTGAGAGAGGGTAGGATGGTGGGGGGTGGAAGAGCCCAGTGTAGTTTCCTTTACTTTTCCACAAACTGCTTGCTGAGTTTAAGCAGTTCAGTCTCRCACAGCGGCTCACAAGCTACACTCCATGAGACATACCATACTGGGGGGTTGGTATCTCAGAAGGAACAGCACCTTTTACGGAATAACCATAATGCTTCCAGCACAACTTAGTCTTGTTTCACTCTGTAAACATTTGTTTGTAAAATAAAATGTATTTCTAAAACAGCTACAGAAATTTAGGGAGTATTCACAGATCTGGATAATTATAATTGGTTCACTGTGTAAACTGATACATAGTATTAACAAAACACTGGTCATTTTTCACACATATGTGGGAACTGATACTGTTAAACGATTCTTCAGTAAGATGATCTTAAGCTTTTCATTATTTTAAGTGTCACTGCCTTTACGAGATGGCACTTGGTCTCTCTTAATCCCAATGCCTGACTTACTGAAACTCCTTAACTCATATAAATGCCCACTCTGTTGTCTCATCTCCCCACACAAAGTTTCTCAGAACTTAGTATTTGTGCTTACAGACAATTAAGTAAGTAATAAAATCTGACAAGTAATGCTTTTTCAAATGAAAATGCTGGAGTGGCAAACCTTTGCAGTGCAGCCCACACAGAACCTGTAGGCAATGGGGGACCTGTTTAAAAAATATTTAACAAGAAAAATAATTGGGAAGGGCTTTCTTTTTTTTCTCCCCTCACCCCAAAGGATAAGAAAAGAGACTGCATTGTCATTCAATGCATTTAAAGATTCATGGTATTTCTAACAAGGGTGTAAGCCAAATATTAAAGGGCAGCCAATTCTATTTATTGCCCATGAAATTTTTCCACGTAGATTCAGCTGCAGATTGTAGCCTCCATTTCAGCTTGCACTTAGAAAAAGCATGGCTCCTGTGTTCAGTGCTATGAGACAATGAGTCTCCTGTTCATTGATCAATAAATATAAATTTTCTGTATTAACAGGTGCAACAGAAATAGGAAGAAACACATAAGCCTATCATACCCTCTTCTTCTCCAGATGAGTTTAATTCCCTGACTTTTCCACTTGTACCATTTCTTCCTGCCTTCTCTTTACTTCTTTGATAGCTGCCCACTGTGAATGTGTGATAAGGCTCAGCATAAAACCTGTGAGCAGTGGCTATCTTTTTTTTTTTTTTTTTAATTCAGATCTAATGTTTATGCCAGAAAAAAACAAAGAAAACTAGTACCATGTTGTTGGACAAGTGCTATATGTTGGAATGTCAAGTCAATAAATGTTTACCCTCCTTCTTTTTAGTCTTTACTGCNTTTTTTTTTTTTTTTAATTCAGATCTAATGTTTATGCCAGAAAAAAACCCAAAGAAATTAACAGAAAATAAACAAAAATGAAATATTTAGTGTTTTTGAGATTTGAGTTATAGAGACCTACAGATAGCAATGGCCAGTCATGGCTGTTCTGACTCATGCTTATCTTTCAGTTCTTAGCAGTTATATATAACCACTCAATACTTCATCATTTTACTTTCAGTTATGATAATACAAGCAACCTGTACTGGTGTGAGTACTAGTATCAGCAGGAAGAACTGTGTTCTTATTTGCACTAAAATTAAGTCTAGTGATCGTACACTTTTAGTTTTCATCTGCACATCTGTGTGAAAATAATTTGTTTTCGTTTATAAAGACAGCCGCTCCTCCCTTTAAGGGCGTTTTCTAAGAAACCGAAGAATTTCTTAGTATATATGATGAACATTGCTTTCTCAAAGAGAAATTCCCCCTGATTTCTCATAGACACAAGCAAACATTTCATCCTGTTTTGCTTATCCACATGGTAAGGTAGGTAAAAATTTAGGTAAAATATATTCTATCTACATTATTATAAAAATATATACTACAAAGCATTTGGCCAAAATGTTTACCTGTGATAGTTTGCATTGTCTTCAGTTGTATTCCCTTTCCTTAGTCATTTTAAAGAACTCTGTTCCCTCAAGAGCTTCTACTCTTTAACTAAAATAACAGAGACCTGAAATTAGTATTTCTGTTTACAATTTTTAAAATATTTTGTTGAGTGGAGGAGGAAGTTTAATATAATCATCATAAGAATATTTGTATTCATTGATACAAAATATTAATTTAACAAACCAATTTTTCTTGATCGTTTCTGTCACATGGATTTCCTAATAGTTTTCATACAAAGAAAACTAGTACCATGTTGTTGGACAAGTGCTATATGTTGGAATGTCAAGTCAATAAATGTTTACCCTCCTTCTTTTTAGTCTTTACTGCCTGCCTAAACTTTCATAAATTATTACATAAAATCACTATGGTCATCCAGATTTTCTGCTATAAGACCCTCTTATTTGTGTTTACCACTGCCAATCTTTATATGTTAGAGCTGAAATATGTGAATGTTGGGATTTTTTTTTTAAAGTCTTAAATGTTTCAAAACACAACTCTGATCATGTTGGCTTTAGAACAGGCAAATGAGGTTTTGCATGGAGTAATGCTRGTGTCACGAGTATGCCTTTTGCTATTTCATGACCATTTACTCAAATGTGTTCATTTTGCATGTCAGTCTTCAACAGATGCTTCTTAGTATCTAGGAGCTGAAATTGGTAAAAATTCCATTCTCACTGAGCATATCCATCCCTTCACAGATGATTGCCCTGCAATTATAATTCCATACTAAATGTCTCTGAGGAGAGTGCTGACAGTAACAGTGGGCACCAGAGCAGCCCTCAGTTTAAGTCCCAGATGTTTGGCCAAGAAGAAGGAATCTACAGACTGATAGTGATGTATCCTGAAAACATTACATGATGGAACTCTTTGTGAATACAGTATTCTTTACTGTTTTAAATTTTTTAATTCTAAGTTGAATGTCATATCACAGTCCTGGCAGAGTTTTATGCAAAAAATAATATGCAACTATGTAATCAAGACTTTATTATAATGCATACTTACACAGGGGCCAGTGGCGGTTACAGAAGGAACATTGATTCTAGCATTTATTAACTTTTGAATCCTTGACATTGTACCCTTAGTCTTTTTAATATAATGCTAGTTTTTGCATGCATAATTTGGTATAAAATGAATGAAAATTACATACAAGATTAACGGTCCAAGATTGATATCTACGGACAATTGCAATAACATGTATGACATTCTAGAGAGAAGGAACAACAGATGAGACTTAAGGGTCTTAGACCTGTTAGCGTATAAGATTTAACTCTAGTCTGAAGAAACTGCTATTGTGCAATTGTTTCCTCCAAGACAAACTTTTTAAAATATGCATGAAATTGATTTTTCAAAGCAGCGAATACAGTTCTTGACAGATTTGTGACACAGAATGAACATTTCAGTGGTGACTACAATCTTCTTTGGCCTAAAACTAGGTCAAACACTTCTGTGGATGAATGCAACCCGGAAAACAACAAAGTAACAGTTGTTGGAGCTATGCTTCATAATTTTGACCAAGCGCTTTTGTTTTGTTTTGTTTTTTAAACTCAGGTATATTTTACATTATATGGAGTATTATGGCACACAGTTCTACTACAGAATTATGTGGTGAATGGCAAAAAAAGAAAAATGTCCCTTGGTTGTTTTAAATGAAATATCTGTTAATTTAACAGAGTGCTTGCCAGTTTTTGTGTTAAGGAAGACTATGAACAATCATTCCCTATTCACCTTCTCTACGTCACTCATATCTTTGTCCAGCTCTTTTCCAAGCTGAAGAATCCTTACACACCTGCTGCTCCCATATCAATGTTATTCTAGCCCTTTGACCACCCTTGTTCCTTTTCTCTTTTTCTTTTCCAGTTTAGTCTTTTTTAAATGAACTTTTGGAGATACTGAAATAGCACAGGGTTTCTAATATCCAGTGTGCAAGGATAAGGATGATGATAGGATATAAATATATATAGCATAGGAATAAGGATAATAGTGCCTTTTTTGCTCTTTTTTCCCTAGAGAGTCTTAACATTCAGTTTTCTTTTTTGACTACAAATGAGTATTGAATGGCATTTTCAGAGAATGAGCCATGACTTCAAAGTCACTTTCCTGAGCATCAGTAAATTATTCCAAGCCATCACTGTATACATTACTTTCTCCATATGCATTCAGTTCACATTGAATTTTATCTGCCATTTTATCACAAAGTTATTTAGTGTTGTGAGATCTTCCTGCAACTTTTCAGTCACCTATGGTTTTGACTGTCTTAAACTTGAAAAGCAGAGGTCCAAATGCAGATTTCTATGGTCAACCTAGTAATTATACTCAGTTTATTTCTGTCCATTTTTGTTAGTTTTTAATCAGTTACTAATTCCTGAGAAAAACAACTCTGTTAACTGATGACAGAATGGTCTGTTGAAGAGCCTTTACYGGGCAAACTTCTTGGAAAGCAAATGTACTTATCTCGGCTCTTTGACAAACATTTTGTTAAGTTATGGACCACAGCATCATGCAATCTGACTGCTAAAAAAGCTAAAGCTGTTCATCAAAGCTTCTGGTAACACCTACAAAAGCCAAAAACCACAAAGCATCCAACAGCCTTTTGGAAAGCTGTTGCGAATTGTGTCTTTAAATAAGTTATTAATGAATAATTGTGATACCTGAAATATAACAGCATTTTATGCGACAAATCTTGTTTGGTGGACAGAGGTAATATTGAATATCAGGTAAACAAGGTTAAAATTAGAATCCTAATTAGATTCTACTTCTCTGTCAGATATTCCAGCTGAAAGCTCTCTTCAGAACAATCATCATTCAATAGAATTTGGTAAAATATCACTTGCAAATTATGGACCAATATAGTTATATTTCTTATGGCGGCCATACATGCTCAGACATAAAGATCCTCAAGCAGCTAAGAAATCAAAAGAGGCAGAATCCGTGTACACTTGTGTCTATATCCTATTAATTAGAGCTTTTATACAGGAGAAGCAAATTCATCTAAGACGGAGAAGACTTATGATTGAATCAGACAGGCTGAGAATCTATGTAAGTGTTCTGTCTGCTTTGATATCAAGTAGGGATGTCTTATTTTCCTTGGGAAAGCGTTGACTTTGTTTATATACCTAGCACCACAAGACAGTAACAACCAAAAATATTGAGCTAAAATAGGTGACATACTGCAGAGTACATACCCACATGGCTGTAAAATTAGACATCTAAATTAGAGCTGACTGAGCTAGCTCTGAAACTGGAAACAGTATAATCGTAATCATGCTAATCAGCCTCAGAGAAAGACTGAGCCAGCTGAGGTACAGTGTCAGACTAATGCAGGTTCGTTGCTTTTAGATCCCAGGTATCTCCATTTGGACTTAATAAGCAGGTCATTGCATCAGCACAGAGACATCACATCAGCGGTCCCTGCACATGCTTTCTTAATGTGCCCTAGGCATTCCCTAAACACCCTTTTTGGGCACAATACATGAAGATGTTTTTCAACTACATCATGTCTGCAGAATAATGTGGATGAAAGAAGTTGTTTGGGACAAGGAACTTTGTCATTTATGTTAGTTTTGTCATAGTCATTGTGTAACAAACACTTCATGGATACTGTTGCATTCCTCTTTCATTTATTCTCAAATTTGCTGCTAACGGTTCATTTCTTCAATGCTATATTTGCCTTGGTAGGACAACTCATATAATAAATGCTTTCTAGAGAAAGGCCTATCTAGTGAGGTGTTTGACCTCAAAACTGCTATTAAAGCCACATTAATAACATGATTCTCTTTAAAATAAATATATGAAGAATAGGGATCTCTTTAAACTATAAAAAGGATTTTTTCAATGAAGTTGGAATCACCAAAAGTAGTCAAGAATAGCAAAATAATTTTAAGAAATTTTGAAAAGAGGTATTCTCTCTAGTCTACTTGTTAAGAAAATACTTTGTTCAAAAGTATTTCAATGCTTGAGACTCATTTTCAACCTTTTCAACCTACAATTCTTTCTCTCACTTATTCTTTTGTCTCTACTTTATAACTCTTGTTTGGACAATAAGCTATATTAGTAAACATGTTCTTACCAGTGAGATTAAGGAAAAGAGGTCAGAACCTGCTTTTATAGATCAGTTATATAGATCCAACTGACATTGAGTCAAGCTTGAGTTTAGTCAAGCTATTTCTGGCACTCCACGGCGTAGAAGAGATACGTATGTAGCATTCGGCAGAAATTCTGGATGTGTACCTTCACTTATTTTTCACTCCATGTGGAACGGACAGGGTAGTCAAGCTGAGGCAAATTTGCCTCAAAAAGACATAAACACAATACCACAAATTATAACAGAAAGTATGATTCTACATGTAGGCAGACTATATTCCACAAGTTCTTCCTACTTATGTCCTATAATGTAACACCCCAGGAAGAAACAAAATAACTCAGAGCAAAACAGACGCTTGCTGAAATCTTTCATTTAAGATGTTACTGGAAAATCTCATTGGAGTTTAGGAGACTGACAGCATGTATCTGTCTTCCCTTGCCAAACCTGAGGAAATAAGTTTTTGTGAACTTCGTGATATTCCAACTTTGCAGAAGCAATTGTTCAACTCCAGATTGCACACATGTCTAATCCCTTAGATGACATAAGTACTCGAGTAGAATTCAATGTAATCTAATGAAGCATTAGAGAAGCTACATATAGGAGACATTTGTGGACAGCTATTTTCAGGATTTCCACTTGAAATAACCAGGAAGATCCTGAAAATAACCTGCATGATCCTACATGATCTCTGTTAGCAGAGGCCAAAGGAAGCCACAGAAGTCAAGATCCAACTAACGTCCCTTACTTACAACTGGTGTGTGAATCAGGAAGATGAACTTCTTCCATAGCTGCAAACCATGACAGAAGTCCAAGTAAAACTTCCATGGTTTATAAATTTACCCATCTGCTGTAAAGTACATACAATTTGGGTTGGGGAAAATAGGAAAAGAAAAGGAGTAAACAAAATGAAGTAAAGACTTTTTCAGTTGTCAAGTATGGCCAGGGTGGTTGATAGTTAGAATGGTCTCTCATAAATGAATAACTCACATTAAAAAAGGCATTCAGCATCACTTCAAGTATTTAACTTTACAGCACCACTAGGGTAAACTGTACTATTTTGAAAACATTATTCCAAAGTTCTTTTGTATTTATAATGAAGATACCTATATAAATGAACTACACAGACATAATATATACATAGAAATATAAGAAAATCAGCAGCTCTAAAACAGAGCAGGATAATCAAATGCCTGAATAAGAAAATGAGGCACTTTAAATGTTTTATTATGTTTTCCGATCTGCACAGTCAGTCATCTGTTCTCCTTTTTCTTTCCCCTGCCTCATCAGGGTGTCGCAAATATGCAGCTGCCTGCTCAATGAAGTTAATGAATTCCAGCACAGGTGCTGTATTGCATTGCATTGTAATGCAATTGCATTGATTGTATTGCATAATTGAACCCTCTTTTCTTTTTCCTATTCCTGTCTTTGCATCTTTACTATGCTTAAGCTTTTTTTTTTTCTTTCTTAGAATGGATATGAGTTTTATGGCTGAAAGAACTGAGGATAGCTATTATTGTCAAATGAAGAGCAGCTCTGTAAAAAGGGGTTAATGTAACAGAACTGAATTTGAAGTAGATTCACATTTCACATATTGAATGCAGAAACTGAGTTTTGTAGACATGTTATTGACTCTGTAACTTAGCATTTCCTAGTGTGTCTGTATTTTGTGACAATGCTTTTGTGAGACTTTGCTGAAGCATTTTTGAGATATGACATACTAAATACTAAAGGTATAATATCAGAAATTGAAAGTTGAAGCACTGACATCTATCATTGAAAATGAAACCCTGACCCCACTGAACTTGTGGCAAAATTCCCAGCAACATTATTAGAATCAGGAAGTGAAGGTTTCCATTTTTTTCCTTCTTCTTCAGGATAGAAATTAATCTTATATTTAGCTTTGTATGGCTCAAAACTGCCATAAGTATATTCAGGAGAAATGCCTTCTACTGTCTGAAGAAACTGAGACACTGTTTCAGGCTCTATCAGAGAGAGAAACCCTTGGATGACACCTTCAAGGTAGGCTGCGGTATCAGAAGCTCTCTGAATTTCTAGGCATTTTGAACCGAATAAGTTAAACCTCAGCTGTAAAGCAATTCTGTATAGGGACAGCTAGAAAGCCCAATTTGCACAGCCAGTTACTGTTTGCCAGTTATGGCAAACATCAGCTGACAAACACCTTGTGCTGGATATGGAAAATGCATTAGGACTGAGCCATATGTGTTTAGTTTGCAACATCCAAACCCCAAACAAATGAAACAAAAAACTGCCCCAACAAATTAGAGATTTCATATTACTGACAAAGAATGCCACTAATATAGTTCATGGAATGAGAACTCACAGTAGAGAGAGCCATGCAGCAGCTCATCCCTTTCAACTAATTAACACGGAAAATGAAGCATGGGGCAAGGATAAAGTTGTTTATCACCACTCAACTCAGTATTAAAAAAAAAAAAATCAATGGGAAAAAGTGAAGTTCTGAAAGACAAACAAAAGAAAAGTAGCAGCCAGGAAGAAGAGGACCAAAATGTAACTGGTCTCATACTTTCCACAGTCACAACCTAAAGACAAAGAAAAATTACCTACTACTGAGAAAAAGATGAGAGATTTCAGAATTGCTACATAATGAGTTGCTCTGAAATATGAAAATAATGGAGGAGATACCAAAAGGAGTGAATAATACCAAGAATCATTATTTAAGAATTAGGTAAAATATGACAAAGGTATTTACTCATTCTAACATGATTCAGATCAAAAACATTTGCCCATTAGAAAATATGAAAAGATAAGACAAAAGAAGTAAGAGAGTTTATAGTAGCCAATATTTAGTAGTTCAGAAGGAATTTCTTATCTTTGAGACAACAAGGCTGAAGATACTGCAGAATAAATATTAATACAAAGAGTTTTATTTTTAGTATTAATGAGCAACTTATCTACAGAATTAAATAGAGATGGAAACTAGCTTTGCACAGCTGATGAACAAATACTTAAACTGCTGTAAAGAAAGTAGAACTCCAAAAATGGTATATGATACGACTGCCACATAAGGCACACTTCCAGAAACCTCCGTAAGTGGAAAGCTGGTAACTCCTGAACATTAAGGGTCATCTCAGGTCCCCTTGGCCCTGTRCAGCCCCTGGATTCCCAGCTCTACCTGGCTCCTGGCTGGGCCCCTTGGACCCACACCACAGCCTCAGCTCCTGCGGGACCTTCCTAGCTGCAGCAAGGCCTTGATGAAGCCCCTCATGGGCCCACAACTGTGGCGGGGACACTTTGTTTTGAAAACGTAGCTGGAATAGAAACTACCAGTCAAATTTGTTTAAGCAGAAACTTTGCAGGGATGCACGGGGGAAAGGGAATGTGTTAAGATGAAGTGGAGCTACAAGGAAATTTGAGTAACCTAGAGATAAAAATGTATAAACATCTTGCAATTGTCTCCCCACTAAGACTTGTAAATCCAAGAAATTTAGAAATAAGGATATATTTAACCAAAAAAAAAAAAAAAAACCTAATATGGAATGAATGTTAACATACAAGTATATTTAAGGTATTCAAATAGATCGAATTAGAACCTTGAACTTAACAGCTATCCTGACTGTGGCATTTTCCAATTTATATTGGAAAGTGGGGAAGATGATCAAACTCACAAGCAAATTCCAAAATGGTAACAGATTTGYTTATCTTTACTATAAACAATTTCCTCATGCTCTCCTAATATTAGCTGATTTCTTGTAACCATAACTGATATTCTTTTTCTCACTATAAAAGTATTTGTGTAGATACACACAATGAATCAACTCAGAATATAAATTGGCTCAGAATTTAACATGGAAGACTGTTTAAGAGAAGCATTTAGATATTTACTCTGAGAACTAAACCAGAACTCAAGAGATACCTAAAAATACCTGTAATGTAAAAAGTATCATCACTATACCACCTTAGGAGAGCAAAAAGCCCCCCAATCCAGCCMCCTATGGTGAACGACAGTGCTATTTTAGTGTTAATCATTGTAGCTTTTTTTTTTTGACAGATGTAATTGAACTCTTGTCTATTCAGTGCTACCTTTTAAATACTATGATACTCTCATTAATAAAAATGTCCCATTAAAACATCCAATAAAACATCTGTAAAGTTAATTTAGTAGAATGATTTTTTACTACTCTATTTGATTTCTCTCAGTAAAACTATAGTTACGGTTATTAAGGAGATGTCTGAAAGCAGATATTTTTATTAATTAGAATATGGTMGTACGTACATTAAAAACAGTGTCTTATGTAAGAAATAATTAGTCAGGTTTTTGTGAGTTTGAAATAAGTATGACAGGAAGCAGAAAAAAGGAAAAGACATCTCTCCTAGGTTTTTTCTGCTCATACAAGTAATCATGTACCATGAAAGGTTATTAGATGTCAATCCATAACACATTTCATATACAAGTAAAAGGGGTTGGCTGACTGTCTAGTGACCAGAAGTTCTCTGTATRACCATGGCATATGAATGAGCATTATTTTGTTCACCAAGTAGCTGGCCTAAATCAGTCTTCTCCAAAATTCAGTGACCGTGAATCATATTTTTTAAGATTTAAGGCCAAATGTGATTATAGGAATAGTCTCATCATATAAGTTTTCACTTTTTGATGAAAACACAATGAAAGGKATTGCTAAGAGAGTGTAAATTATAAAGATAATGGTTAAGCTGATGTAATACAAATCATCTAAAAATGGACTTTTTAAATGCTTATGTTGAATAACTTCCATTAAAATAAAAAGAAATCCTAGGACAAAAAGCAGATTTTATTCTGTGCACCTTTTSCTTTGTGAAAATATGCAAATGGTTTTCCCAGGGAATGTTTCTCTGTGATAGCTGTGCTTTTTATTTGATTCTGAGATTGGGTGGCCAAGCATTTCTTGGCATTTYCCCATCAGGTGTCTTCCATACAGGAAGTACCAGGGGGCCAAATTACCTTTGGACTCCTTTSTTATCTCTAGTCCCACATCTTTATCTTGCCTTTCAGGCACAGAGCGGACCTAAGAATCCACAGTTACTTCTTACTAACYGGAGCTGAGAAAGCATTAAGTTTACTTGGTAGCTTTAATTTTCTTTGTTTCTGGAAAATAATAATTTATGACTAAAAATGTCATGATGGAAGATTCTCTTCTTGAGCTTTCTGCTATTTTCAACACAATTTTATTGGCCTGGGGTTTTGGTAGGGGTAGGGAGAAAGAGAGGAAAAAAGTTGGGGAAGGAGGAGGTTTTTTTGTTTGAGGAAGCTGTTAGTGTTAGTTTTAACTGTTTGCTTATAGAAAGTCTGCATAGCTTATTTTCTTCTYCAAATGAATGCATTGTGATCAATATGCGAGCCTTCAACAAAATTAATATGGTTTAACAGATTGAATTTTCAGATGTTGACTCATCCCTTGTTTTCCTAGAGGTCATTTGGGAAGCTTGCTTTAAGAATAAAAGTCACTAAAACTATGTTGGTGGAGAGAAAGGGGAAGTTAGAAGAAGTGGTACTCTTAGTTTTACTCGTTAATGAGATTTCACTAGCATATAGGAGAGAAGACCTTTGGCCCGGATGGTTGCATTGGCTGTAAGAAAATATCTTTGTTCCACACTTTAGTAAGATAGGTAAAGCTGCATCATTTGAAAACAGTCAATTATAAATGCRTTTGGAATATATGACCAATATTTACTATTTCCATGAGAAGAAAGAGAAGTAATTGCAAAATGTAATGTCAAAAGACTATAGTTATAGCAAGACAGCATCARGAAGGAAATAAAGCAATTAGAAACACAGGCTGATGACTGTCAAGAATTTCTGGGGTTGGATAGTTGTTTTAATACATTGCAAAGGAAATAAGAGGTTTGAAAAAAAAGATGAAATGAGCTTCTTATTTTACAGCTACAATGAATTAGTCCAATCCAGGTCTCCTCACTGCTTTCAGTCCCAGAAAGCAGCTGAGTAACCACCCAGAGTAAATCAGAAGGCCACAAAGCAAAGCAGCACTGCTCATTTAACACTCTCCTACTTCTAGATTACAGACAGCTGTTTCACTACTAAGAAAGTTGGACACAGGAGTCATCAAAAGACTGAATTATATATACAAGCTTCTTTTTTTTTCTYCCCTTTTTCTACACAGGTGGATGGAGGAACAATACACAGAGGCAAAACATGCTGCCAACTGGCYGCAAAGGAAAACTCAGTTTGCCAGGCTTACCGAAAAAACTCTATGTTTTKGGGAGACATGGTAAGAATGTAGTATAAGTGTTACCCATTGAACAAAATTGTTACAGCTGCTTAAGTTAAGCAGATGTTGTTAAGTTGAATCTTTAAGTTAAAAGATTCAAAACCATTCACACACATAGCTGTGCATACAGAATTTGTATGTACAACTCATATAGGTATTTATTAACTTTTTTATGTTCGAACCCACTTTATCTTAGTTTTGGATTAGAAACTGGAACACTTCCACACTCTTTAGGAGAACAAAAACAAACGGAAAGTAGGACAATTTCATAATACCCCCCTCCCCAATATTAAGCAAAGGCACACAAGGAAAAAAAAAGGAAAGAACCCAAACTTAGCTTTCAAGTAGTCTCTTACCCTAAGGAACTACATAGTATCCAAACAGCGCTGTAATTTTTTTTCTTTTTTTTTTAAAGTGTCGGGACTTTCATTAACTTCCTTCCTGCTCTTCCATTTTCCGTGTTCTCCTGCYGTTTTTCCCGCCGAGGGGCAGCGCGGGGCCGCGCCCGGGCGCTCCGGGCCCCGGCAGGAACCGCGCGGGGAGGCCCCTCCCCTCCCCTCCCCTCCCCCCACCGCGCCGCGCCGCGCCGCGCCGCCACAGCGGCTCGCGCCGGGCTGGAGGCCGTTGGCCATTGACGGTTGGCCGTTGGCGCTGCCTTCTGCCTGACAGGCGCTCGCCGTTCTTCCTCGACGATCCCTGTTTTCCAAGCGTTTCTGAGAGATCTGGTGATATCGCCGGCTCCTCACAGCTGCAAGCTCGGCCTGCAGTTTCCAGCGGGTGTTGCTGGAGGACACTACACACTGGTTCAGAGTCCAGTCCCTGCCTCAAGCAAGGTCAGCAGTGGAGAAGCCAAATCTCCCAAGAATGAGGATAACTGGTGTTAATCAAGTCTATGTGAAAATGATCATAATAAATAGCAGCAACTCTAGTGAAGTCTGGGAACCTGGGAGCTGATCCAGCCTTTTGAGGTTTCTCTGGCACATCTTTAACACAAGGCAGACTGATGATCTACAAACAATATTCAGTTACAGTCAGATCAACATGCTATGCTATCCATTTTGTTACGCTTATGGAAACTGAACTACGACACTACATTGTGATTTTATTGATATATCTGAATTCAGACTTAATTCTGGAAGAAGTTACTTGGAGAATCCCTTACATTTAAGAAGAGCTGGTATCATCACATGCTCATTGTTACATATCAAATAGATTTGCCAAGATATATTCATCTTGTATAAGACAGGATGAAACTTTTCCTGTATTTCTGTGAAATCTGGTTTCTTTTCCAGCTGCTTGGCAGCCCAGACAGCTGGGCCTCCAGCAAAACTGTTACTGTATGTATGCAGATAAACAGTGTATGTGAAGCAGATCCAACACTGCTCCTCTGCAGTTAGTCTCTACATGCATAGAACCGCTCACTGTTGCTAACCCAATGAGTTCAGTGTGTCATAGCTGCTCTGTGGGAGTATGCATATGATTTATCTAGAACTGCTCCAGAGTTCAACATTTAAAATTTGTCAGTGGTAATCTTAGGMCAAAAGAAAGATGGAAGAGGCTATGCTACAATCAAGTCTCTGCTGGCATAGCATGTGTTAGTGACATTATGTGAACATCTTAAATTAAAATTGCCTGTCTACCACTTGACTTCAAGGCATGTTCATGTCAGGAAGAACATAATCTGGAGGATTCAAGCTGTWCCTCCATCCTCGCTTGTTGACTCAATGGGCTTCAGTGCAGAAGAAGTTGGAGTACTACCACCTAGTGATCAGGAGTGGATATTGCCCAATTCAGGTAAGAACTCCCCCTTCAGAAAAGAGCCACTCCTGGTTCTGGGTCTTTATGTAAGCAGTCAGAAGAGGTCACGGAATCCCACTTGCAAATGGAAATAGGAAGAATATTCTGTACACAAGAGGAATTATTTAGGGGGGGGATCAGGACAATTAGCTGGGTAAAGCTCCTGGTTGAAATTATATTGTGAAGACACTGATTTAAGGGATAAAAAATGAGAGGCAGGATCTGTACATTACTAACTTGAAGTACCAGACCTTCATGTGTAAGATCTTCATGTGAAAGGCTAAGCAGAATACAGCTGGACATTTTTAACCAGTTGAGAGCTGATAAGAGCAGTATAAATGGAAATTTGGTAGTGTGAGATTTGAGAGTATATGCTGTCACACGGAATGATGTGCCCTGAATATAAACAAACAAACAAAAAAAAGTGTTRTGAGAAGGCAGTTATAATTCTCTGCCCTCACCTATTTGGGAGATGATTTAAATAAAAATGGATATGACTGCAAGTGACTTATGAAGTCACCTAATCAACAACCTGCCATTTTCCCCAAACATCAGGGTGAGAGAAAAGAAGTGAAGCACCAAAATCTTAATYTGACTGTGCTGAGTCAGGACTGGGTAATAACAGAGTAGATGATTTACTTTGGTTACAGATAAAAAATYCAGAAAGTTTGCACCATGGCTTGAAAAATGCCCAAAACAGTTCCTGTACAAATTTGAATGTTGTTGACATTAAAGAAAATAGGAGATTCAGTATCAAAGATGTGTATGCTACACTATAAAGTAAGTTGAAAGAGTAAGGCACAAGAAAATGTGTTTCACAGCTTGCAGTTAAACTATGTAGAGCATCACTGGACAGACGTGTTAAGTTGCTGGGATCCAGAATATCCAAAACCCCAGTTCAGTTTACTGATTTTCTCTTCAGTTTTGAACAAAAAATACCAATTTGATTTATACTAGTCTATACCGGAATCTTTCTTCTGTTTTAGTGAAGGTTAGCAATTTTCCTCCTTTATACAACATGGTAAATTGTGCCTCTAGCATGGCTATCAACATACCACTAGCTTATGATATCTGAAGATGTCTGCCCTGAAATCTAGCACAGTGGCAAATAACAACTATATCTGCTTCAAAAAAGAAATGAAAAGAAATAATTGGCAGTGTCAGTGCAAACAACAGTATTAGCTGCTCTCACAGTAGCAAATAATGTCTTGCTGAAGCCCTAAGCTCAAATTTTAAAGTATTTGGAAGTGGTATACCACAAAACTAAACTACCTCAAGTTTCGAAAGAAAAATTGAATCTTGATTTTTCTTTTTAAGGATATCGTCAGGTGATCAAGAACAATCAAACTAATGTGGCTTTAAAAAGTTTTTGCCCATCAGTTTAGCCACTATTTGCAATCATGCTAGTACTCTGAAGCTTCTCGGCTGTGAACCRTGATGTCGTTAGCTAAAAGCCTGCTTCTTCTGTTTCACATAAGGCTACAAGGTTGTGTGTGCTTTTGTAGTCTTTCTAAAATAAATAACAGAAAAACAGGCCTCCCCAAAGAATGATCAGAAATTTCTTGATACACAGCAGCACAGCCTAACGACTATGTGTCTGGTGCTTACAGTGGTCTTGTCGTGGGTGATATATTGTGTTTGATCTTTCCAAGCAGAAGCTTGGTCTTCTCTTTCCTTGCTTAGTGTTCTGTTCATTAGTGTAATGCATAAAAGAGAAAAACATCCTTCCCCTCTTCCTACAGTGGTCATAATTGGAGCAGGGCTGGGGGGCAGGCTCATTTCTTTGGAGGGAAGAATATTAGTACCCATCTCCAGGGAGGGATCCTGGGAAATTGAGCAGAAGTTAATCCTGACAAGGGTTGAGGAATTAAGACAGACAGCATTCACCAATTCAAGGTCAGCAGCACCTGTCTCTTGCATCTCCTTGCCCATTATACCTGCCCATGCCTTGGCAGCAAACACTCCTCATTGACTGCATAGAGGGCTTATGTGCCTGTCACAGAGGTCTGTGCATCCTGCAGCCTAAAAACTGAGTCCTTGTATCTAGTCCATGCCATTTATGCTATGTTCAAGCTACTCAGATATTTTAGTGATAAGCAGTAACGTAAAATTCAGAGATAATGGTAGGTCTCACTGTTGCAAACTGCAGGCTCAAGCATCTCTCACTGCTTCCGTTACTTCTGATCTGACCTAAGAAATCCTAAAGCTATTCTTAAATAAACACATAGATTTTACCCTTCAAACTGTCCAGAGACCCCAGGTCAATCTACAATCAATGAGCACTGTGAATGTTGAGTGCAAAAGAGCAAAGTGTACTAGTTACTTGTATAATTAAACTCTGACTAGGAAATTATAATGGGACTAAAGGTGTATTTAGCCATCAAAAAAACCTGTGGTTAAAAAGAGTTGCTGTAAATGTAAAGTCATATTATAAATTAAAGAGCTATTCTAAGTGAGTGTCATTTCACTTTTAAGCCTCACATTTCAAAGTACTTCCACTCCTAATAAGCAGCAAATAGTAGAAACCTTGTCACAAGAGTGGTTTCCAACCATAGAAGGAACACATGGAATTTTACAATACTTATGCAGTAACTACACATTTACTTTACTGGAAACAGTATTAATGGCAAAATTACTAGCAGCAACACTGCTGTGTTATCCAATGATAACATGATAAATCGCTTAAGGCAATTCTTTGTAATATCTTCTTCATTTGGTAATATAATTTCATAATTTCCAATTATTAGCTCTATAATGCTGTATGATTTTTAAGAAAGAAAGATCTCACTTTTTAGCAGCTGGCTCTGAATAGCATGGAAACAGTTATTTTGTATCACTTGAAAGTATTCTGGATAATTCTGTCATTTGTACATTTTCAAAATTTACTTCAAACCATATATTATTCATGAGTCTGTTTGTCTTTGGAAAACAGGCTTTTTCATAGTCACAGGGATTTACTTTTTTTTTTGAAGGGACAACCAGTAAGATGCAATCTCTATTTGTGGAATTCAAGCAAATCAAAGCACAGTATTAAGAGAAGACAGGTTATACACTCATTGGCTTTGCACTTCTAAGCTCTTCAGGAGCAGAACGTTCAGTGTTACAGAGCGTTCCTAAACTCCCCAGTGTTCAAACTGTATGCTTGCTGAGTACTGCAGACAGGATGTCAGCTGCCCCATAGCGGCTGGCTCAGCAGGGATAATACATTTACAGACTTTCTTGGAGCACAGAAAATCTTTATACATGTAAGTGCTATTGAAACAGCCACCCTGAGATAAGTTCTATTTGTGGTTTTAAAAAAGCAAAATTGTTTGGGCCATCTCCAAATTCTTTATAAAGCCGAGTTGGCACTGTGTCCCCCAGTGAAGCTGAAGTAAGATTTCAAGTCATTTGAGGAGATCAGGATTAGATCTTGTATATGGAGGAAAATTTCTGTAGTTTTGGCCTTCTTAAAACTCTAGCTGTACTGTTCTTTCTTGGCCAGTGGTAAAGAGTGTTTCATCACCTTATGCTTTCACTTATTGGAAAGTTAACCTAAGAGGCTAACTGAAACATTGTCTGAAATCAAGAACTAAGGGAGTTCACTTTAGGAAAGAAARAATTTCTCTTATCTTAAAAAAGGCAAACTCTTGCTTGTCAAAACTGGCTTTAGGCAAATGGTGAAAGGTTTTTATGTGGTTGAAGCAAATTGAAAAATGAGAGTGGAGGCGCATTTTCTGGTGTTTTAAATCTCTATGGAATAAGATGTCTACTTCAAACAATTTGCRAAACCTCATGCCCTATTTAATAATAGATTTCTTCATTTCTTTGCTTGGTGAGGCAAGCAAGAAGTGCTTTGTGTATCTGCCTACGGCTGTCTTAAGAGCTAAATTTGATGATTTCCCTTTTCTTACAGTATTTAGGTTTATACCAGATAGATCAACTCTCCCTAGCTCAAGCAGGACTAAAAAGCAGCATTGTAATAAGGGTTACTTTTCAACATTGAGCAACACTAGCTGGAGTAATAGCTTGGTTTACAGAGACTGCACTAACTAAGACGTGTATGACAAAAGTGAGTCTGGAATGCATTTCAAGAGCAAAGGTAGTAACAGGATGATTATAAAATCAAAAGCTGCTGGTACAGAACAAAAGGTAAGTTAAGAGGTGTATACAGATACAGCTTGTTGCCTTTCCTGAGGTCAGAAGTAGCTGCCTTCATTTGTGTTAATGAAAAACTCTTCACAACATTCATATTTAATTAATCCTATAATCACTTGAATATACAAATTCTCAATTAAAAAGGATGGARAGTCCTCCGCATACTTCCTTCCATATGTCCTTTGAACTGTCTAATTCATGAGCTGTAGGGCTTGAAATAGGAGCAAGAGGAAGAAGAAAAGAAGAAAAACAACTTCAACAGGAATTATGGTTGATGTGGAGATAAATTTGTTCTGTGATGCCATTTTGCATCAGGCATCAAGATTGTCTGTGAAATATCTGCTGGGGTCAGGAAAGTACCATACTGGCTTGAACTGTATTCAAATAATATAAATAGTTTGTACATTTGATCTGAGTAGAAATGAATGAAATCACAGTTATATCTCAGTCAAGAGGCTTGAATTCTGAAATCACATGATTCCAAATTGCATGTTCCTTAMTCCTGTTTTTTCCACCCTTCCTTTACAAATTATATGTTTACTTCTCACACACATAGGAAGACAGAAAAAAACCCAAAGACTTGAAATGATTGCATTGAATACATCTGCCAAAGTCTGTAGATGCAGAAACCAGTTCGTATTGTTATGAATTTCGTTCTGACAACTTTGAAATGAAGGAAGGAGGCAAAGGTAGTAAGGAGGGTCCTTTTCCATCTTTTCTAATGRGGGAAGGAAGGAAGAGAAGTGATGCAGAACAATGTAGATAGGAAGAGAATTGTGGGCGTTATAAAACTGAGTCTGCAAAGATACCACCATCTTCTGCACTTAACTTTTTCTTTCTTCCTTAGCTCATTTGATTGTGGTTTGCCTTAATTGAAGCAATTTCTTAAAATCTTTCAAGGTTTATCCACATACATTTGTCCCTTCTTTATACAGAAATAAGAGCATATAAAATGCTAGCAAAATCAGAACAGTAGTATTTCACTCTATATTTGTGCATCACTGAATATACAGGAGAAGGAATCATTTCCAAAGTGGCTTTTTAGTTGAATGTCATTTTAAGAGCAACATACTATTCAGGTTCAATACATGTCAAGGAAGAAAGAGAACATTCTGTTAAAGAGCTTCTTATTTGACAAGTGGTTCAGAAGGCAGAAAATGAAGGGTATAATCTGCTACAAGTTATATAAACAAATTGTATAATGCTGCTGTTAATTTTGAGAAGAGTGAAGGACTCACCTGCCTTTTTTTCATCTCATTTTATGTCTCTTAAAATCCCCTATGAGAAAAGACTTACAGCCTAGAAATGAAAGAATAGTCACTTGTAGCCAGGTGCTTGAAAAATTTTCTTAAATGAGTCTTTTGAAAGACTGTACTCTTGGTAAGAAATTACAAGCATGCTAGTGAATAAGTATTATTACAATAATATATGGATGAATAGCTGAGAATTTATGTGAAATTTCCCAACAAAATGTCTTTACTGGACACTGCCCAAGTCCTTGAAATTGAAACTTCTTTTGAACCTTCTAACTTATAAGCTTGCCATAGACTTTTTGAATTTCTGTAACAGAAATTACCAAAAAAACCCTAAGTTTTTATTCTGCAGTGAGTCCTAAATATAAATACACATATTTTGAAGTCTCTAGGTAGGACCATAATAAACAACACCCTTTTTTTTTATAAGATAATTTACCAAAAATAAAGTTTTAATTTCAATTTTTAGTTCTTGTTTTTAGTTTCCACTGTTCCTTTATTTATGAATAATTAATGATTGGTTGGATAATTATGTTTGAAAATTGGAAACTTTAGACAAGTTGGGACATTGAAGAACTAAACAGAGTTTTATTTCAAAGTAATATCCTGGGTTTTAATGTTTTTTATATTAGGAGTATTATATTAAATGGGTGGGAAGGACAATAAATAATCCGTAAATAAAGAAACAGATTTCATGTTATATCAGACACAACATTTTTGAAGCATATGCATTGAAATATGTTTTATCTTTCCAATTAGACTTTATAGGTGAAGCCAAAATGATTCTCTTTTTTTTTTTCACCAGGCCTTAGTGTTCTACTGTTTACAGTTTTATTACTCCCCTTTGTATAACAAAGCCCTCAAACTATGTCATGCTTCAGAAAACTGTGTAGTGTAAAGATACCAAAAATAGATTTAAATTAACTTGCTCAAATAGTGGTAACAGTCTAAATGGAAGAGCACCACAAATGAATTTGATCTAGATTTAAATAAACTAATTCAAATAATGACACAGTTCAGAAGCAACTGTACCATGAACTCAGAATACTGAAATTTAACTCTGCTTTGGGAATTTAAAGCTACCCAGGGTATTTCTGTGTTATTCTGCATGCTATGCATCTCTACACGATGGTTTCATGCACTGAGTCTAATAATTTTGGTTCTGTTGGACTCTCTAGAGCATATACATTAGAAGGAATTGACAAGAACTGCCAGTGGAAAATAAACATTGACATTTGAATTCAGAAAGACCTACAATTATTTGGTGTAAAGTATCCCCTTTACTCATTCATCTTTATACTGCTTTCTCTAAGGCCAGATAMATCATGCTAACAGATAAAACTAAGTGTGATTTATACTGTTTAGAGGCAAGAGATAGTATGCCATTTGACTAACACTCTATGAGAGCTGTCTGCATATCTGAAGAGCAAAAGGGGGAAGAATGTGACAGACCATGATCCACAAGACAGAATTTTTCTAGTTGCTTATTTCCTTTCTTTTTGTACTATCTCCTATTTTCCCCTTAGTATGTCTCTCTGTCTCAAAATAAATACTTGAAATAGTGGTTAACTACATGAATAAAGGAGAGTTTAATCTAACTAAATTGCAAGTGATTTACAAAAATGCATTTTCCCATTTTCACTTCTGAGGAAGAGAATTGCTGCTTTAATGTATAAGCACACAGCACTTAGGAGTACATTAAAAACAACTACAATACTATATTTCAGCTAGGAAAATGGGGATAATTAACATGACCACACACCGATACATTTTAACTCTCAAAGCGCTTAAAGATAGTTATCTTTTTTACTGTCACATTTAACAATAGAAAAAAAATGAGCAAAAACAAAAATCAAGGAAGGAATTAAAGTTCTTATTTCAGGAAATCTTTAGGTAGCAAGCAGCAAATTAGGCATGGAGCCACATATGATAATGACATATTTTGTGTTATCCTTAGCAAAGCAAGGGTTCAATAGAAAATAGCTTCTGATTCCATCATTGAAGACTGTATCCTAATGTGTATGAACAAAAGAACAGAGTTAAGGATGCTATTTAAATTTTGTAATTTTCTGACTTTTAATTGTTGCAATTTGTAGCTGTCGCTCTTTTAATAACATTATTTTATACAAATGGTACATATCTTACCTAGTTCTCTAATTTATTGCAAAAGTATCACTTTCATAATTAAATCCTACTCCAGAAAACTCTTTTCCAGACAAGCCAGATGCTGTTCCAGTCCATTCCTTAATGAGGACTGTGTGCAGTTTGGACATCCTATATCTATTCCTTCCTTGCATAAAATGTGCCCTGTAATTTATTTTTTCATCATACTGTTGTAGAAAGATATGCAACTTAACCTTTTCTATTTTTTACTGAAACAAAGTTACTAATGCTATAAGTGTAACTGACAATCAAACTATTTTTTTGTGGAAGGAGAACATTCCATATAGGACATGTACATCTGAGAGTTCAATTCCGTCATCTGTGGTGTACAGTCACTAAAATAGTATTTGCAACTACAGTTGGTAATCATCACAGATGTGATCCCTTACAATCATGGCATTAGAGTGTGATTTGAGAGACAAACATGATGGCTGTATATCTTCTGTTGATCATACAGTATTTTAGTGTAACAGTCTTTTTTCAATGTGTAGATTAGTAAAGTCGTTGTCTGAAGTAGAAGAAAAAAGGTGTGCTGAATACTTTTGTTAGCTGATTATGAACTACATTCTTTTATTTTAGTATTAACATAGCGTTTCAGCAAAGATGTGCCTTGTTTAGGGAAATACTTCGAGACATGTAGAGATTACCTACAGGTGTAGCAAATTAACAAATGTATGTAACAGAAGGGAAGAAAAGCAGTGTCTCAATATGATGTATATTGTTATCAAAGCAATAAACTAAAAATTGTATATTTCAACTTTACTTAATTCAGACTTTCCAAAAGATTACAATTCTGTTTATTTCCACCTATTCATGAATTTAATCAGTTTTCCTTCCTGTTACCTGTCCTTTTCTAAAATAAATTCTATTATGAGAAATTTCTGAAAATTAGATATTTAGATCATTTGTATAATACAAGGTGGAACAGTAGAATATTCAGTGTCATTTTCTAGYTTTACTATGAGTAATTCTTTATGGAGAAAACTTGTTGAAATTATTTACTTAGATTGTATTCTGTACTCTGTAGTTTAGGACTGATTYAATCCCTTTTCTGGATGAATCATGTAACGTACCAATATCAAAATTTAATCTTCTGCGTAGTGTAGCAAATTATAGTGATGAGTTTAATTAATTTATTATTGTTTATAGACTGAAGTTGCTTTGAAGAACATTGATCTGTAAATGACAAATAGTAAATGTTCATCTTGCAATTTGATGAAATTATGAATTTTGTGTAATATTTAGGAAATACCAACAAATTTGATAATACATCTAAATAAATAAGTAGACAAATAAGTGACCAGAAGCTGACATAGTTGGGAGCCATATTTGCATATAATATTAAAAAATACCAGCTTAAAAAGCGCATGGCTGATCTACCTTATTCAAACATATTCTAAACAAATGCGAACTTAAAGTATTCCCAAATCCTGTTTAAAAGTATGGAGTGTGTGAAGAATAGCAGTAGGCATTGATTCTGGGGCTCAGATCATCATGAGACATTATTTTAATTCACATCCCCAGCTGTTCTGGGATTTCTCATTGCCGCTGTTCTGCTGCTGAGTCTTCTGTAATAGTGCAGAAGAGCAAAGAAATAGGATAACAGAAATCCACTGAAAAGAGACAAAATCATAATTATTCTCTAATTGTGTGCCAGTCACAATAGCATTTTCTTTAACTATGTAAAAGCCCATCTATTTTGTAGCAATGGTACAACTGGCAATATTTCTCTGAAAGATGAAATTTACTACTTAGGCAAAAATACTTCTTGCCAAGTACTCTAAACTGAAGTCAATGGAATTTGAGAAGGTTCAATGATCTTTGCAATCAGATCTGTTCTTACTGACGGATAGCATCTACCAGCCTTTTGTTATATAATTGCATTCTTATTGACCAATCAGAATTTCCCCTTAACAGGAATTAGTTGGGCACTTGCAGCTTACATGGCTGGAATATCAAGGATTTGAAGCGTGTCTTGAGCAAGAAAAGTGAAAGTAACAACAAAAAAAGATGCTTGTCCTTTGGGGAGAAAAAAACAATTGATCCTCAGAGCAATCTTCAATARTAATATAGCAATACCGACTTAATGCTAAAAACAGAGGAAGAAATAATGGGTTTTATTACATTTGGTTTTAACATTTTTAACTACTGAATATTGTGTTATTTCTTTTAAAATCTAGAAGAAGAGAGAAAGAAAAAGAAATTTAAATCCTTTAGTTTTTAGACTTGTAGAAAAAAGGCTTCAGTTGACCATGGGGAGGGTTAAAAATCTTTAAAATTACTAATAGTTCATTGCTATCTATACACATTACTAAAACAATATTTAGTTTTCTGGAGTAAAAGATATTTTGTTGTCTACAGCTAGCAAATACTGTCCAGCAGAACTTCCTAATTCTATCTTGAGAGTTGAAAAGGA
>NW_028186890.1:1346859-1389005 GCF_003343005.1 Rhea americana
GGGGCAGGAGCATTAAGTTTGCCGTATGACCAGGTGTGAAGTGCTTTTCAATCATGTCTAAAAATTTCTATGTTGTACGCTGCATTTAGGGGAGATATTTACCTAGTTTCATCCATTCAGTTTTGCTATACGGGGAATTTTTTTGAACGAATCTGTGTGAAAGTGCAGCTGTGATAGATGGTATTTGTTTCATTTACGTYTGTGTGATATGTTCTTTTAAAAAAGAAGGGATTAAATCAGGGAGAGATTGCTTCTTCCCTCAGAGGTAAGAGAGCTCAGCTGGAGAAAGAAATTTCAGGTTCATAAGTGGGGCAAAAAGAGAAAAGGAAGGACCTTTGAGCAAGGATTTTGTAGCTCATGCTGATTTTAAGGAAGAAAAAGGAGGGGGAAGCATCCCTRAAGTGAGAGACTTCCAAAGGATTTATCTGCAACTGATAAAGCCACTAGAACCACGTTCAGGATGGGGAGACTCTGTCTTACAAGGACAGAGTTTGAAGGGGAAGGTTTGTTTATAAGTCCATTTTATTTCTCTTCGGCCTTATCACTGTGTCTATTCTGACTATTCAAAGAAAAGGGCTAGGAAAAAGTAATTCAGAACTCGTATTTACTCACAATCACTTTGTAGTAGAGTACATGGTGTTGTTTTGGGAAAATTGTTTATACAGTACTTGTGTAGGTCTTTTTCAAGCAAATTCCGTTAATAGAATCAACAATACTTTTTGTATTTTCTAAAAGAAAATGAGTTCCCATTAATATTTTTCATTATGCATTGATTATGAAGAGAAACATGTTTGTCATTAATTCTAGGAGACCATATCTTAACTACCCATCAAAACTGCAATTTGAGGGATTTTGTGTTTGTTTTCTGGTATATCGTATCTTGAAATAAATCTGTAATATATTAGATTCATTATTTCCAGTGCTGTGCTCCTCTAAAATATGACCTAAATGGTTAAACCTAGTCCTTTCAAATCTRTTAGCTTCCTTAGTCTCATKCTAAAGTTTAGAAAAAATGTTTTTTWAAAAAAAAACAAAAATAAAACCAACCACTTCTTTTCTCTTTTACTATTGGGAAGCTGTTCTAGAACCAGATGGCTAGGGACTTTGTTTTAATGTCTAGTTTCACTGTTTACAGCTGTGTTATACCCCTGGGTACTGTCTGTTAAATAAAAGGTTCTTACTCACCCTTTAGTTTACACTATTTTTTTCGTGGAGGACAACTGTATTTCCTTTCAGGCTTTCTGCTTTATGTAAGTTCTCCATACTCTGGGCTATACACTTTGCATATCTTTTCTAGGTTGAGTTTATCTTTTTTCAAGGGAGTAATCACAAGTGTACACAGTATTCCAGATAAGCCTTATTAATGATATTTGACAACATCAGTTGTGTTTTCCTATCTGTTCTTTGCCTTGAGCATCCTAGAGGTATATTGACCTTTTTCTGAGCCATATGACACTTATAGATCAAATCATATTCTAATAAGTTAATAAATTAACTTTATTAGTAGTATTTGTTCCCTTCTGCTTTCCAAATGATGAGACTTCAGCTCATAATAGAAATTTTTGTTAACTTGTAAATACAGAAAAATACACTCGGTCACTGCTCTCTATTATTCGAGTAGGCCACACTGTTAAGGTCTTCTCTAATGTTACAGTTTTCTTTTGTTTATCAAGATTGTGGAGCCTAAGAATCACTCCCCATCCTTACAAAAGTCACAAACTGGTAACTAGTTGTATATTTATTTGCTATTGTATGTGTATGGTCAAAGGGGAGTGTATCTGCAGTTATAAAGAAAATGGAGACAGGCTTTACAGAGGTGCATGTGGGAGAATGAGAGACAATCTGCATAAATTGAAATGGATGTAAAGAGAAACTTTTTCACTGTAAAGAACTGTCAAACACTGGTACAGGTGTCCAGGGAGGTTGTGCAGCCTCCATCCTTGCAGGTTCTTAAGACCGAACCGGATAAAATCCTGAGCAACCTGACCTTGTAGTTGGCCCTGCTTTGAGCTGGAGGTTGGACTAGATGACCTGCTGAGGTGCCTTCTAGTCTGAATTTACCTTTGTTTTTCATCACCAAAGACAGGTGGTTGGGATTATTTTTGTTCTTTGTTATCTTTTTCTCCTAGTTTTGGTCTGATGAATCTGTTCTGCTTCTTTAATTGTCGCAGAAGTGCCCTATGAAATCAAGCTCTGGTAATCCATCCTCAGTCTATTGCAATCTTCTTGGGAGACATCCTGAAAATAAAAAAAGTACATTTTATACTACAGAAAAATGTATAGAAAAGCAAAAATGAAGAGAAAAACTGTCTTGAGGAATGCATCTAGGGCAATTCTCCCTGAGGCAGCTGCATAAAAACAGAATGTTCTTGAATTGATGAATTTTTTTTTTTATAGGTTTATTGTTTATACTGCTATAGGTTTGTACAACGGGGTTTTGGGGAGTAGGGTAGGTTAGATGGAAAAGTCATGCATGGAACTTTTTAAGAAACTTTTTTACTGCCAAAAGCAACTTTTAATTACTGCCATAGATGAAGCCCATTTGTTCAATAGGCTATACCTTGTTTAATAACTAAATCCCAGGCCATTTTTTTCAAACGTATGTCCCTACCCTAGAACTATATAAATATCTTCATATCAAATATTCTTTTGCTTCATCCTATCAGGCTTTTCTTTATTTATTATATTGTATAGTAAGGTAAATTCATTAATTACACTGAAATAAGAGGAAGCTGCAGAAACATTATTTTCAATGTGATTCATAGCTTTAGATGTTCATACTGAAACACTTTTAAACAGTTTAATATTGAGGTAGTTTTTGCCATAATAAAAATGATCTAAACTTGTCCATTCTTAGCTTCAAAAACTTGTGACAGGGAGATGTATATTTTAAGATGTATATTTTATGTCTATATCTAGACTCTTCTCATTTCTGTGTTTAGTTTTGCTTATACCATTTAAGTACTCTGTCAGTATGGATAGGATGTATGGTTTGAACTTATACCAAAATTAATATGCTCTTACTCTAGAGACTGACAGAAAGGAGTTGATTTAACTGTGAATTCCTAACACATGAATTCATTGTGGAGTCATTTGGTACCACTTCTGTGGAAGCAACCTCAAGATTCAAACAGATTTGCCAGATGAGGTGCCTGAGTGATTCTGTTCCATAGAGATCACAAAAATCACTCAAGCCCAATCTGTGTTAGCCCCCAAGAACTTCAGGACAGTATAGGCATCATAGCAGTCTAAGGCTGTTATGATTTCCAGGAGAAGAAAAGCATCAGATCAGCAGTTATGAGTAGCAACAGAGAAAGAAAGTTCAGACTCCCAGCTGTGATAAGCATCATTAATTTGGTAAGATTTTTTGGCTGTAGATAGAGTTTGACAGACATTTCAAGAACAAGTCATTTCAAGTGATCTGAGAWTCAGTGCAAAATATTTAATGCAGGCCTTTCCAAGAAGTTTAGTGAAGTAGCTGATTTGCTGAATGCTTACCCAAGTCTCCAGAGCCTTAAGGGAATTTTACATGTGTTTGATTTCACATACTCTTTTTACAYATGTATTTATATATTTATATCTATAAATAGCTTTATAATTCATTCTACAAGCATATGGAAACCATGAAGTTGTTACGTATGGATGTTTATAGCTAGCAGTTTTCAGCTTTATCTGTTTCGTATTAAACCTCTCATTTCTAGCTGGTGATCTTTTGCTTACCAATTTGATGGAACCAAATGCACTAATACATCAGTTCTCCTTTCATCTTCATATAGATACTATTTCCTAGCTCTTTCACCCATCTACATTTTTTCCACTCTTGAGTCCTTGATCTTCCTCCCAAATAAAGCATCTCAGCCCATCAGAGCATACTGGGAGCCGACTGCAAATAGCTGAACACTGCAACACTTCTGCCTCAGATTTGACATCAGATCCTGGCCATTTTTTAAAATATAGATTCCACTCTCAAGTACACTTATTAATCCAACCTTGATTCTTTTTTGTATGTTTTGTACATGTATGTGGTGTGTGTGTGTGTGTTTTGTTTTGTTTTTTTAACAGAAATACAACAGATCCTTAAATACGTGTGTATCTATCTCCATCCAAAGTAAGTTAAAAATGAATGGCTCTTTTTTGGGTATGAACTACAAAATTAAACATTTGGACAGTCAAATAGATTGTAAGGATGGTTGGGAGGACAAAGTAACTATGCAGGGAATTCCAATTTGGCACAAGAAAGGCAACAGATCCAGGGGGCTGTGCCAGTGGGCAATGTATTGGTGCCGATGAATCTGTCTATGTTGTCATTAAGTCTGTTTGTTATTGTTTATCTTCTCGAGGACCATCATCATTTGTCACCATCCAATTTCTTTCAAAGCATCACATCATACTCCCAAATTTATTTCCCACTGTATGGTTATTCAGTGTTGGTACTGCCGAATGCCTGCCTGCTTAGTGCTGGACATAGGCTGAAAAGTTGGCTGACATGTGAAGGTTTAAGTGAGTGCCAAAGTATGAAATTATTTCCAGTGTACTTCTAGGAGGGATTTTTAAGGTTTCTTTATTTTCTCTCTGCTTACTCTCAGGAGTCTCTTTGTAGGACCTGCTGGTTTTTTTCTGTTTACTCACAAAGAAACCTTGGTGTAAGTTACAAGGCAGGAATGTAAATGTGAAGCATTTAAAAGAAATTGTCTTCCTTTCCTTTATATTCTGTTTCTCCAGTGAGATGATGTTGCTCCTTTGCATCTATGCAGATTTTCAAACTTTTCTTATGTTTTGAGGTGAGGGGAAAATGCAGTAAAACATGGAAAGCTCATTGCTATAAAGGAATGATGGACTTCCTAACAATTTGTAGAGAAGAGAAGTAGGGTGATCCTCAAAAATGCTTCTCAAAAGATCAGAGCCTATCACCTACACTCAGCCTTCAGAGATGGAAGTTGTACTCCTTTCCTCACATAGCCCCTGCTACTGAAGTCTTCCATAGCTGCAGTTAGTCTAAGAACTGGAAWAATTTTGCACTCTAGAAAAGGAATAGACAATGTGTATACATGCATACACACACACATGTATGTATGTGTGTGTATATGTATATACACAGCCATAAACCTATTATCATCATTGCATCCCAAGTCTTTTTTGTAGTTTGGGAAAAAAAAAAGTATTTTCCCCTTCCTCCGCAGAATATCAGTTACTATTTTTAAGCAAAGAGAACTTTATCTTTAATCATCAGTACTTATATCAATAATAATCTGCACTGTAGTATAGAAATTGGAGAGGTCAGAGAGCATAACTACAGGAAGTAAAAATGATTAGAGAATCACTATGAACAGTATTTATATAGCATTATCCATTTATAGGGGTTGCAGAGAAAAACTAGTGATTTTCCCCCAGTAGATCAGTGGCAGATACAGGAAACATAGAAAGTGGAGGTAGTTATGCATAGGGAAAACCCAGGATGCACACATGCTCAGATGATGGGAGGAGCACTAGGATAGTTCTGGACCAAAGGGGTATTTTTCTTTGAGAAAGAGAGAAAGAGGAATAATGGAAAATGATGAGAAGTGTTATGAGAAACAAAATGGAAAGACTGATGGGAACTGAATAATATAGTCTTTTGTAGAAATCATGATTGAAGTTGGCAAATCTCTCAAAATAATGAGAATTTTATTATGTTCTCAGAATTTTTAAAATAAAAATTTCTTTTTGGAGTTCCAATTTCTGAGCTTTGAGAATATACCAGAATCAAAATTTCTAGCCTTTTAATACTAATAGATACCTTGTTATTTTTACAACAGAAGAGGTTGAGGTGATGATCTACATACATTTATTTGAAAAATGGTAGGAAGATAAATTTTTAAAAATTTTATATGTATTTCTGAATAACTTCTGTATTTATGGTTAGAATCTCAGTAGCCTCATCTCTCAACTAATTCCAGGAATAGTAATTAGTTTCTTTACTTAGATACATTTATTAAAAACAACCTACCAGCTAMAGGATGACTTTAAAAAATTGCATTTGACATAATATCATAGCCTGAAGTCACAGCCTGGTATCACGATGCATTTGTTAGCCAATATTCCATTAATTCATGCACAATAATTTTACATTATGAATGCTGACCTTTGCAAGAACATCTTTTTTTTCTTTACCAATGAATTACATACATTTTTATTATCAACTGTGATTTAATCTTGTAACCATCATATTAAATGCTGCTACTTTTAATATTGAAAGGATAAATATGCTTGAACTGACTTCTTACTGTGTTTAGAAATCTCAGAAAAACCATACTATGCAAACAAAGGAATCCAGATTCTGGATTTTTTTTTTTTTTTTTTTTTAAGAAATGTGTTTCACAAATCCATATTGAAATAAAATCAAGGCAATCATATACTCAGTGTATGTATATTAGAGCGTATGAGGCATATCACAGAAATAAGAATATTTTATAAGAGAAAACCCTGCTTTTGTAAAAAAAAAAATAGTAAAAGTCAACAGACAACAAAATTATTGTTGATACAATTTTGCATGGTAGAGAGCCTGCAAAAGACAGCAGGACACACTATTATGTTAACTAATGAATAAGGAGGCAAATCTAGAAATCAGAACTAGAAATGTTAAAAATAAAGTGTTTTGCTCCTTACTGATTACACCAAATACAGCATATTTTGCAGGATATATCCATTCTGTTTAAGTGCTAATTAAAAATTATTGTAATAGTTTAGAGAAGATTGACTTATTTTAGTGAAATTGAAGTGCTTTACTATATCATCTCACAACTGTCTTTGAAGTTAAGGTCAAAATATTTCATCACGTAGCCACATTCTACCGCTATTGCAAGTGAAAATCTCAAATTCTCAAGAATGGAAAGTTGCAAATAGCAGAAGTTTACTTCAAAAATTTGAAGTTTCCAGATAATCAGTACCATCATATGCTGACAGTAACTTTTTTTTCTGTAAATATGTCTCCTAATGTGTTATATAATATGAATGACCGTTTTAGTAGCCTAAGTGCTTCTTGGTATGCCACACTTGCAAACAATAACAGTATTGTATAACAAAGATAAAGCCTCTTTAAAGCAGTTGTCTAACTAGTGAATAGGGAAGCTGGGAAAGAGACTGGAATTGTTAAAGTGAAAATTATGGTAATCACAAAGAATATTATACTTAAACACGAATTAAACTAAAACTTAAAACTAAATTTTAAATGAAACTTACTGCTAAGTAAAGAATAAACAAGCAATAAATAAAGGGCAGACCTCTCATAGAGAAAGTCTATGAATGTTTCATGAAGTCTGCTGGCCAGAGCTTCATCTAGATTGTTGGACAAGGTACTTTTATACAAATGACTTATAGAACTATAAGATGTGATGGTGTGCACCCATCTTAAGTTAGTTCTGTCTGCAACTCCACTATTTCCTGAGAGCACTCAGTTTCTCCTAATCATTACCAGCAAGTCAGAGTCCACAAAGTGCTTTCTGCCTTGAAAGGTACAGGGAAAGCAATATCACTAAATTTCAATCTCTTTTTTTAATGTAAAATAGGAAATGCATACATAGAGGGTCATCTCTGTGTGCAGAGATATGCTTGAGCGGAAGCTGGGAGAAAGAAAAAAGTGAGAGAGACGATGAAAGACACTGTTCTTGCCATGTTGTCAGTAGGAAAGGATCAGAAATCTCAGAAGAAAAAAAGTTCATGCTAGGTTTCTACCCTT
Source organism: Rhea americana (assembly GCF_003343005.1). Taxonomy (NCBI): domain Eukaryota; kingdom Metazoa; phylum Chordata; class Aves; order Rheiformes; family Rheidae; genus Rhea; species Rhea americana. The sequence continues at coordinate 1,354,574 of NW_028186890.1, forward strand.
ATTAAGGAGTCTTATGAGGTCCAAATGGTTCAAGCAGGCTGCTTCAAATCCAGCACAACTTCAGAACTGATACTCCTTTTGAAGATTTAATCATCAATAAATTACAGTCCTGTTAGGCTAATTAAAGAGCGAAAATGTAAGAACTGATTTAGTATGATGTCTGCCAATATTTTTAAAGATGAGGAAAAAGGGAAGCTTATAAAATAGAATGAAAAATCCTGTCCTCACCAAGTACCTGGGAGTTCATTTTTTACACGCAATGACACAGAGAAGAAAAAAATCCTTAAATAAAAACTATTACAGTTTGAGTAGCATACTATAACTAGAGTCCCCATGATATATTATTCTTTTATAGCACATTATATCATAGTATATATTTAAATGCACCATTTTTTTGAACTAGACAAAGAAAAAATGTCTATTACAATAAATATGGTACATTTAGTTTTTCTGCTGTGCATTAAAACATGTGAATAAAGTAATACATAACACTTTAAGTCACTGTTCCTTCCTCCCTTCCTCTTCTAAGTTGCTTTATATTTACCAGCAGTTCCTCTGGTGTTTATTATCTCAAGATTTCTGTATGGCATCTCCTGAGCTGCTTTAATCAACATTTTAATAGACATATTCTCATCCTAATATTAATAAGAAGACCTGATTTCATTGGCATTCCAATACTTGCTTCAACTGTCCTTATTTTCTCTTTAGATCCTATCTGACTCGTTATTTTATAGAGCCATAACTGTAATTGATATTAGTTAGAAAAACCAGCAATGTCCTCTGAGAGATGGGATAAGAGCTGTTCAGCTGTGTATCATAAGTCCTATTTCTGCAAAATCTTTCTGGTTAGAGTCAGATGCATTTCATTTAAAAACTATCTCTACTATTCCATCACTGCTGCTTGTGGTATTGCCAATTGCTATAACTTGCAACATAGTGACAAACAGAAATCCCTTGATGACTACCAATTTGTTACAACACTTTGCATTTATATTTATCCCAAAGGATACTGAAATGTTATATTTGCCAGGCACACAGCAATCACTTCACCTACCAGTGAATCATAGACACCACTGGAGTGGAACACAGCAGATGTTTAACTGCATAACGCAATACTACACAACAGTTTTAAGAGAGAAAGTGAAAAATACCCTATCAAAATAACACTACAGAAGGAATTTGGGAAAGCAGAATGTAATTAAGCTAACTGCAGTTTATATAAGAAACTTACGGTAACATGTTATTCTTGCAAAAGTGTTCATAAGATCTTTATTGGATATGAGTGACAGAACAGGAATGGTAGAATAGTTTTGTACTTCACCTTCAAAGTCAAACCTCCTTCAGCATAATGGCCTTTAACACAGAACCAGAGACAGTCAACTCTGCTAGTGTTTAGAAGGTGCAGTTAATGTAAGATAGTCAACCACTGAGTGACAAGAATAGTATTAAGTATCTACAAAAGTAGGAAAACAGCATGATTATGAGAAGAGCCAAGCACTAATCATTTATGACAGCACCATTCTGGAAAAATTATTTTCGCTTTGGTGAAGTTATTTTGGATTTGTGTCACTATAAATGAAACACCAGATTCTAAGGCAGAGCCTGTAATACTTCATTTGGTTGAGATACTAAATAATGAATAAACTCTGATTCCTACACAATATGTTCTCCATTATCTTAAGAGCACAGCATATGTTACAACCTAGCATGGCTCTGATGCTTCATATTTTTATAAAATGTTTACATAAACCATATTGCAAACAAATAAAAATATTGAGTTTTTTTGTTTTTTGGGTTTTTTTTTTAGCTTTAAAATAAAGGAACCCTCACACCAAGAAATAGTTTGTTTGTTTTTTTTTTTTTAAAACCCACATGTAGTGTTACATAAACTTCCTTAGCTGCAGTTACCACCAGGAGGACAAGACTGAGAGGAAATGAGACTTTAATTAGATACAATTAGGCAAGAATAAATCAAGCCTTTGAAATCAACTCTACAGCAGTAACCTAGTTGAAATCATCCTGTACATCAGTTAGTTACTAATTTTGATATTTTACAGTGGTAACAAATGATTTTAAATTGATTAGTGATTTGTTCACCATTACTGCGTAAATAATGCTCTCATTGCTTATGGCAAGTTAATTTTTGTAGGCCTTTCTATTATTCTAAATAAACCTGAGTTTTTTAGTTTTGTTCTTTTAATTAAWTTAATTTTATATGACAGTTGATGAACAAGGTTAGGGTAAATCTTCATAAATTCTCCAGCTTTTTCTCTATACATATTCACTAATTCACAAAAATCTTGACTACAGGACTCACTGTAAAATAATTTTATGCCTTTATTGTAATACTGCTTAAAAAAATCTATGAGAGAAAACTAAATTTCAAGGACTTACTTAGAGAAATACTGCAGCTATTGAAACAAGCATAACTATGAATTATGCAAAGGCTGAGCATGTTATAGGATAAAGTAGTCTATACGTCATGGACAGCAGTAACAATCTAGAGTCATTTGAGAGAAAGGATTTTTTTTTTTTTCATCCTGATCATACTGACTACGTAGTAAAGTGAAAATAGCAAACTAAATAACTAAATGTTAGAATAAACATTCTAATATTGTCATTTGGAAGTAGTCGTCATAACTGAGTGGAGGCACCACCCAATTGGCTACATAGCAATATGGCTACATAACAACTGAAAAAAATTAGAGGTCTTTGTTTTCTTAGAAAGCATGCACATAATAGAACACTTCACAATAAACTCCATCCTGAAGCCTTGCTTGAACTAATGTGGTATTTCTGTAATATTCACAATTCTGTTATAAGTTGCTAATGAGCATGAAGTTTGTGCTTAGATCAAAAACGAACTAATTTTTTGTTCAGGACTTGCTGGATCTTCAAATCTTATACATACCTGAAGATAGTTGAGGATAGATATACTTGTTCTGAATCCACAGTTCATCCTGAAATTTGCCCCATCAAACCCATTGCCCCAAGTCACTGAGAAGAACACAAACACAGAATTTTGCCACTCACTGAATTACTTTCATTGTATGGTATGAAGAAGCAGGACTTTTATCATTGGTTTTAATGCTGTTTGAAGCCATTTGTTATGTTTATTAATGATCATGTTCAGAATGCCATTATGATGTGCAGAAATATATTTTCATACTTCTGAATCACAGAAATAAATAGTTAGAAGTTTAAAAGGCCAAAACARAGGGATAATATGTAAGAGTTGTTCTCTTACAAACATTCTTCTAATTATTGCGGTGGGTTTTTTCACTTAACAGAATAAGATATTACTTACAATGCATAAAATTTTTATTTGGTTTGGAGGAAACTATAGGTTTTCCAAATTGCATTAAAAATACCATTCATATTGCTCGAACTTAAGAAGAATTCTCTCTGAAAAACCTATTAGGTGTTACTATGAGACCTAGTACAGGAAACTTAATTCATTCTAGACTATGCAGAGATTTTCTAAAGGGACTGCTGTCCAGACATGCCCCATATTTTCAAATAAGAACACAAACTAGTTTGTCAAAAGCAAAATAATAGAAGATATAAAGATTACTGAATATGCCTATGAATTTCCTTTGCTTATTTTAATATCCTATTCAAATTTATTTAGTAGATTCCATATTTGTTTTGCCAATTAACTGACAAAGAAAAACATACCTACACTCTCTTTTAGTTAATAAAGAAGTCCCAACACAAATTAAGCCATTGTTTGCAGCTGAGCAGGTGGTCTGCTGCAAGTTCAGGAATAATAGTAATAATATAATTTCCTGCACTTACTTAGTATCTTTCGTTCTAATAAATGCATTTCAGAATTATTAATCTTGAGAAATATCACAGAAGTGGAAAAGAAATGTGACTTTTAACAGACAGGTGTTTGCTCTGCTTCCTCAATAAATATTCCCATTCAAACAATGGATCAAATTGGTTATGGATCTAAATAAACCAACTTTTTGATCAATATGATATTGTAAGGTAATATAATATTGTTTTTTATTAATTAAAGGGAGTTCCAGCCTCAGTAGATTCTTCCCTACTGATGAAAATTAGAAGGTCCGGTCTATAGTCCAGTATTACCCAGCTCATAAGTTGCACTGTAGCTGCTGTAAGTGAAAAATCTAGAGAAGAAACCCAAGAGATCTTATAAGGAGCTGCCAGGAAGCCAATCAAATACCCAGATGCTATACTGGAAACACAAATCTGAGAGCTTTCCATCTGGGGTCTTGCATCTGCCAAATTTGTCACATAAGTGGTCACAGCAGTTAGGTTCTGTGCTTCAGATGAAAGTAAAAGGCACCAAAGGGAGCCATTTTCCACCCTGCAATCAACAGGAAAATGCTGTGCCAACAGCAAGTGTAATCATATCTACAGCAATGTGCTGATGAGCTCTGAAAATGTTTAGTAGAATAAGAGAAGTCTCTAGAATATAGAGAAATCAAATACACTGTGCATAGACATCAAATTATATGATAACATTTATGATTAAAAATATTCATTAGCCATAAGCCATCTATAAAAACAATCACACTAAGCCAATAGTAGAACTACTCAGGATTGCCTTGCTTGATTACATACTGGTCCTATCTTCACAGGTAACTCAGCCATTAGTAAAAGCATTTACTCTTCAATCTCTGGTCTTAGGGAGTCTAAATGTTATTTTTTTTTCTGGCTAAATATTAAGAGGTTTATTGGTCAGAGAAAAAAGAAGACTTGAATTAAATTGAAACAAACCCCTACCCTCAAACCTCTTTTCATTCAGGGATAAAAGGTGTTAGTGCTTCATTCAACAATTTTCTCCTAAGCGATTAACAGTAAGTACAAGTAAAACTGTCTTCTGTCCTTAACTGATGCATAGCTTCACTTAGGTGATGCATATATCCTTGGCAAGATGCAACATTGTCTTTCTCTACTTTTGCCTAGGTTAGATTATAAACTGAGCTAGTGGCTTTCTTGCAACGTTATGTGCATCACCTAGTACAGTAAATGACTATCCTATATGGAATCCGCTATAAACAAAAAAACAGAAACAATGAGCCATAGAAATACTATAAACCGGAGTTTTATATAAACCAGTTTTCAGAACAACAGAGAATGTAACCTCCAGAAGTCAGGATACCCACTATGACTGCAGGTGTTAGACAGACAATCTACTGTGTTTCTAAATAGCATTATTAGATAATATAAATCATACATAAGTTTCACACAGTAGATTCATTTCACAAAGATGGTTAATAAAATTATATTCATGGGCAAGTGAATTGGTTGAATCTCTTTTACAGCTTGCAACGGACCAAAAACAACCTAAAAAGTGTTTTCATTAAAGATGTTCTAATTTATTGTTATTTTTCTTTGAAGAAGAGAAAGATTGTCTGAAGATATGAAGGTTCTCCTGAACTGACCCTAATAAACCGTGGGCGCACTCTGATACAGCTAATGCGTGTTAATGAGGGAACCATATGAATGCTATTTGTTATTCTTGATAATGTATAGCCTTGGGAAGACAGCAAATTGGGGAAGCTACAGAGTAACATATCATCTCACTCCTTCTGGCTTTTTGCTCTAGTAGTTCATTAATTTGTATAGCAAATGTGGAAAATATCAATATATCATCAATATTAATGTACTAGCAAGTATGGATGTTAAATATTTATCTGGGACAGCTGCTAAAGATGTGCTGTCACTGTCCTAAATGACAAAACCCTCAGAATTTAAGAAAATTTTTCCTAGAATACTAGCGTATTTGCTTTTTGGWTTTCCATGGTCCACCGTACACTGTTTACATGTCTTGCACAGGTGCAGTATATCTTTACAGAATGAAACTCCTTCAAAAATGAAGGGTTACACATGCAAGCTGCACAACTGTCATCGCTGCAAAGTGTGGAGAAAAATTAAGTCGAATATTTTCCTGGACCAGGGACTGCAACATGAATTCTAGGAGGTTGGAAGACCACATTTTGGTTAGTTTTCCAGACTAGATGGCTCTAAAAGGCAATACTAGATGTATTGCATTTCTTTAAGATTAGCCAGCCCCTTTCTCTTTACAGTTTATCCAAAGACTTCCACATATTTTCTCAAGGCTATTAAATGAGGCATAATGCCAATATATTCTAATGTCATTTCCTGAAGTTTCTCCTRATGAAACAAGACAAAACAGAAAGCGAATTAATTTATTAATTCATGTTGAAGGAAATATGTGTGAAGCTACCACGTTTATTGCCTACTTGTTTATTTCCAGGATTTTTTTAGGAGAGTATCAAGGAAGAACTACAGAGGAAGTTAAAAACRAAAGATAACAAAACCAAAACACCTCGGGATTATGCAATAGCTAATCTGTGAACAATAGATCTGACAGAGATGGCTGTACTTTGTCTTGCATGCTCTTGTCATATTCTTCCGAGCACTACTTTTGCTGCATTCTGTGAGTAGACTAGACTGTTCTCTGATAAAATTCAGCGGTTTAAAACTTATTTGCAAAGGTAGCACAACTCTCCACATTATTGCAAAAAGCAATTTTCGTTCTTCTCCCTGACCCAAGAATACAACAGCACCTTGAACTCATCCTCTTCTGCTCCTGCTGCTTTTCAAAGCATGGGAAGTTCATAGGGGATTTTCAGAAATTTAATTAGAACTGTTTGTTTTGTTATGCAAAGCASTACATCATGCAATACTCACTTACTGATTGCTGACAAGCACCAGTGGATTGCAGTAGGTACATTACCTCAGAGAAATTCTTCTTAAGAGCTATGGACAAGACTGCAGCAGCAGATGATTGTCTTGCATTCAAAAATGTTTTAAATGTAGTTGCAAAGAGGTGTACCATAGGACATATCATGATTTTGAGAAAATGCAAAGGCAATGAAAGAAAGAAAGAGATCTTCAGCTGACAGAATGAATTAAAATAGTATATAAATGGAATAAATGGGCTCCCCGGTACAAGAGAGACATGGAGCTACTGGAGAGAGTCCAGCATAGGGCTACGAGGATGATCAGAGGGCTGGAGCATCTGCCCTATGAGGAACAGCTGCGAGAGCTGGGCCTCTTCAGCCTGGGGAAGAGACGGCTGAGGGGGGATCTTATCAATGTGTACAAGTATCTGAAGGGAGGGTGTCAAGGGGATGGGGACAAACTCTTTTCAGTTGTCCCGTGTGACAGGGCAAGAGGCAATGGGCAGAAAYTGAASCACAGGMAGTTCYGCCTGAMCGTGAGGGGGAATTTCTTCCCTGTGAGAGTGACGGAGCMCTGGAACAGGTTGCCCAGAGAGGTTGTGGAGTCTCCTTCTCTGGAGATCTTCAAGGACCGCCTGGATGCAACCCTGTCTAACATGCTCTAGGTGACCCTGCTTGAGCAGGGAGGTTGGACTAGATGATCTCCAGAGGTCCCTTCCAACCTTACTGATTCTATGATTCTATGAAGGTAGTACAAATATAGCAAACTGGAGGTAAGTGTATCTTGTAATAGTGTGACAAGAAGGAGAGATTTAGGAGTGAACTGTTTGGTTTTACAAAGCAAATGGAATGCATTCATAAGAAAATAACCAAAGAGCTTGAGGAGATTCTCCTGATGATAGGAAAGCTAAAATAGAACTGAAATAGTACTACTCCTAAGAGAGTTCCCATCATCCTACATTAAAGGCTCAGAAAGGACCATTGTTTTGAAAGTTATAGAATAAAAGAAAAAATGAGCAAAAAAATTCACCAGTGATTGTATATCAGTGTGTTGGTTATTTTTTATTCTGGCTCTAAACAACATTTTTTAACTGGAATCTATACAGAAAATAAAAAGGAAGCATTTTCACCACATACAATCAGAAACTGTTCTGGGAAGATACTGAAATAGCATTGTATACTTTATATGTGAATAATTACCAACAGAAGTCATAAGAAAACACATAGCAAACATTTAGATATATTTTGGGAGATGTTTTATTAGATAGACATCTGATTTTTTCTTGTGATTTTGAGATGATTGGATATAACATTGGTTATATTGAGCTTTCAACCATACAGGATCAACACAGTTCTTTATGGAGGGAGGCAAATATTTGAGAAGGAAGTCATATCTCAGAATATTGAACCATGTGGTTTTTATGTATTTGAACTCTAGGGCTGGAGCTGATACTCAATATTCTTGTAATTAGTTGGAGAGAAAGAAATAGGGAACCTACTCTTTGAGGAGCTCCAATTTTGTTGTATAGCTATTCAACGTAGTGCTCTAACAGATTCAGACAATAAATGAAGAAAAAAGTCAGACAATTTGTCTTCCGCTAATTTTTAAGCAACACAGTGTTATCTGTTGTCTGTTTCAGTTCATTTTAATTATTTCTTAGAACCTCTCCCTTTAGTCAAGGCAAGTTCTATATAGGATTCAGTCCTACACTGTAAAAGCAAATCTATGTATAACGTGGCCTGCTCCTGACCATCATGCTTACTTTAGAAATATCTTTAAAATCCTTGAAGTATGCCACTATGCAGATAAGATTAGGAAGCTATTCAACTACTCCCTGTATTAAATTCAGATGAAATAAACTGCTGAAAGAACAAAGAAAGGGAGATTGATGGGTAAAGAATGTAAGACAAGAGGATGACAAGCATTTTATGATGAGCTGAGAAAACCAAATTACCTGGCTATTTGTATAACCCCATATATGTATTATAGATATTGACTTACATATTGGTGGGCAAACTAGAATCCAATATGAGGATTATTTCTGCATTATTCTTAAGCAAACTATGCTCACTGATTTGTGAGTAGAAACACTAGAAGTCATGGAGTCTTGCAAGAAGGTGTTAAAACCAACAGCAAAACTAATTAGAAAGCAATAGTCCTATGGTCTGGCTGCTAATGAAACTCTATATTTGTGCATCTGGAGCTACTTTGATGCTGAACCATGGGTGTTTAGTTTTAAGGCATAGAACACAACATGCTTGTATGGTAGTGCAAAGTGTCTGCTGTATTCAGCTCAGTTGGTAGCCTCCACCTTGAATCATAAGAGCTTAATCAATGATTCATGAGCAATTCATCAAAATGAGAAAAGTTCCACATCAGACATCACTGGAAGTCTTAAAAATCTTTTCTTTAAAAACCAACAGAAAAGGTTTATAAGGCAATAAATATATTCCAGAGTCAAAAATTCAGAACCCTTGCTTATATGTGTAAAGAATCATGTATGCCAAATTCTTCCACAGCCAGTGAGTGTTCTCATGAGCTAAGGCAGACTGGAGAGCCAATACAGAATCAACATTATTATCCTGGTTATTGCAGGTGAAGAGGAAAGAAGGTGTTTATTCTGTTCCTTCACCTGAAATTGTTTATTTGTGCTGCATAGCATTCCAAGTCCTCCAATCAACTTATTTTGTTATTAATTATTAGTAGGAGCACTAATGTAATGCTTAAGCTTATCTTGGCTTTGGGGCAAGTGACAGACTTGAGGTTGTAGACAGAAGCTAGGACTACTATATTAGTCTTGCCAAAATTAATTTATTCTTATTTTTTGAGAAATGTTAAGTATGAAATATTCTTTTAGATTTATATATATATTATTAATATCGTAACAGAAGACAGTGAAATAAGAGATTTAATATTAATGGGGATATAAAGCTGAAGGAAGAYAAAGATATAAGAAAATCAAGAGAATTAAGGTATTTGTTAAAATTATCTAAAAATCTGTACACTTTATTGCTATAAATAAACATTTAACCACACATTGTTGAAAACTTTGACTAAAACTATTGTATCGTAAGTATATGTTTCTGCTGTCCAAGCAGAGACACAAACTTTTCATAATATGATTTCTGGTAAAAAACACTGTTTATAATGTGGCTGTTCTAAAATGATAGATTATGAAATCCTTTTTCAGTAATTATTCCTACACATAAGCTCATTTTCTGAATTTACTGGGAGAAAATATAAAGAAAAGCCCAAACAAAGACCATAAATTTTGGAATGAATATTTACGTATTATTATTAGCATTAGTTTATTAACTTTCATTTATCTTTTTTTTTTTTTTTAGATTTCTAAATGAAAACTATTGTTATCTATTCACAGTTCTGAGTGGCTATAGCATAACTTCCTAATATAAATATTACATTCCTTCCTAAAATAAATATATTACATTCACCTCATCATTTCTTAGGTAGCCTTAATAGAAGGTGGAAGAGAAAAAAAAGCTTTATAATATGTTGACTTCTAAAAATTTGAATCCTAGACCAATTAATTGATAAGGAAATTATTTTCCAAATCAAGGACCCTTATAGATAATCTGCCAACTACCTTACTATTTACACATCGAGTGCCTAGATCAAGTATCTACTGCTTCCTTTCAAGTAGACAAGTCTTAAAACATCAAGGATTTACAGGCTTAAATTGAGCATCTTTAATTTCATCCAGAAACTTTTAACAAACCAATACAAATCATGTAACTCACACTGTACYCTGAATATACAGCATCCATCCAGAATGGTGTTTTGAAGACAAATTATTCAATGATGTAAAGCACTCCAATTGTAGTAATAAGTACCATGAAAATTCTATTTAAATAATTATTCATTTTGTATTCAGAACAAGACTTGAACAACATTAAGCCTGTGGCTCAGGCCTCATTTACATTGAACAACTCTCCCTGTATCATGTTCTCTCACTTCATTCAGTAAAAACTGACCACACTGTATAGTGAGTGAGACCTGGCCCTTTGAAGAAATGTTGTGTAGACGGTAACAAATCAGTAACACTTAACACTGAATAGAGGTGACATTGATTCTATCATTGCTATACTTACAGATGTCTGATTTTGCAGCCTTAGTGTTCTTGAAAAGTAGTTTTTGGTATGCATAGTTTAAACTTTTATATTTTTTTAAATCTGCAAAGCATCATAAAGGCTTAGCTTTGCAAGTCTGTTGGGATATGGATAAGCACTATTACTAACCTTACTTTGCAATTTCTCAGGCCTAAATTTACAAATACCCTTTCATTTTGCTACTTGAGTGGACCTAACTAGAAAGACACCAGAAAACCAAAGCATTCAACATACCTAAAATCATAATGAATTTGCCCAATGTCATACAAATAATACCCAAAAGAACAAACACACAAGGAAAATTACCAGCATTTCTTGTCCACATTTCTTTACCTAATTATGCCAAACATGGAGAAGGCTGCGTATCCCTCCCCTGGCTCTGATATGTTTGCCAGAGACATATATGTGTACAGTGACCTTAATAACTCTTGGATGTAATAAAGAAAAACTAAGATTGACCTGGAGCATGATTGCTGGAAGGAAGTAAACAATGTTGACCTGGAGATTAGTGATGGTAGTGGCCTGAAAGTAAAATGAAGAAATAACAACTCTTCTAGGAGATTAGTGCCTGAAAGTGGCATGAGGAAGAATCCAGCAGTAGTCAGTGAAAGACATATTAATTGGAGGAAATTACCAAAAGCAATATTTGATTGGGCAGTCAATGTAATATCAGGTCAGGAGACTGGTAACATAATCCTAGCCTGATAAAGTGACTAGTGTGTTGGAGGGGAAGTAAAGTTTCCCCAAGGTCCCAGAGGAACAGCGCTGGAATGCTCAGCTAGTGTGTGGAAGCATAGGGCAAAGATTTCTCTGCTGCAGCTGAGGCATGGATTGTAGATATGTGATGTAGCAGATCATATGTGACTAAGAGGTGCATTTATGCATGTTTTAAGTGTTATTGTTTATTACTCTTGTTTAAGAATTTGTTTTATTTACTATCACAGCTAATTTTAGTTACCATTGTATGAATTGTAGCTAATAAAATTAGTATTTGAATTAAGCCAAGGCTTGTCTATTTTCTTGGCATAACCATACCCACTAATTGATCAACTGTCACAGCACACTGTGATGAAATTGGTGCGTGGTGCATTGGCAGAAGGCATGAGAGGTATTGAGATCTGGAAACTGATCCTTGTATTGTAGTGCCATGACTGCTTTGTGACAAATCTGTGGAGAATGCAGGCAGCATGCGGTTGTCCCTGCAAGATGTCCTGCTTCCCTCATCACAACTCCATTTCTCTCTTTGTCCAAATGCAGACTTATGTACAAAGAATGTCAAAAGATCAGAATTTAGAGGCAAAGAAAACAAGCTGAGCTCCATGTAATCATGGTCAGTCTTTAGAAGAAAAAATTATGAAGGCAGTAAAACCAATAGCATATTGCAGATAGACAGTGTAAAGTGCATAAGATAGAGGAGGAGACATTGCTGCACTGCAAGTGCCAACTTGGTAGTTAATCAAGCTATCAAGTATTCATCAGAGTAGTCAGTGCTAAATGGTATCTGCCAGAGAGTGGTATTATCCATGTATGGTACCAGTTCTCAGCAGCTGTCAAAGTTTTCAAATTTGATGCTCACATTTTCCAGGCAATGTATGTTTATGATCAAATGTTAAGGATGTTATATGAACCATTGGATCCCCATGGCTCCAGGAGCCTGAGGTTCCTCTGTCCAGGCTGCTACAGCCAGACCTGGTGCACTCTCAGACCCAGGAGGTTTCTCCATCCCAGTGCCATCAATGGGGCTACTGCTGTTCCTGTTTGCACATCCAGCCAGTAGCAAAATTGAACTTGTGTTCTAGGGAGGCACATGACACCAACATGGCAGCAACACAGCCTGCAACAGGCAAAGCAGCGCCTTTGCCAGMAGCAACATAAACACCAGCAGCACTACCATAAACAGGAATACAGGTAACACCCATGTTCACTTATATTCTTTGAATGTTAGCATGGGCTCTAAGTCTTTAACAGTTATGTTATAGAAAACACAAAGAACATTTTACTCTTAGCAAGATCCCCCTTGAGAAAAATATCTATATATTTATAGATAGCACTGTTTAAAATTGTCTTTCACTGCCCTTTATATTCTCAGAACGTCTCTGATATTGCTTATTAAATTCCATGATTTCAACTGACAAAGTTAACTGTATTCTCTGCTTACATAAATATCAGGATGTTCTTTAGTGCTTATGAACAAATAGGTGCTGATAGATGAGAAATTCTCAAGTGGTTTCTATTGGCAGTAGTATTTTGAATCAATAAGTTTAAAAACAAATAGCTAAACAATCAGATTGCCAGGCTGCTGTCTAGACTTCATCTTCTTTGAAAATTTGTGTCTGTTTTAGTGGCAGTTAAAAATGTTTTTTATGCTTTCTGTCTTAGTATTCAAGTCCAGGATAGCTCCTACACTCAATATATTGTGGGGTCTACTATATCTTTTTACTTGCTAGCTCTGGACTTGTGACTTCCTACATTTTTTCATTGATTTTTTTTTTAATATTCCATATCATCTTCAGTCCTCAGCTGATGTTTATTGAATCCCAGGTTGCTGGAACAAGTATTTGTCCTTTTTCTAATATACTTTGCCCAATGCCATCTTTATTTGCTCGCCTTACATTCAACAACACTTCTGAGTTACGCTTGAGTTTGAATTGATGGAAGCACTAAGGAGAAGTAGAAGGGGTTCTGATTATTTCTTGTTGCTATAAAGTATGAAACACATTATTAAAAATGAATTTCATCTTCCATTTGCAGAAGACTACGCCTTGTATCTAGATTTGTCCTTTGCAATTCCATGCTAAGGAATACCTGTTCAGTATTTTCAATTTGAAACATCTGCATGGAAAAAGAATCAGACATTTCAGCCAAAGAAGTCCCGTTATGGACAAAGGAGAGAAAAGTGCACATTTTAATATTTGCTGTCAGGAGAATAAGGATCCTGACAGGAAAAGCAATTGTTGCTACCTGAGAACAATATATTATGCATATCCCTTAAAGTTCTTTTTCTGCAGGTCTGTTTTGCAGCTCAAGGTCTTTACATAACTGAAAACTAGATTTCATAACAACTTTTCTTACCCAGGTCTGCTTAGCAGACAGATTCTCAGCAGTCCCAGTTCACCCACTCCTTCAGAGCTAGGAACTACAGCTGCACGTTGCAGCTTCTGTCTGAGAGCCTGGAAGAATGATACAGGAGCTTCACCAAAAATGCAGAACTTGGACATATCTCTGGCAAAACACAGAAGCTGGACGCAGACAAGATCCATCATCTGAATAGCTATATACTGTGCTTTTACAAATGGCAAGCCTTAACAGCAAAAGATGAAAGATGTTCAAGAAATGGATTCTGAAAACCAGATAAATGAAAATTTGCAGTAATGCATGTATTTATTAAACAGAAGATGAAGGCTGGATATATCCTCAGATTTTCAGCAACTGGATCATTCAATGAATCTTTTTATTAATATCTTGTATTGGTTCACATAAGATGAAGAATATTACCTTTCATGAAAATCTTGTGGACATTTTTACTACATGCTGATTTCTTTGAAAATCATAATCTGTGATTAGTATTGTAAAAGTTTTCTGAGGAATATCTCAGCCCTTCAATCCAGCACAGAAATTGAGTTTATTCTTAGTGCTCTTAAATATCGTCCTTCTGATTTCATGACAGGAGTTTTCTCTGCAGTTAAAAATATTTGCTCAAAGGTAAAATAGTGTGGGAGAGAGAGGCTTAGTTTCTGCAGAGGTCAGATACTGGAGAATTTTAGGGATAAGTAGAGAAGTAGGAGAGGAAAAAATCACCAGTTGACTACATATAGCTTTTAAAAGGTACCTTACCTACTTCTGTAATTTAACTGAACTGTTTCTCCGTGATAGTTTATTTCCTTGGTAAGTTAAACAAATAAAGAAGCAAGTGCACATAAAAATGTGAACAAAGTTTTCCTTTCAGAACCCTGAAATGAAAAATGAAATTTATTTCCCATTTTGAAGATGTATTTAGTACTACAATTTCACAGGTAGATTGATAAAGTAATGGTTGGCGTGAACCACTGATCACTGCTTTGTGACTATTTTAACTTTACTTCGTAAGTAATGACACAGTCTGAAGTACTGTGCATATGCACAAAGTTCTTTTAACCTTTAGGCTAACCACAGTCAGCAGCTGTCCTTAACTACCCTCAATGCAGTTTAACACTATTAGTTGCATTAACTAATCATGTAATAGCCAATGGAGAAGGGCATTTTGAAACTCGTATTAATTCAATTGAGATAGCTGTTTTAAATAGTTCTTTTCAGTGTGTAGGAGAGCTGGGGAAAGGGAGCTGTCCATCACAGGCTGCAGGAAAAGAAAAGAGGAGATAGATTTTTTTTTACAATACTGGAATAAATGCAATGTTATTAAGTACTAATAAAGATGATCTAGGACGTTTCCATCACTGAAAGTTTTAAAGATTGTGTTAGGCAAATGTTTGTCCTGAATAGTGCAAGGACAGTTGGTCCAGTGTAGGTAACAGAGGATTATATGACCTGACTAGTTCCTTCCTAGCCCTTTAGAAAAATAAAGATTTTGTTGATGAAAGGTCTGGCTAATCCTATCTCTTCCCTGGTTCATCACTGCTTCATATCAGTCCTCTTATAATGAAACCCTTTCCTTTCACTCATCACTACTAGACCAATAAAACAGCAAATGTCAAAGCCAGAGTGTGCAGGCAAATACAAGAGCAGGCATTCAGAAAATAAATGGCTATTTAAGAACTCTGCATTACTACGTATGAATGGCTACAACTCATTTCATGAAAGGTATGTACACATGGAATCAGAAACTGTCCCTGGCTAATCAAGATTACATTTCCACAGAAAGATTTTCAGTCAGTGAAAAGGCTGGCATCTCTTCTCCTAGTTAAAGGTGATTGATTGAAGCAATTTGGAAGAATAAGAAAAAAAATCCCCCAAAATTTTAAATTATAGTATGCAGTTTCATATTATATGAGTAGGTAACAAGTAGATTGAGATACTTTATTATTATTATGATTTTTAACTCTAGGTGCTCCTTACAGGCATTTATTTATAGTTACTATTAGGGCAAAACAAAACTAAACAAACCCTTCTCTTTAAGGTGGAATTTATGTATGGATTTATGATCATAAATTTGAAACTTCCAAGACGTAGCTTGGACAGTGACTGGAACTCATACTTCTTTTGAATCAGAAATTAAATATTCTTAATAAAGTTTCATAATTTTCTATTTCATTGAAAGTGCTTAGCATGCTTACTTAGCATGCAAGGAATACCCTTGAATACCGATATAGTATTCACCAGTGCAGGTGATGCAGGCTTTCTAAATTGAAATTGAAATTTGGTTATTTTGTTTGCTTGTTTGTTTTATTTTCAGACATTCTTCCCTCCGTAAAACTTGYGTACTTGAATCCTTTACTTAGTCGTATTTGTGAGCAGAGAAGTTGTACACAGTTTCCACTCAGGTTGTATAACTCAGTTTCACAAGTCTCTCGGTAAGGGCTCAGAAAATAAAAGCCTAAAAAATCCTCAGAAATCTTGGAAACTCAGATTAGATTTTTCTTATAGTCAATCATTTACTACATATAGCCCATTTATTAAACAACCAAACAACAAAGTATATCCATATTTTCATATACCTAGTTCATCAGTCGCTTAAAGAGCTATTGCAGGAGGTGAATATTTTTAAAATAACTGCTTGTTATAGCATGTGGGTATATGTCTAATTTTCTCTACATATGAGAGTGAGTCTGAATGTTAGGATGTCTTCTCCAGAGAATTCTGAGTCATCTACTGGAAAAAAAGCTGGGCTCCTGTTTTTTAGAAGCAAATTTCTTAAGAATTTGCCATCTAGTTAATAGAAGTAATTGCAGCCACTTCGTGAGTGTATTTTGATTGACACTGAGCACAGTTTTGTTGGAATATAGCAAGACAGCTGTCATTAATAGAGTAATTATGAAATTTTTCCAAGTATGGGAATTACAAGCAGTTGTAAGACAAGAAAACTGGGGAATTTTTATGATCAGTTACCAACTGTTTATTACTAGAATTTCAAAAAGAACTCTGCCTTCAAACAAGAATGTGTATTTTTTTATCATTACCAATATCAGGCCAGTTTGTGCTGGATTTTTGCTGAGGCACACATGGACTGCTGTAAGGCCAGAAGTCTCCTCCTATTGTCTTTTCTAGCAAAACGTCCAAGTACAGTCTCAAGACTCTTGTCTTTTAAATGCAAAAGCTGTTTTTAAAGTGTGAGCATTCTCAGATCTCCATTATAAATAGTGAGCTCCAGATACAAGTCAGACTAAAACCCATCCCTTACACACAACCCTTTTTAATCCAGGCATTCAATTAGTCATTTCATATCAGCTGAAATATTAATAAGAAGTCATGTTAGCTAAGCCTTATATGTTAACTGATTGAAATGAAATATAGTATCAAAGACTTCAAAGCTCAACTAAATGTTAAAATCCAATCATCTTCAGAGTGGAGGTATGTTTGGATTTGAAGTTTGATTCCTGTATCACAGTATGTTCTAATCTGGAATCAATCTCTACAGGATTCAAGACCATCTGAAAGTAAAATTTTGATAAGAGCTCAGTTTGATTTGCTATCCATATATAGAGCCTTGACTAATTGAATTCAACAGTATCCACCGGAAATAAAAGCCATTAGAGGCTCTTGAGTATCTAGAATAATGACCCTACAATAAAATATGTGCTGCTCAAAGCTGATGTGATCTTTAAATAAGGAGTGTCAATATTTTGCCACTCTGTCCTTCTTTCTGGATTAATCACTTTAGATGTTATTCTTTCCCAGAGGTTATAATAAAATACAAAGAAGCTGCAGTCTGGCAGCCATGGACCCATGTGTATTTTTCAATTCAGAGTAAAGATTCAGACTAAACGTCAGTTTGAGGGAGAAAAGGAGAAAATGGTTGTTCTAAATGTTTCTGTTGACCTGAAAATGGAGGCTTGCTGTTGCAAGACTAAAGCTTATCTAGATGTCTAAAGCTTATAAAGATGGATAGCCTAGAAAAGTATCTAGGTTACAGATGTCCAGATCTCTCTGAATCTGAGGAAAATCAGAAATCCAGAAAAGAATAGTGAGGTTTAGGAAATTAATTGTGTTCTTACTATGTAACAGCCATCACAGCTGAGCAACCTTGTCCTGTAGTAGGATGTGACGGAGAGCACTAATGAAATTGCTAAAGAAATTTACCTTAGCAAATGGGAAGAGGGAATTTTAAATTTGTCAGTTAAGACCTTAGGTTTTAACATTCAGAGAAAGCAGTGGAGCAAGGATAGAAAGTGAAATTATATTCGGGAACTATTTTAAAATATGTGTCTATATAACTGAATATGAATCTTCTGTCAGTTTATTTGTGCAGGCTATTTACTAGAGAATAAGCATGAATGTAACAGCTACTGCTAGAGCAGATGGCTCAGGGGCCAAACAATCAGGCTAGCAATGAATTAACTTGTCTCTCCAAAACAACAAAGTCTCAGCTCTGACAACCCTTTAAATACAAGGCTATGAGCATTGTTCAGATGAGGCCTTAAAGATCAATATACTATCTTTACTGCATAAAACATGAGTACAATTATAGCTGTGCCAATTAATACCAAACAATATCTTCGCACTCGTCTAAGAAGAATAATAAGAATACTTATATTAGTGATTTATTTCAGCATTCCAAGTCAATAGCCCTTTTCCTCTGTGTATAATATTTTCCTTGTAGCAACAAGATACTACTGGTACTTTTCTGCACTAAGCCTAAGCCTTATTTGATGCTAAACTATTCCTCTATGATGTTTGGGCCCCATTCTGTGGGTACTACACACACACACACACATATTCTTCCATTAAACAATATGAGGCCACTTGTTTGAGTAAGGGTGTTGGATTTATGTATTTCTTTAAATATTTTAAAATCACTTGCTGTGGAATTTACATAAAGCATATCTTATTATCAATCAATATGATTTGGAGAAGCTCCAAATAGTATACATTCCTCATGTATTGTTTAAATTTGAATTTAAGGCTAGATGATATACCTTGTAACAGAAAATATTTGGCTGCTCAGACAAATCAATCCTTTAATGTGAAATGAGTGATTAAAGGAACCGGTTAGGCTATGGAAGATGGCTCACCTGTCCCAGGTACAGTTATTACTGGGGATCCTATCATACCGGCCTGCTTGCTTGTTTTGGGGAGGGCCCAGTTAATTGGGCCCTAGAGGTAATTGTGCTAAAAAATATTTTACCTTWTTTTTCCCTCAGAGCTCTCTACACAGCCTGATTTTCTTACTCAAAATTTTTTCTTCTTCTAAACCTATTTTAGCTTTTAACTGCCAATTTTCTCTGCTTAGTTCTATGTAGAGCCGTGAGGACAACCTGAGCTACTTTCAGCTAACTCCTCTTTCCTGTTAATGCTCAGTGCTGTCTCCCAAATTTCTGTATTTGCTTGAAAAGTGAAGAAAGTAGCTTGTATTTTTAGACTTTTACTATGTTTTTCTTTGCAGTAGTAATTCTCTATTAGTTCCATGAAGACTTAGGTAAGGACATACATTATTTTGTTTTTCACAGCTGGAGATAAAAAAAAGTTATGATTTCCCTGAAGTTAATAGCCAGAATTTGCTTCTGAGAAGGATATCTTATCATGCAGAAATTATTTCTTTTTTATGAAAATACTTCTAATTTTTCATAAGTTTTTGTGAATCAGTTCTTGCTCTTTTCTACAGCACAGAGCAATGCACTGGGAAATACCACAAGCATAAAGGAAGAACAAACTCTTAATAACTTTTTGCATGATTGCTAGTCTTGAAAAGTATGCAATAGGTAAGGAATAACTTGAGCATTTAAATATTATTTAAAAGCCAGAAATTTAAAAGAATTTTCTTCCTCCAAATCCAAATTATATTTTTCTTACAAAATTAGTTTTCTTTTTTTCTAATACTAGTTTTCTTCTCCCCCTCCTTTTTTTTTTTTTTTTTTTTTTTTTTTTTTTTTTTTTTTTTTGTATGTAACTAGTTCCATGAGGGTCCAACTTTGCACAGGTGCTACAAGAGGTTTTCTTTTTAATGGAGAAAAGGATCAATCAAAAATCGCTCTTCTTACTCAGAAAAGAAGTAGGTTTCTCTTTTGCTAGGTTAGAAAGCATAGTCCATATTCAAATATTTCATATTGCAAAGCAGTATCATAAACAAGATTGTGAATACAATTCCTGTATATGAGAGTTTGAGGATATTTCCAGAGCTGAGATTCAATTGTACCTAATTAAATGATCTTAGATCTTACTTTTTGACTACGTTTCACACATTACAGATCAAACTTTGTCAGTATTGAATAGGACTTTTTAGAAAGACATTTTCAAAGAACATCATTGCTTTCTGTGATATACAATACTTCTTAAATTTATTATTAAAACATTAGTAATACATTAGAGAAATAATCCTATTTCATGAAAGTTGTTTTTATCTGCTGTCTGCAGTTCCATTGCTGCACAGCTAAAAGAGTGATTTTAGCGGGGAAAAAAGAAAATCTTTTCAGCATCCAAGAATGAAATAGCAGCTGTATAACATTATTCTTAAGATTCATAAGGCACTCTTAGAACTTGTTGTTTAATCCAGAGAACAAGAYAGTCGCCAAGAAAATATAATAATAATGAAGTTAAAGACCCAAACACATGCAAAACAGCATATTCCCATGATGAAAAGAATTGTTTTAATTTGGAATTTGGAGAGGGATGTTGAGTTTTCTGTTAGCTATTTATTCTGAGAACTTACACTCCTGTTTTATAAACACACTGCTAGCTCATGCAAGGAAAGAACAAAACAAGCTCAAACTGTAATTTAAACAATTGTGGTAACACTTGTATTACAAAGTAGGTTTCTCTTTTACAAAGATTATATGGCTTTTCCAGCTTTAATGCAATATTGTCCATATAATATGCCCCAGGAATYCCCACAAGAGAATAGTAAACATTCACTGTTTACCAGTATATGGAATACTGCTAACCTAGAAAGCCTTTGAGCGGAAGCCTTTGAATTTATCAATGCCAAAAAATACAACATCATTAGCTTTTTTTCAAGCAGGAAGAAAGTGAAGGACATCCATATTTATGTTTAATGCCCTAATGCAGCTAACRATTTCAAACAAAAGAGAGCTCAGCTGGGCTAAGTTGGTCCGTATATATGACAACCCCCTTTAGAGAAATTCCCACAGCAACACATGGCAGTTACTTGTTTATGTTCACATATCTCCTACTCACATTCTGATGACACCTTTTCCTCAGCATTGCCTTTTCTGCTGTTGCTGCTGTCATGTAAGTTACCCTTCACAGAGTGCTAACATTTTTATTAGTGGCACTTAAAATGTTCTGCAGTAACTAGCTTATTTCTTTCTATTAGCCAACAGCTGTTAGATGTTTTAAAATAATTTTCATAGGGTTTGTGAAAGTGTGGTGGCTAATTACTTATAATTTCACATCAATTTACTAATTTCCAGCCCAGCAGGATGTCCGTTGTCATAAATGTGCCAGGACTGGCTTTTAGTGGCCTCAACCCAACTGTTACTGGAACCTGATCATGCCTAATTTGGTTTCAAGATGTATTATTTGTATGATTTACAAAAATGAATTAAAAAAAAATGAAATGATCAAATTTTCAAAATAGTCTTAACAAAAGAACCCTTTAACACTCTTTCTTTTTGTCCTTGATAAATGAACTAAGTAGAGCACATTTGCAGTAGGTAGGTCCCACCATCAAAAAATTTGGAAGCTCTTGCTGCACTTCTTAGATGTTTTAGCCTTCCTTGGCCTTGAAAGTCATTGGAATTGATTCTGCTTTTTCCTATGTTAAATCAGAAGTATAGTACAGAAGAATTCAATTTTACAGTTTTCCCAAAATTGAGACAGAAATTGAGGAAGKTTAGATGGTTTAGTGCGATTTCGGATATTTGAGATTTCACTTTGATCTTTGTTTAATAGGACGATCCTATTCAACAAACCACTCCTCCATAGAGGTATATGTTATAAAAGTGTATTTCAAAGTAACATTTAGGCCCTAGAACTCTTAAAGATCAGACTTTATCATATTATTATTTTATCTATATTGACAGGACAGTGACACCTGGAGATTGCAGTACCATCTTGTTAAGACTTAAATAAAGCTCTGAAAAGGTTTCTAAAAAAAGAAGATATGTATCTCCTGTGGTGTTACAATATTACCATTTCCAGTCTTGGCCAAATCTTGAATGGCAAAAGTTTGAATTTTAAATGCTAAAACTATTTATAAGATTYCCCTCTTTTCTCCTCTCACTGTGTTCACCACATGTCTAATTACATATACCTCAGTAATTTGAGACAAGATATTACCTAAATTAATTAGAACAAGAAAACATTTTTCTTACAGAAAATGAAAAAAACATACAGCATCCACAATTACCCTCAATATTAAAAGAACCTATAATTTAGAAAGGGCAAATGGTTCTTGTAAAGGGTTCATTTTAGTTCTGTGATTGTTATTCCATGGCAACAGGTTCTTCCATGAGATTTCTACTTGTATCTTTTGCTAAACTTTACAAAGGTTTTCTCTCACCATCATGGTGTCAAATCTTCTTATTTATAATAATTAATTGTAAGGTTTTACATCAATGTAGAATATTAAGGAGTAATATAGATGCCAGTATATCACAATATTTTCTGAAGAAGCTGTGCAAATGCACACATGCATTTTACTATAACTGTTCTCATTACTGCAACAAAGTGTACGCCAGAGTATCTTCTCTTATGTTTAGAACAAAGAGTTTTACTAGTTTTTCAGTCACTTTCCTCATTCTTGTACAGAGGAGCACTAGTATGAATTTCAGATCTGAATTCTAATTTCACAGAATATTTGGATCCAAGATTCTGAATCAAGAAAATCTTTGCTAAATGTTTGCAGTGTTTGGCAAAAGGCTTTAAGAAATGCACATTTTGTAAGTTCCCAGCTTATATTTTATGCTAAATCATTATACCAAATACTAAATGCATTAATTTTCTTTCTCTTTCATCTTGCTCGTAACCACAACACAGTCTAGCTACTGAGGACAAAGGAAGGGAAATAAGTATATACTGTAATGTTAAGGAGGTCATTCCTTGTAGAGCACACACAAAAATCAAAGGAGTTGCCTTTAGAAAGAGGAAAGTTTTTTTATTTCAAGGTATGAAAAAAATTCCCCAGACACCTCAGGTTGGTGGGCTGGAGAAAAACAAAGACAATATCTGGTCTATCTCATGCATTCGAAAAATGATCAGTCTTAGTTAGTAACAGAGCAACTTCAGTGAGCCTTGGCCTGTAAATCAATAGTCTGAATTCTCCTGGCCCCTTTCAAATTCCATTTCCAATTCTACCATAGGGATTAGTGCAGATTTAGCCCCCGATAGACAGATAAAACTAGCAGTATGTGCATACTTACTGTTTAATAGACTGGATCTTAGGCATCAGTGCTTGCTGAAATGGACTGTCAGTTAATGTAAATGGGAAAAAGAGGAACAATCTCCTGTTGTCCTTCAAAAGAATACTGCCTCCACCCTCTCCAATGCGTAAACCAGAAGATTTCTGCACTATTCTCACCTTAAAAAATGGCTTGGAACACTTGCATGTATGAAGAACACTCAAAAATTTTTAAATTCTCAATATTTCATTCTTAATGAATTTGTTGCCCTTTCATTGTGAACATTTTTGTAAATATTTTAATTTCAGTTTAGGAAGTGATCTCTATTAATAGATTACTACCCATTGTTGTAAATGTAAATGTGAATTGTTTCCTTCATTCGTCATTTACTTCTGAATCTTCTGCTTGGAAAAACCCAAAACTCTAATTCAATCAGTCAAAGCTAAAAATTCAGTTGCAAGTGACTCTGGGAATGRCGATCAATTGTAATGATTAGATCATGAACAATACTTGGACTTAAACTTGCTAACACCTTGATTTCCTTTATATTTTGCAGTACCAAGAGCACTGTAAATCACAGTTCTGTGGAGTGCAGATATCTATGCTAAAATATTATCTTGAGTGAGCCAGTATAGCTACCTTTTAAGACAACAGGCCAATCAAGATTTTTACTGTGCCTCTTACCTTTTTATCAGAAGAATTTAGATAAATGAATATAGCTTGTCCTTTTGGGGTATAATTCTGCCTCTGCATTACTATAGAGTAATGAAGAAGGGTCTCTGAGAGCTATTCARCATTGGAAAAAACTGAAAAACAGGAAGAAAAACATAACTCTGAAATGACAGCCTCTGGGAGCTCTGGAATGACCTCAAAAGATTGATTGAATCTTTTTTTTTATCAGATTAAAATGTTCGTGCTTCTATCATTTTTCATCTACATCAGATTTGATCCCTGTTAAATATCATTTGTATTCTTCAGTTGATCTTTCCTTGAGTGCTACATGTACCACTCACTCCAAAAACAAACAAAACAAAAGTTTGGGGTCACAGCTACAACTGTGGCTCTCAAGATATATTTTCAATGAAATATAATGAAAACCAAAACCACAGGCAGAAAAATAAGTCTAAATGAGCAGTTAAAGTCTTACTGAGTTTTTTCAATTTATTTTTAATTGTGTCAGTAGAAGTAATTTGTATGCTATCGATGAGAAATAAGAAAAAGGGATTTAGAGAAATGACTCTTCTTTGCATTCACCAAGATTCATGAATATTCAGCACCGGAATAGTTTGCCTAAAGAGGTTGTGGAGTCTCCTTCTCTGGAGATATTCAAAACCTGCCTGGATGTGATCCTGTCTATCATACTCTAGGTGATCCTGTTTGAGCAGGGGGGATTGGACTAGATGATCTCCAGAGGTCCCTTCAACCTTAACCATTCTGCGATTCTGTGTGATTCTGGGATATACAAGGTGATATATTATGTCAGGGCCAATGACTGCCCGTCATCTTTTCCTGCTATTTCATGTGTAAGGAGATGTCTTCCTATTTCCCTTGCTATTCACTTGTACCCTCAGTTCTATTTACCCTTCATGCTAAGGGAATTAACTGTCACAAAGTCAATACAGTCTAAAACTCTAAAGAAAACCTTTTAGGAGACTTCATAAGGCCAAGAGAAAGATTATAGTATTCCTCAATTTTATTTCTAACCACTAATCCCTCCTCTGGGATGCTAAATTTCAAAAACTGCTCCCACTACTTCTCTGTCATACCTTTTCTGCTTACATATACTTCCTCGTTCTTATCTTCCTGAATATTACTAGCTAGTCTTCTGTGGGGAAATGATGCTTTCTCCAACACCTCATTTTCCAACCTAGTCCATTCCTTGATCTCAGAAACTGAACAAAAATAAGTCTTTTCCCTCCTTTTCCCTGTTTAGCTAGGAATAATTACATAGTTCTGGGATTTTAATCTTTAAAAAAAAGGAAGCTATAGCTAAGGGTACCAGACTTCCTTATATGCCTCTGAAAATCACACAAGCTTGATAAGGCCTTGTGGTACAAAGACTTAGGTAGCAGAATATATGAAATGTGTTTACACAATGTATATAGCATACATTGTTAACTGAATACAAAAATATATAAGGCAGAGGCAAACAAGAAATTGGAAAAAAATGAAAACTGAGCTAAATAGTAGAACTGTTAGTCTCTTAGGGGGTAACTATTCCGAGGATACAAAATGAAATGACGTATATGTAAGATGTTTTCAGTATGACCATTTCAGATCACTATCCCAACTCTGACAGTTGTGTGCATTTAATAGCTCTGAATGCATTTTTCTTCTGCAAATTTCTCATATTTATTTAACACATTCAAGCTTTTAACATTCAGAAAATCCCATAGTAATTCAGTAATTCAGCTGCTAAGTGAGAAAAGAATCACATTTTTTTTTTAAATCCTCTACTTGCTAGTTTCATTTTATGCCATCTATTATGGATGTCCTCTAGTAGGATGCTCCTTGTAGTGAACAGAGTGATAGTTCATTATCAGTGTTCAGCTCTCCAGGTCTTTCATGATTAAGTAGATCTCCATGGTCTCTTCCCTTATTCATGACTTTTTCAGCCTACTCTATTAAATCATTTTCCATAGAGAACATGTTCTATCCTTTTGTTCGTCTTTGTATTCCTTCTCTAAATCCTTCCAGCATTACCATAACTTTATTGAGACAAAGAGAGGGAAAGTTAGTGTATGATATTCCATGGAGTCCATCTATTTTTGTGGCAGCATAGTGATGTTCTGTTTCATTCCCTATTTCTTTCCTAATAATTTCTAGGATTCAATTTGTTCTTCTAGCTACTACTGAGCTGTTATTTTCATAGAACTATTTATCATAATGACAGTGTCCATATATTCTCTGTACTCCATATAACCTTTAGTTGTTTTACGTATAAAGTTCCAGATAAGCAAGGAGAGGAACATATCTCCAGAAATAAGATTCAGATGCTCAGTTTTCCAGTTGCAGTTAGGAAAAAAAGTCAGTTTGTTATGAACTAGTGACAGTTCCAGCAAATAAACAGATGATTTTATATTGCTCTAGAACATGCCTTCCACCCCTAAATCCAAAAAATGGTTCCTTCAAAGACAATATGCTGTCAAGTAACAATTCARTTAAACAAGCAAACCCATCTATCATCAGTGCACAGTGATTAACATGTCCTCTGTTATCAGCACTATCATCCATTAGTTAAATGCAAGATTCATTTCAGCAGAGGAAAGTCAGCAATGAGTTGTGGCAAATTTGATTAATCAGCTCCTAATTATCAAAGACTGACTTTTTTTTTTTTTTTTTTTTTTAGAGGAATACAGAATCAACTATCATGGAAATACTTGCATGAAAATAATAAAGAGCTAGTGATATGTCCATTGTCAAATTTAAAAAATGGTATTTGTGATCTTCTGTGTGTTGTCAGTGTTAAATATTATTAACCTTTTCTTAGCATTTTATACAAAGCTTAAACACATACACTTTGCCTGAGATAAAATAAGTTGCTTTCTTCACTGAATTAGAGTATTAGAAATGTAGAAGATCTTTAAAAGCATAGTAAATCATGATACAATAGCATCTTCAGATGTTTTCATCTAAACTATATGAAGGAGAAACCATTTATGGGCAGGTGCACATCCCACTATACATACCATCTATGAAGTTGAGCAAGGTGTAGCAAAAATAATGAAATTTTCTCTCTTTTTCACTTACTTTAGTGTTCTCACCAGTCCTTGTATACCTTGCAAAAAGAGAAATATTAGGGTGTATCTGCATATAATATATATATATAAAAATATATATATATATAAAAATATATATATATATATATATATATACAGGAGTTGAGGAGGGTAGTGATTCCATATCATTGTGGTGTCCAGGATTTTTAGGGTCCTCACA
Organism: Rhea americana; assembly: GCF_003343005.1. Lineage (NCBI taxonomy): Eukaryota > Metazoa > Chordata > Aves > Rheiformes > Rheidae > Rhea > Rhea americana. Next base: position 1,381,773 of record NW_028186890.1, read on the forward strand.
GAGGTTAAAGAAGGGCTCTTTTACCATTTAAATTACCGTCCTCTTCTGAATTGCCTTTGGAATTTTCTCTGTCTTTCAACATCAATTATTCAGTGATGGTGGAGAAGTCATCCTCTTAATTTATATGTCTAAGTTGAGTACCCCTAGTTGAAGATATGAATACAACCTACAATGTCTATACTTGCCTCCATTTTTAAAGTTGCTCATCCTACTAATTTTATTGTCATTTATCAGTCTTCAGAGTTTTTTTGTTCTGAAGATGGGAATCATATCTCCATTCAGAGACAGAATGGTTTTGGTTAAATCAGCAATTGCAACTGCATCCTTATGAATGGGAATCTATCCTCAACATGATATATTTAATCAGATAATAATGATTTACTATTCCTAGGCTGCATATTTCCATGTTTGTGCTTTTAGTGTTAGCTGTGGGCATCAAATTCAGCAGAATGAATCAATGAAAATCCAGTTTCAAAAAAGTCTTCCTAATTTTTATGAAAGATTTAACTCAACTTTCTTCTTAATGTTGCGACTAGTTCACATTAAATTCAGATTCATAACAGATTAGATGTAAAGAAGTTCAGCTATGATAGTGAGGTTGAGTGAGCACTCCTAGTGTTAGGCTTTCACTTGCTCTAGTGAGCAATGGTCCTACCTGAAGTGTACTTAAATTGTACATCTTTACAAATTCCATGGACTTCTCAGTGTGAAGCTATCATAGAATCAGTAAGGTTGGAAGGTACCTCTGGAGATCATCTAGTCCAACACCCCCTGCTCAGCAGGGTCACCTAGAGCATGTTAGACAGGGTTGCATCCAGGCGGTCCTTGAAGATCTCCAGAGAAGGAGACTCCACAACCTCTCTGGGCAACCTGTTCCAGTGCTCCGTCACTCTCACAGGGAAGAAATTCCCCCTCACGGTCAGGCGGAGCTTCCTGTGCTTCAATTTCTGCCCATTGCCTCTTGTCCTGTCACACAGGACAACTGAAAAGAGTTTGTCCCCGTCCCCTTGACACCCTCCCTTCAGGTACTTGTACACATTGATAAGATCCCCCCTCAGCCGTCTCTTCCCCACGCTGAAGAGGCCCAGCTCTCGCAGCTGTTCCTCATAGGGCAGATGCTCCAGCCCTCTGATCATCCTCGTAGCCCTATGCTGGACTCTCTCCAGTAGCTCCATGTCTCTCTTGTCCTGGGGAGCCCAGAAGTGGACACAGGACTTGAGATAAGGCCTCACCAGGGCTGAGTAGAGGGGCAGGATCACCTCCCTCGACCTGCTGGCAACAGTCTTCCCAAAGCACCCCAGGAGACCATTGGCCTTCTTGGCCCCAAGGGCACATTGCTGGCTCATGGTCAATCTGTCATCCACCAGCACTCCCAGGTCCTTCTCTGCAGAGCTGCTCTCCAGCAAGTCAGCCTCCAGCTTGTACTGGTGCCGAGGATTATTTTTCCMTASGTGCAGGACTCTGCACTTGCCCTTGTTGAACCTCATGAATGTAATGGAACAGAGTGCCCTGTCTCCTGCTATGGAGTTTTCCACATTCGCTGGCATTGTGCATAATTGTTTTGAAACAGAAAAAGGGCACTATGACACATACATACTTGGTGAATATTTTCCTGGTCTAAATAAGTACATTGCTTTAATCTTGCAGTTATTTTATGTTTTATTATTCAGGATTTTGATGACAAAAGCCTATAAGCACAATGCAATTGATTTCTGCATGCATTCCAATCACCTAACTTTTTTCTAATACCAACTATGTAAAACATCGGATGATAATAATCCAAGTAACTATCACTGCAATCTGAGACAAATATCGTGGCCAGATATTTATGTAGTAAAAACTGTCTTGTTAAACAGGAGAGTATTGCAGAAGGCCACCACAGATCACTGATGAAATTTAAATTCTCCCATACAGTAGTTCRGAAAAAAATATATTGCAAGAAAATGGATACACTTTAGTAACTCAGTGAAACATGGAAGGAATTTATTGTTAACATCATAGAACACTTTCCTTGTAGATGTTATTTTCTGAGGTCTGCTCTGTACTTTTTTAATTAGCTAACTTCACGGACAAAGTGATAAATCATGCTATACACAAGAAGTCATAACCTTCTTATTTTTAATTCTTTGGAGTTAAATTCTTCCTGTGTATTGTGTGTTTTCAGAAATCTAACTTCATATAGATGAATATATCTATCTCACACATATTCATGATAAAATGATGAGCTTTCATTTTCCAGTATGATTCCTAATGAACAGACAAAAGATTGCCAATATCATCATTCTAATGTTGTGATTCCTTCCCCCTTCTTTCTCCATTCCTCTTTCCCTTCTTTTCTGACAATTGCTTGTTTTGTCAGCTATGATACAAATGGAAACCTAACCAAAAACAAATGACTCCTGGCTTTGGTGGAAAGTAAACATATTCATGCAACTTCATAAATCTATGGAAGTTCTTCTACTTCTGCTTCTTCTAATGTAGAATATCCTATTTATTATTCTCACTATCTTGTCTGCTAAGAAGGCAAGTCCAACTTATACAGCTGCCTTGTATTTCATTCTTACCACAAATATCTCACTTTGGGTAGCACTTACTGTTAATCACAATCTCTCCCTCTCCATAGAGTAATTGTTTGTCTCTCCCTCCCTGTGGCTATTTATTATGCTTACAATCTACGTAATTGCTGTGGGTTGTAAATGCATGTCTGTGTCTAGTTGGCTATTATATGTATAACACCTTATCTTTTTTCCGTTAGGGTAATGTGTGGATGAGGCTCTTGACCAGAAGAATCTGAATGAAGTCTTAACACTTGGGTGAAAAAAAAAAAATAAAACAGAATATGATTCATGGTCAAAAGTAAAAGAAAACATAACAAGAGTGTTTTCTAAAACTGAAAACAAGAGCAGCAACATATTTCTTGGCATTTGGTGGTTTGGCTTCCACCAAAGCAAGCAAGTTGATCCTCAAGGCATACATCCTTTGCTTATTTCATTCCTTTAGTAAAATTATTTCTACTAATACATATTTCATAAAAAGAGGCTTACCTTTTCTATTTCAAAACATTGCAAGACCTGAATTGCCCTTCCTATTTCAAAACACTATTAGTACAGGGATATGTATTTGTATTTTGTTAAAAGTAGCAATGTTAGGTGATGGAAGAGATGTTAATCAGGACACAAACCTCTTCTTTTTCATAATCATTGATTTAAACCTCACAAGTTGAAAAGTTGTAATCATTATAATGCTATAAAAATTATAGATTTCTGTGGTCATTCATGAAACCTACTGGATTCATATAAATTTGTCAGATAGATGATCGCATCAAAAAGAATATCTTCAAACCCCCTTAGCTAAAACTGACTGCTAACCAGCATGTTTTCCAATGTCACTCTGAAGGCTAAAGAACAAAAGGAAATGATCAAAGCAGTAAGCTATAGAGAAGGTAAAATCTCTACAACTACATTTTTCTCTCAGAAAGTTTGTCAGGACTAATAGAAATAGCAGATGTTTTAGACAGAACTAGATAGGAAGATAGGCTTGCTCGGACAGGACCATAAGTTGAACAGAATTTTTATATAAATGCTAGTGGTTAACTTTTTAAAGAACAAAATCTCTTAACTGATTAGGCAAGACAGAATTAAAAAAGAGCAGTTCATAAACAACCCTTTCTTGCCTCCTGTGATCTTTCAGATCAGGTCCTTGTTTTCAATAAATTCTTTTTCTTCACCTCTGTGTCCTGTCTGTTGACTTTTCCCCAAAGTCTCTAAGTCTTACTATGAGGTGTAGAGTTGACACCTTCTTCATATGAGTTTATCATTATTTCTTCAGGACAGTCCTGGCCTCTGAAACCTTATCCATCACCATGATGCTCAGCTGCCCTCAAAGAAGTAGTTTCTTTCTCCTCAGGGGAGGATGTCCTACTCCTCAGGGACACCCATCTGATCTGATCCATGACCTTTTTAGAGGAAGATGACATTACTATGAACCACCACTCCAACTAAATAAACAGCATCTTCTTTTTCACATAGGCAAAATGTGAAAATTTCCACAAAATTTCACAATTTCCCAAAACTAAACCTTTCCAGCTTCCAAACCAGGGACCTAGAGCCAACATTTTTTTTCCATTCAAATTTGTACTTCCATTTATATTCATAAATATGTCCGTGCATGTTTCCCCTAATTAAGGTCAAGTTTCATCCCTACACTCTTCATACATTGTGTTAGAGAATTCACCACTACTTTTAAACTACTAGGGCTGATGTCTCAAAATGTGTGACTGACAGTAAAAAGTAAAACAAGATGGAGCAGGTAATGTATTCACTGTTTTAGTGTCTGTGAATAAAAGTCATTAGCAGATAGAGCTGTCAATCCTGCTCATATTAATTGCAAGTAATTTTAGGTCAATAAACYCCCCTCAAAATGGTGTAAATATGAAGCTAAATTAAAGATGTAATCTGCAATTTAACTTCTCTATTTAAAATTTCTTTTCACTAGCAAAGGAGGGTCACTCCATAAAAAAATATTCATCAAACATTTTTTCTTTGAAAATAAAAAAAGCTATCAAGTAATATAGCTGACAAAGAGAACTTATGTGAATTTTGGTGTATGTAATTTAATTTCCTGTGTCTCATTAGGTTCTTCCACAGCATACGTCTTAAATTGGAAGTATCATTTGAGTCAGCCTAGCCTTGATTCATTTCTTTGTAGCTACTGAGAAAATGTGTAAAATTCCACCACCACAACTGTCTATTTAGTGTTCTAATGTTATATATAATTCAAAACAACAACAAAAAATCTGATTTTAAACACGTTAGTCCAACAAGGCTAATGCCAAAATCATCATAATAGACTCTACTCTCATTGCTGCACCTATGTGCTCCATATAGGTGAGGCTCTTTTCAAATCCACCATTGGAGGTTATTCAGGAACTAGATTCAGCCATGAGATGTACAATATTTTGTAGAACTGTCATGATTTTTTAATTAATGTTTTTAATAAATATATTAATATTGTCCCACCCACTACTTAAATATATTTGTAAATTTCATATTAAATGATGTTTACCTCCTGATTCAAATAAGTTTCATATTTAAGCATATTTATAATCCCTTATAAAATTAAAGCAAATACTTTAAATACTTTAATATATTTAGAGTAAATTTTAAATTAGGGTTACCCTCTGAAACAACCATCTTTGAGCTCTTCTATATCATATAGTGTTTTGCATTGTTCCAATTTAGTAATTTATTATTATTTACGAAGTAATTTCTAACACAAGTGTGCCAGATCTTTATATCATAAAGGAAATTAAAGTACAATGTAACATATTATAGTTCATATGAAAGCTGCCTGATAGAATCTCAGATCCTTCCTAGCATACTGTAGCATTACATGTATTTCCTTATCCAGCCAAGTTAACAATATCTCTGTCCTAAAAATTGTGTGAAAAACTAGCTTAATAGAATAGTAAGCAAATAGTGTTTGCTATCTATGAAGATTCTCTGTCCCCTTGCCCTGTGCTTTATGCAAACAAACAAGCCAGCACATTAATAATCTTAGCTCTGACAACAGTGCAGAACTATTTAATATTCTTTTCATGTGGAAGCTGTTGTCTGATCATTAATCATGTTTAGTTGCACCCGCAATTATTTTTTCATATCCTTAATATGCCAATTTTATTGCAGTGACGGCTCTCAGGAGGTTTATATCATGATTAAAACATGGTTAATTGTTGCATTTGTTTCAGGATTGCTTCAAAGTCAATGTGATCAAAGGTGATGATGGGAAATGCCAAGGTTACCACAAGTATAGGAAGTTTTGATTAGAATTTGCAAACTCGTTTAAAATAGTAATTTCCAGAAGTCAGACTCTACTTTTGTCCAGTCCAGGAAAAAATAAYCTATCACTAATATTCATTGGTTTTTGCTCTGGTGTAAAGAATTTCCAAAGCTTCTTATTTGGTAGAGGTAACGCTTTTATAGAGGGGTATGTCCCAGGACATTGTATATCCATCCTCGCTATTACCTTGACATCCTCTCTATTTCCTCCAAAGTATCTATCTTTTCCTCTTGGATACTCCTTTGCAAAGAGCTGATAATGTYTGAGTGTTGTCAGTGGCTGATATAGTAAAGTAATTGATCCAGTCTGGAGCACAACATTGAGACATATCAAAAAGAAAAAAAAAAGAATTTAAGAAGAGAGCTTGATGTGCAAAAGTATAAGTAGCTTTACACTGCATGTTGCATCTTTCACAATCTATGGCAAATCCTCAAGAGGATCCTCTATTGAAGAGGCCTCTATAAATTTTTTGCCAGTAGCAAGAAACAACTCTGAAACTCCAGTGGTTGGGCTTGTGCTTCTGTAATGGAAGACTGAATTCAATTTCAACTCAAAACAGACAATCATTCTACTACGGTATGATAGGATTCAAAGGGCTGGGAATTTCCTAAAAATCGACTGGCCGTGACCTCAGATAAGGTATAACCAAAATAGGTCAATATAGAACCAAGAACAGATCAATGCTGTTCTTTCTAAATAGCTGGGTAGGGTGGAAAGTGCAGAGGATGATCCCAGATGTTATTTGTAACTCTAWACCTTCTGACTAGAGAAAAGTGAAGAGCTTAAACTGAATGTACTCTTTAGATCAGTAGCATAGACAGCTTCATTGATAGTACACAATGTCATAATGGATAATTCTTAACAAAAARCTCTAAGTAAAATGAAATAAATTATCCTATTCGTCTACTTAGGGAGTTTGATGAGCAGGTTTCAATGGGCTTGATTTATTTGCTCTTTTTCTAGGTTCTTCCAGGGACAGCTTGCCTACTTAATTGACAAACTTCACTGATTTCATGCTAATATTAGAATAGTCTTTATTGAACTGATTACACTGAAAATGGCTTTACCTGAAAGTGACCCAGCTAATTCTTCACTGCCATTAGCTTTAATACCAGGCTAGCTAAGTATATGTACAAGAAATGACTGTCTACTGCAGTTACAATGACAATTATGTTTGTTTATATAAATTAGAAACTTTTATATAATGTTAATTAAGCTAATGTCATTGATAGATGACCAAAATATTAAAATGTCAATATATGGGAAAAGGGATGTGGGGAGGAGAAGCTAAGAAAGTTAATAATCCAGGTACAATCCTAAATTTCCTAAATTTACAATGTATGTTCTCTTTGGAGAACATACTTTCTCTTCCTTTTTCTTTTTCTTTTTCTTTTT
>NW_028186890.1:1389018-1531169 GCF_003343005.1 Rhea americana
TTTTTTTTTTTTTGAAATGAAAATATATAGCTTAACAGAATATGAAGAATAAGATACCCTATGGGTAAGCAGATTCCAAATTTATGAAGAAGGCTATACTAGGGTATCTAAATATAAATATTGGAAGCTGCTGAAACAACATTCTACTTGTAGAATTCCTTAGCGATACCTTTTTTCGCACTTCTGACTTATGGTGTGGAAGGTTGCTACTACACATTAAAACGATGGAGAGGAAGAAAAGTTGAAAATGTTCTCACTTCAGAGATAATAACTTGTCTTCGGCAGTAAGATAGTTATCTTCTAATGAAATTGTCCTTTATAAGATTCAGGTGTGACACGTGTGAGTCAGGTGACACACTATATAAAGTAATGATGTCCATGTTTATTAATTAAAATATTTCAATTCCTGATTTCTCATCCAAATCACAATGAAAAATAGTATTTTTTTCTCTTTTAACTTTTATAATTCATAGTGTTCTTGGGAAAAAAGAAGTATTGGTAAGCTGATTGATGAAGATGTTTTGTCTACAGCTGGGTATTATAAAAATCCAGTAAATAAATACTGGATTTTTTTTTCTCGAGATCCTAATATACTTAAAAATAGATTACATGACCTAGTCACCTGAAAAGGTAGTGGCTTAGAATCTATAACCCTAATAGTTCCACTGATAATGCGTAACTATTATGCATTAGTTGTCTCRGAGATCAAAAACTAGAAGTAGAACTGGATGAGATGCAAGAACGAGAGAAGGGAACTGATATGTTCAGGGTCCAACAGTGATTCRCTTTCTGAATACAGTCTCTTCTTTCTTCATACATTTCAACACACAACATGTTACGATTATCTAGGATTTAGGTTACAAGGGCATGGATAGCTTTGGCTAAACCATTATAGAAAAAGRAAGAAAAAAGTTTCCTTGTAGGATACAGGCAACCTCCCGTGCTCCCCTCCAAACCCAAACAAACAATATACATTCACGTCATATAAGGGCCGGTTCAGCAGCAATTTCAACACTACCTTAGGTGTTAARCCATTCTGACAAAAAGGTCTCCTGAGTTCAGTGCCCTGATAGGATCTTCACAGCAATCACTGTAATTTCCCAGAAGTAAGGARTATGCTAACCTTACTTTCTTGCCAAAGGCATTTTTGAAAATTTTTATGGATTTTTGACATCTTTACAGTTCTACAATTGATTGCAGTTTGTTTCAGAGAAATTAAAATATATTTAATGTATCACAGATGTATCTTGACAGAGTTATTGTTTTGGACACAAAAACTGCTACAGAGATTATATCATTCTGAAAGTAAAACTACCTTAATCTTCAAAGTACTGAGGACTTCTTACTATAAACTAAGAATAGAAGAAAAGAGTTGTCTTTCATGCTGTATTCATGTGTCCCTTTCCCACAGGCTCACTGCAAACATGGTTTGAATTTGAGATTTGAAAAAAAATGGTTCTGCTGGAGATGTRGTTCAGCTACTTATCACCTATCTCCTCAGTTATCACTTGGGTAAACTGCGGAATGGACCTTGACAGCTGACACAGAAGTATTTCTAGCTTTAAAATGCTAGTAGTACAYTCACATTTGTGAGTATTAAATCACAATGTGATTTGATCTTTTTGCATCATCAAAACTAAAATGATTGACAGCTTTCTGTATCCATTCAAACATATTTCCTCCATACAGACTCACAAACTGAAGCCAGAAACTTATTCCTCATGAGAGATGATAAAAGTAGATATATATAGTACGGCTTTATTGAAATCCTATGCAGATGTCAAACAAATTACTATCGAAAACCTACGACAGGAGATTCCTATGGTAGTTCGGATTTCTCTTATACACAAGCAAGTCTTCTTTTTCCAAGCCTTGGAAAATTCATTMTTTCACTTTTTAGGCTCTTATATGCAGTCTAGAACCCATAATTTCAGGGTGCATTCTAACTTAGACTAARCAGAAATTCACTTAGCCTAAATAGAATAAATGTCTTCTGGAAACTACAGCAGTAACCTAGTGTACTGAATCTACTTTTAACTTAAGCCTTGGAATCTTTTATTTGGAATGCACTGAAACACCTCCCCCCCCCCCTTTTTTTATAATGCCATTCTAAAATAAGTACTTGAGTCCTCCTCCTACACTCATCTTTTTCTGATGTGTATTTCTCGTCTTCATAACAGAAAAGATCATAAATTAAGAACTATATCATCTGAGTAGTTAATTTATCTAATACTTCAAGTTAACAGTTAAGGATATTGTCCTTGCTCTAGCAACAAGTCTAATAATATTTATTTTCCTATTGTTACAAAGCTGCTACATTCCCCTCAGAGACTGAAAAATTTACACTTGTCTTCATATGTGCCTTTATCAGGGAAATTTATCTCATTTGCATACTTTCTGAGGGTTTCAACGAAATGACAGTCAGCTCTCACCTTCAAACCTAGCCTTCAAGGAGAGATAGAAGCTCTAGTCAGCTTTAGACTCTACTTCATATAAAATGAAATTTGCCATGGTGGGGTTTGGGGGCACATGCTTGTCTTTGAGTTATGATTCTTTAAATTCCTGTATTTCATAATGAAATAGAGCTTTTTATTTGAGCTTCTCAGGAAGCAGAAATTCTAGTATTTTCAACAAACATAACARTAACCAACAGTATTAACACCAGCAGAATAAGTGTCTGACCTTAAAATGTGTGTACTGGTAGACCAGGTTACCATGCTTCATATATAAGATTCCTTGGTCTACTTGTTAGATAGCTTAGGGAATGAGTGATTTGCAGTTCTATGACTTTGAAGTGACTGTGGTTAGAGCYTCTGGTAAAATATTGTAAAAAGAAGACTGCTTTTGTCTGACCTTTGGACTTCTGTTAGTTTGACTGGTTAGCTGAAGGGAGGTTTAAAATATCTTCAGTAGTTCCTTATGAAAATTATGGAAGACAYGAAATTTCTACGGATGTTAACAAATTTGAGTGATCTGGTTACCTKTGGAAGACACAGGAGGTCAAAGAAAGGCTTTTGAAAACATTAGGCTGGTTAACGCCCTGCAGAGGAAAGCTATTAGGTGATAAATGTGTGCTAKGCAGGACATGTGGTTCTACAGAACTACAGAAAGTGTAAACACATTTCTTAATAAAACAGAAACATTTCCAACACAGTGCAGTTTTAAGAGTTATGTATTCTACAATTTTTTTTTAAATAATGGTAATCATTTGAAAAACCATTTAATTTCTTTAACTGATAATATGAGCCCAGAAAGTGGCAAAGGAAATGGAAGATATGTAGAAGGGAAAACAAAATTACACACAGAGAACTGTGACTATGAATCAGTGACATAAGAACTGTGACAAGGCAATGCAGTAAGCAATTAATTGCTTGTATCAGTCATAGCCTACTTGACTCTTTGCTGTTAACTTCTGTGTTTTTTCTTACTATGGAATCTTCTGTGATAATAAAATCTTATCGATAWTGTATTTTACCACACAGTTCCCTTTTCCATCTCTTATTGCTAAGTCCTCACAGGAAGATATCCAAAATCATGAAGAGTTCCATTTCATTTCTGGCTTGGAAATGAGTTTTTGTCAGAAAACCAGTGCTCTTTTCCCTCATGAAAATTTACTGTTTTCTGGAAATCATTTTGCTCGTAGTTACAGTATCTTCCCAGGTAGATAAGCATACACAAATGAGAACAAAGTTTCACCAAATGAGGAAATAGAGAAGTCATTTTGTTCCTTAGTATGTGCCTGTTGGACTTATAAAGTAATTATCTTGATGAGTAATATGTTTGTTTGCAAAGTGCTTTAAGAAAAAACTGAAGAAATGCAATTTATTGTTGCATTCAGTTGATCTCTATTATGTTTATATTAATAAAGAACAGGAAAAACATGTTCAAAYATCCCCCCTGCAAAACCTCTGATCTATGACTGTAATTGCGGTTATATATGTACAATGTTGCAAAATTACAAATATTTGGCTTACTCTGAATTTTTTTTTCCTAATACTAGTGACATGATATAGTATATCTCTAGCTGTTCATAAGAACTTGTCTCTGCTTGAATAAGGATTAATATGTACAAAGGAAAAAGCTATAATTCATGATTTTTGAGTTCTTGTGCTGTAATATACTTTGATGTGCTCTTGTATTTCAAGTAAAACCCCTCAGCAAAAGTTTCCATGCTACCGAATATGTTTCCTTCCTTTATTTTTCCTTAGTAGTGAGAATGAGTGTTAATTGTTCCTAATTGCATTTTGATGTGTTCTTACCTAATTAGCACTTAAAGAGTTTTTACAAGCTTAAAGAGATGTTTTGATGAAGAGGAAGAAGAGTTATTACCATTTTTATGTATCAGCACAAAAGATTCCTAATAACAAAAACATACATTTTCATATTCTTGCCTGACCTATCAAGCACTGTGGTTTTCTGATCTCCTTCCTCTGCTTGAAAGCTTCACTCTTTTGAAATCTGACACTTTTCTAATATAAAACATGTACTTCTATTGCTCTGACTAGTAATTAATCTTTATAAGTATAGCATCTTCCAACAATAATCATGATCATAAACTTGATAACAGCAGTTAAAATGAAAGAAATGCCATCATCTACACTACACTTAAAATACTCCTACTTGATGGGAGATGGTGCAAGAGGAAATACCATTTTACAACATTTGATTCATACTTACGAAGATTTTAGTATAACTTGTTTGCAAGCTTTTTCTTCTTCTTTCTCTGATTTTTTTTCAGGGAAAATATTAATACTTTATTATGTTAAATCAGATGTAGGAACTCTTTTAAATGGAATATTTGCAAACACTACAAGTCAGTATGACTTTTCTTTCCAGAGAAAACATGACTAATAGGGTTCATATATCAGCAAAAAGACAGCTGAAATTAATGGTCGGTCGTAGAGTCATTTAAAAGGGCAAATCTCTTTTATACTAAGTATAAGCCTATAACATGTCAGACTTGCTTAAGTGAATATTTTTTTTTTTTTTTTCTGGTAGTAAGGCTATTAATGCAGGTGTTGCTGTAGATCTCTGGCAGATGGATCTGAGTTTCCATCTGTCTACATCATGTTTAGTTACTTTCATGTTTCCAAGTGTGTGTTAAATTTGACTAGATCATATTTTATTTCTAATAAACCTAATTAGTGCATATATTGGCAATTTAAGGCTTCCTACACATTACAATTGAAGTCAATACTTAGAAAATTGTGTAGCTTAATCAGTACTAGCATACTTAAGGAAGTGTTACAATTTCCTATTATTAGATGAAAGATTATGAAGGAGTTGATATGACATTTTATACTGTTGTAATTATTCTTGTTTGAGTAGGGAAATTAGGCATATTTATACTGATTGATGCAAATATATAAGTCCATACTGGATTCATAGGTAGATGTAAATGTGTATATGCATATATACACATACACATTATTTTCTCGTATATTTGAATAATAATTATATTGGTTGAAAATTTCTATACAGACTAGACTTTAATCATCAGAGCTGTAAATACTTAAAGCTGTACCCATAACTTAGGATGAATTACAAATTCCCCCAAAAGACATTTGTTTCTCTATAGTCCTACATTTTGTGTTATGCCCTGTATAAAGCTGCTGTAAAATGCTAACATTCTCCTTTCTAACTCACATCAAAATTACACCAGGTTTTTGGCATAAGTTGTAACATTTACTGTTTCTCACTGAAGAAGGTTTGAGTTGTGTTGAAGTAGTGTCTAACCCTAGCACATTGCCTCCAGAGGGCTGGAGAGAGAATTGTGTCAACAGCTAAATAACGGTTCAGATAGGCCTGGGGCTGCTTAGGGAGTAGAGTTCAACCCTTCAGCACGGCGCACAAACCTGAAAACTCCACAGTGATTATAATTTTGCAAAAAGTTATCAAGCTTTTCAGAGATCAATTACCATACAGCCTTCAGGCTCAGTGTTGTACATTGAGACTATAGTTTGGAAAGAAGAAATTACCAAGCAGTTACTCTTAAGGCTATTTGGCAGTTAGGCTGCCCTTAAACTTGCAGAGTCAACTGCATAAGCACAAATTTATCTTAGGAGTATTTAACCCCTATTGAATAAAATGATACTGATGTTTTATTGTTTATTGTTCTTGTTATAAAGAAAAGGAAAATTTGATGATGAAAATCTAGATTTATTACAGCAGTGCAAAGGATTAGAAAAAAATCTGTTATTATATAATACACAGAGGTGAAAGCTCTTTCAAAATGTCCTTGAATTTCAAACTCTAGAGTTTTATGCTGCCTTTTGTCTACAGGGCAAGGTTAGTATCAAGGATAGGAAGTATTTTTCATATTAATGAGTTATTCATCAAAAACATTATCATGTGTCTGAATCCATTTATAGATGTGACAGCAAATCTTAGAGGAAAGGTAGTTTAAAAATTTGCTTTTTCTTCCAGTTTCAAAAGATACATCAGTCTGAAACTGAATTACATTTTTATGAAGATTAGCAAAACAATAACAATTTACTAATAGTCTAAGCTTATGCAATTTAATTCTCATTTACAAAGTGACTAGGAGCATACAATATACTCAGCTTATGTGCAATAATGAGATTTGTCACAATAATTTTATTGTTTGTGCTCATACAAGGTCCCCTCAGTCATTGTTTTAAAGARTCAAAATATGATAGGATGGCACAACTAATTGTAACTTTTAGCTGATGATTGCCATTTTTAGAAAATTCCCTATTTAGGGTGTTTCTAAGGACAGTTATCTAACTATAAATACTGCAAACATTTCTTTAGTGTGAAAAAAAGTGAAAAGAGATTTAACCATCAGGAGAAAATAAAAGTATATTTTGGTGATCCTTAGCAGTTGAATCTCACTGGATTCTCTATTTTACATTATGCCAATTTGTTTTTCTTCCTTATCTATAGTGTCAGTTACATTTAGGTATATTATCTTTCACATGTTGAGAAGAGATACTACTGATAAGGGAAGGAGCTTCATGTCTTATTCGTGATACCTCATTCACTGAAAACTACAATGTAATGCTTTAAAGTATCATTCTCAGACAAGGACAATACAACCTAATCTCCAAGGAGACTGCCTCTTATTTCATTACTGCATCCTATGCTGGTATCTGTTTTGAGCTATGATTGCTTTTTAAAAGACATATAAGACAAATGTCAACAATTCTGCTATCACAACAGTTAACATGTGTTCCTAATTAATTCTTAAGCAGATAATCCGCTACAAGTGTATTGTGAAACCAGATGGTCTAAGATTTCCAGGATATCTGGCAGTGAAGGATGCTTCATTACAAATTCTCTGTTTAGTCCAGGTCTCCTCATAGGTGTTCAGTGTGTGTTCTAGTTGAAGGTGAACTAAATAACGTTGAAATCTGAAAACAAAGAGAAAAGCAGATGTAATTTTTCAAAGCTTTTATTCACTGGTAGGTTGTGACAGAATCAGGGAAGATCTGTGGGCGATCTAGCTTTGCTATTGTTCTCTCTCTACCTCAGTTAACCTGTATAAAAATGACCGTAAGGCATTTTTGCATGTTGAAACACTTCTAGATCTAATATTCAAAAATCCTAAATACATTCTTAGAAATATTATTTAAATTCAGTTTATTATATTTTAGTATATAGCAGTCCATTTTGGTAGATATTCTACAAATGCACCTGAAGATATTGTTTCTGCCAGTTTAGAAGCCATACAGAATGGGCAAACCAGTGATGGGAGCAAAGCAAGGATACCATCCTCAGTTTACCATGGATGAATGGAAATGATTATTATCTGCATGGCTCATACTAACTAGGAAGAAAATAGCACAGCTAAGAATTGCACTTTGTTCTAGATTTTACCTGCTCTCTTTTTTTTTAAATCCTGAAAATAAATCCACATACAGAAGAAAGAGGTGTTCATGAATTATTTGCATTGATTGCTTCTATTTATTCCTTTTTCTATAACTGATAGAGAACAGCTTCTCTCCTCAGATTTTATAAGGAGAAATTTGTGACAAAAAAGAGTAATGAATAACAAACAATCATCAAAATAGGTTTACAGAGCACCTTTTTGTTAGACCATGAGTCTTGTCTATATTGATCTTAAAGGGAATCGGTGAGAAAAGTAAAGAAAAGTCAGGAAAAATAAGTGATATAGAAATATCAAAATATTTGCACTTTCAGTTGAAAGAAAATGTTTCAACATCTTGGAATTCAGATGGTTAACCTTTCATAGTCTAGTTCAGGAGCAGTGCTACACCAATAGAGAAATTTTTTGGAAATTCCCACCATTAATTCTTCATCACAACTGCAAGTGTCAGATCTCCAAGGCAAGTATGACCAAGGCCAAAATACACTTTTCCTCATTGCCAATAAACTGTTTTCCTCCTAATTTTAATGTTAACAAACTTAAAATACACTATTTTTGCTTGGATTGTGTGTTTTTCATTCCAAGAAAAACACAGAATTTCATCAACAACACTATGGGTAAATTCTAAGTTTCAATTTGACAGATATTAACTGTATGTATGTATATATGGTATGTAACTTTGTTAGCTACTCTAATTTTGTTAGATGGAGGAGAGGGACACCGACTGACAGGAGGACAAGTAACTTCACTCAACAGAGATTTTTCTCTTCTGAAGGTTGAAATTTGCCTTTCAATATATTCTGGAACATATATATATATATACACACACACACATATGTCTAGATATACACACATAGATACATGCATATATATGTATATTTATATAACTTCAATATATTCTGGAAGACAGTTGGCTTAACTGGTCTCTGCTCAGAATAGTATCCTGGGAGATATCATTAAAATTTTAAGGTATCCTGGGTTTTGTGGGACATAATATTCCATGATATTCATGGTGAAATTGCAAGCAATAAGCATTTTTCATGCTTATTATGAACTTAGAATTTACTACAATGGGTCAGGCTTGATATCATCTGATTTGGACTCTTCAGAAGAATAAAGTCTTTGACAGGGAACAGGGCCAGATGTTTTAGAGGGTGATATTAAAATCCTGTTAGAATCCTATCTGCATATTAGAATATGCAGATGTGAAACATTCTTGATATAGCACAGATGTGTGACAAGACCTAATGGTCTTGGATGTTGGATGATTGTTTATGTCTAACTACTAGTTAGTTCATGTGTTTAAATTCAGAAACACAAGTCTTAGGATCTTTGTTAAATGGCAGCTGATGTCTCTTTAATACCTTGTTCCCCATATGCAGAGCCAATCCTTTCTTAAAATGTTCTCTGTTTATGGCACTAGTAATTTTCTGTAGCAATGCATCATGCAGCATCAATTAGCCATTACATGCAATACTTTCGCCTTATTACTCTGTGTTTATTGAGCGTCTTTTACTCTTGTATCCTGAGACAGAAAGAAGAGAGAATTTTACTAAAACTTCTGTAAACCATTCTATATTTTAAGCCCCTTCTTATACTTTGTCCTTTATATAGAAAGCATTATATTATTTTCATTCTTTTTTGAAAGACAAATTTTCCACATTTCTAATTTATCCTATTGTCCTTCTCTATTGACCCTAAATCTGCTATATCCTTTTGAGATAAGGTACCCAGTTCTGCACACAGCCTAGCTAATGCTGCACTGTTGAATTATAGACTAGTGCTGTACTATTTTGTTCATTACTCTTTACCATTTTCATCCATTGCGTTTGTTTTGTTTAGTTTATTTTAGCTGAGTTCATAGAACAGATCAATTGAATCATCAAAAGGGAACTCAAGCTCCCCCTTTTAAGCTGATTCTATTAACTTAGCCCTATAATGTGTGGAAATAGGGTGTTAGACTATCTCAGCTCTCTGATATGTATTTCTTTGTACTTGTCAGAACTGAACTTTGTAATGCTTATATTTTAGAGAAATACGACTTCTTACTACAATGGSTTGGGCTTGATATCATCTGATTTGGATTCTGCTTCAGAAGAATAGTCTTTGACAGGGAACAGGGCCAGATATTTTAGAGGATGATTTTAGAATCCCATTAGAATCCTAACAGATTCAGGAGCCAGACAGAGACAGAAATTTGTAATCCTTTCTGTTGGTGGTTTTCAACAGAAACCGAAATCATTATTTGGAAAGACATGCCAATATCGATAGGTGATTGTTTCTTTCCACTCATAATGCAATTATTTCTAGTTTGTCAACATGCAATCCAACTGCCTACAAGTTCATCTTGTGCATAGTACCGTGCTATCCTATTTCATCTTTTGAGTTGAAAATCAGGTTTGGTATCAGCACTTTTGCATCAAAAACACATGTCAAAAGAATGTCATTCGTTGCAAACCGTACTGACTGTTCACACATAGTGACATACTAATAGGGCATCTGTCTCCTTCCCCTTTTCTGTACAGGTAAGTTTTTGTATATATCTGTTGGTGTAATATATGAGTGGAGTATGTGAATTAAGAAATATTCATGAAACCATGAAATTATGTGTATATTTGTTGCATTTTTCAAGCAATATTGAGTTGAATTTAGTAGTATCATTAGCAACAGCTGACTTTTGGTATGTTCCAATAAATCTTGAAAACAAATAAAATATTGTTCTGTAAAGTGTTTAACAGTTTGTGTCAGATTAGTCCTTCTGTGTTTTGCAGTGATCATACTGAAAATCATATGCATATATCTTAAAAGGTTTTGATCACAACAGCTGTAAACCTTCCTGAGGGGTAGATTTCTTCAGACTACCTTTATGAGCCACTGTAAGTTAGTGCTGCGTAGCAATATTGAACAGGAATAGCTATGCTATACTGTTATAAGTTAAGATGCCCTAAACTTAACAAGAATCTGTTAGTATGGTGGGATAAATTAAATTTACTTATGTTTTAGAGCAGTTATATAACTCAACATGTAACAATATTTAAGGGATAGTAAGCCCTTACAGTTTCTATCATCATCATTTTATTTCTGTCCTTGCACCTGGACAGAGATGTGGGTTTTGGAAGAGAATGCCTGATATTTTACTTTTACTGAAACTTTTATTCATGCAAGCAGTTCTTGATTAAATCAATGGTCTTTTTGGAGGCAAAGTCATTTCCATCTGGAAAATGAGTCTTTCTAATTCAGAACTGCTTAATCTACAGCCTATATATACACTGTTATCAATTAATAGTCTATATTATTGTGTATATTAATAATAGTGTATATTAATAGATTTAGATCTATTGGATAAGTTCTTTTTCATACAGTTTATTACAAACAAAGATCTGTACTGGCAGTTATGCTGGAGAGCAAAGGAATGAAAACAGATTACATGAATTTACTGTAAGAATAAAATATAAATGGAGTTACTGTTACATGAGTATATTCCATTATTTCTACAATCCAATTAACTTCATTTGGTTTATTATTTAAATAATATTACTGTTTTTTATCTGGTGGATTGCATCATTTGGACATTAACCATTATTAATATTTTTTCAATCAAAGAAGCATTAATAATATAAGCCTAACTACTCCAGAAAGTGTAAGGTATAAGACAAGTAATATTTCATTCTACAAGGACATTGACTAATGCTAAGAAAGGCAAAGACTGATATTTTAAAATTTGGGTGCTAGAAACTTGGCACTTCTGCCAAAGTGAACTGAATACCTTATATTAGTGAAATGGCAGGCATGTAGGTATCTGCAATTTCTTGTGTACATGGCCTTAAACACTGTATGTAAAGAAAAGCACCCGTGCTAATTCTAGACTTTGAGATTAATTTTGCAWTGGAAGATATAAGAAGAAAAACAACCGATATTTATGGAAATTAGTTGCTTTCATGACTGCTGTATTGCATTCAATTCAGCAGCTGTTGAAGGAATAGTGTCAAAAAATCCTGGAACTGGGACCAGGTCTGAGTGCAGTAACTGCACACGAACTGAGGGCCTTGAAATCATTCATTTCCTAGATGAATATTTTAACTGAAGAAGTGTGCTCTACAAGGATAACTGTCCTTGTAAGAAGCCTGATCACTAATATAACGAAACCATGAACATTCTGTTTTTAAATATGCTGTTTTAAACCAGAGGCTGTTCAAAGATTAGTACTTGAATGACAGACTTAAAATGACAGGGATCTCTCTGCCTCAAGAGTTTTTTATCTAATACAGCTAACATTGCTGTAATAAAAGTCATCTTAGTTATACAGTGACTAAGAGCTCTTGTTTATTATCTCAGACTATTTTAAGGATCATCTCTATGGCTGAATTTTAAAACAAAGCAGGCATATCAAAGAATGATTGCCTGATTCACCATTAAAAGATCTTAAATGAGGAGATACTCCTGAATCTTCATCTGCTATAGGTATGAGTGAGACCCCCACATCTTAGACTGTGGCAGTTCCAGGTCTAGAAGTTCTTCCCAGCAGAACTTCAGCAGCATAATGAATATAAAAGCAAGTCAGAGCAATGCCTGAAGAGTTTAGGAGTCTATCTCTAGGACTAGGCACCCTCTGAGAGTGCACTTAAGTTCTAAGGACTTGCTGAGCCTAAGTATAGCAGTAGCTGAGAAGAAAATGACACGTGAAAAAGAAATATCTGATTGTTTAGAAGGATTGAAGAAATAGAAGTAAGCAAAGATGTAACAATTTTCATTCTTGCAAAACTAAAATGATACAAATGCAGTAAGAATATATTTCCTATTTCAGTACTTCTCCATTTGACAGCTGGATTTCGTCAATGAAATCCAGTTTAGTTAGTATCTTTTCTCATATTTGCTAGTCTATTTTAGTGCAACTACTAGGCAGTAGTATATTGCTTTCTTATGAAATGTTGGCCTGAAAACGTAGCTATTTCTGTTATGTTTTCAGTATAGTTATCCTAAATTTACTGCATTAAAAAATTTCAGAATTTTGGTGGAATGCTACTAAGGATCGGTGCTTCCATTCTTCTCAAGGCGTAGGCTAAGACCTTTGCACCCTTTGTGCAAAGGTGCAGAAAATGTAAACTTCATATCACACAGCATCGAGTTAGACAAGACATAGTCATTAAACTGTGGGTGGGATGCTATTTTCAGAAATACAGTCTCTGTGATGTTTCTTCCTCAAATTCCAACAGCAAAAATTGCTCAACTATAAGTAGGGCAAACAGTTGTCTCCTCTGGCTGATTTCCAGCATCGGCCAACACCAGATGTTTCAGAAAAAAGTGCAGATATGCAATATATAAAATCTATTCAATATTTTCAGAAGTTGCATTATCAAAAATTGTACAACTTAAGCAAAAAGAACATTTAGCTCCCAGTCAGTTGCTAACCAGCTGAAACAAGATGCCTATATTTATTGGCGTGCTTTGCCATTTAATAAGCATCATTTTAAATGAGCTCTACCAGTTGATTTATGCATATGGAATATGAACTGGAATATGAAACTAGTGACCACAAAGATAGGCCATGCCAACAATGCTAACTGCATGGAGAGCGATTCTCTTTCACATAATCTACTATAATCTACTGATCTAGGCACAGAAAAGAAAGGCAAAAGTTCCTGATCTAACATTCATTCCTTCCATTTCAGTCTCAGACATGTCGCTTAATTGTGTGGTCTTTACTGATATATTAGACTGCAGAAGTTAAAATTATTTGGCAGTGAAAGACCTATCATGTTTATTTTCATCAATTGTGAGCATATCTAATAGTAACCTTGAAATAGCTTCTAAAGGAAAAAAAATAGATGAAGAACATCCACTCTTCTATACACACAGAGTGTGGATAATAAGGCAGGGAGGATGAGTGTAATAGTTAAATATCTGCCCCTTTTCAGGGTAGAATTCCCCTTATCCAGGGCTTCCAGAATTGTTTTGCCACCTCACCTTGGTCCAGTTCACATATTGATGCCACAGTGCATCTTCCTCACTGAGTAGCTTTACTGTTATTTCCTTCCCAGGTTGCCTGAATCATATGTAATTACATGTGTTTTTTATTCTAAAGCTTTTACAAGCTGTTACAGCATTTGATAAGCTTCTACAGCTTTTTGTACTGCTGAGGCTCAAGAACTCTCTTAGTCTCCTTACTGAGCCATTAAATGCACTGCATTTCTGGACCACTGACACTGCAGTACATTTGTGCCACTTGAATTCTGACAAAGATTTACAAGTACTTGACCTTTTCGAGTGAGATGAAAACTTCCATTTTTGAATGCTTCTGCACATAGGTTCATTTCAGATTCCATTTCTTAAAAGAATATAAAATTATACATGACAGAAACTAATGACATTACCAACACTGGATTGGTAGCAGGTGAAATTTAGAACCTAAGCACATATAGAGTGTGATTTGTCAAAAAGAGAGGCAGAAATAAGCATTCTCTTGTACTTTCTGGACAGAATAACCAAAGAACCCTGAGTAAATGTGGCTGGAAAATATACTGTGAATATGCTGTATGTGTCCCTTCCTTTTTCTGTAGAATCTACAAAACTTCCTTCATGATTGCAAAAGCATTTAATATAAATATTTTCTAGAATAAGATAGAATTAGATAAGCAATTACTGGTCACTGAGGCATTTACACACTTTTCAATCTAACTCTTTCTACTACCTTTTGGGTGTAAGGGTGCAGACATCTCAAAGAATGTGTGTTTAGTCTCACTATTCTGGATTTTTTTAAAGGCAGAATTACAAAAGACAAAGATCTCCAAGGGATGTTCTTGTTCCCAACTACACTCAAGGAATTCCAAAAATTCCTAAAATATTCGGGCCCTCTGGGCCCCATAGACATTTTCCTTATTTAACACAATGCTGAAATCAGCCTCTGGATTGCTACCAGTCTTATTCAAAGGAGCAAGCAGAAAGATGTTGAGACAAAATGCTTGAAACCCACAAACTATTTCTGCTGCAGCCACTGTTGTCATCCACAAAGAGGAGCTGGAGACCCATGACAGTGGGGTGTGTAAGGTGACCTCTACTACAAGGAGCTAAAAGAAAAGCGGGGGAAGATACTGTGGATATTAAGGTATTTTCTACAGCTCTCTTTGTAACTGCAGTTATGTTAATATCACCCTATCAAAGTACAGATTGTCCCCTCATGCAGAGGGCATAAAAACCTTTCAAGGGATTCCGAGCTGACTACACTGGCAGTACACCCACTCACACCGGTAACCTGAGTGAAAGGGTGTTGACGGGAGCCTGTCGTGTAGAAAGGATATTCTTGCCGTGAAAGATGGGGCAACTATATGAGATGATTTATTTTGCACTCCATTTTCGAAGCACAGCACAACTGCAAAATAGACCATTTCATATTGTTGCTCTGCTTTTCATCAGAGCTAAATCAGCTCCTGACACCCTCTTAGGATGGAAAACATTTTCTCTCTGTCCCTGCACTTGGCTCTGTGTTTGCAGAGGCTAAGTTGAACTTAAGTTGAACTTCTAATATAAAATAAAAACTACCAAAAAATGTTTTTTTTTTTTGTGAAGAAGAGCTCCTTTTTCAATAGATGTGTAGATCTTTCTTTTTCCTATTTTTATCTATTCTTTTTCCTTTTCTGACTTGAAGAACTGAAGAAGAAATTCTTACATCATATGAGAGCAAATAAAATGACATCAGATTTGTAGTTGGAAAGCCGTATCCTCCTTGATTTTTATCTATACCTCTTACATTCCACATATGTGGTAGTCTTGTGACACCGATTTTTGAAGAGTAAGGCAGTGAACTTTCATTAGTAAGAACACTTTTTTTCCCTCAAAATTTTTCCTTTTCCTTATAGTAAAACTTTGGTTATTCATATTATGATGATAATTTTATCTCCAATAACTTAAGTTACTAAACTAGTCAAAGAGATAACAAATAGCTTTTGAAAGTGCTGTCACATGCTGTTCCCTTTCATTTCAGTCCTGTCATTATTCTAACTCAAGCATTTTATTTTGTCTGCACCCAAAAAAATTGATCATAGAATATAAGCAAATATTCTGAAGCATGATCACAGAAACTCCCGGGTTAATCACAGCAATCTGATACCCCTTGGTGTCAGATACTAGTTACGTTGTTCAATAATTAAAAATTTTTAGAAAATGATATATTTTTGATGAATATTGCAAAAACTTGCAAAATATGAGACCTAACAACTTTTAAAATTTTTAGAAAAAAAGGTTAGTGCATTCAGATGATTTACTTTGCAGTATTCCATTATGTTAAGGTTGTAAATTACCTCGAATTACTCTATTCCAGAAACTTGGGAACGTTTAAAATCAGTCATAAATGGTATAATCCATAATGGTAGACATTCTTAGAAACAGATGTCAGAATGTTTTTAGCATCTTTTGGCTATCTGATTCTGGAAAAGACAATCAGAATTTGGAGATGATCTATTCATTTACATTACATGTAGACACACACACACGCCTATATGAATTTAGCTGTGTCTGGAAAAAAATTATTTCCTAAAATGGATCATGATATGACATACCAACAACTTATTGAATAGCATGCCTGTTCCCTGTTACCTCTAAAACAAAAGATTATTTTAGTTTTATGATGTAACATTCTCTACTTGACTTTCTTCCATGCTTTATCTAAGAGTTACTATCAAAATGTTTAGTCTTTCTATTTTGCCATAACTATGTGACAATTTGTTCTGACTGAATTCCAGAACTACTGCTAACATAATGCTTGGTGCTTTTAGATAAAATTCAAATTTAAGTTCTCTAGTTGTAATTTTATCTCAGATAGGTGCTTACTTCATAAAAAAGGCTGATTTTTTTTTTAAGATTCCTAATGCATAGGAAAATTTGCAGTGTCTTGTGATAACTACATCAAGAGAAGAGAAAAGAAGCAAAATATGAAGGAAAGGCAAGGAAAAGAGGAAGGAAAAAAAAAGAAGGAGAAATAAAACGAAAAAAGAAAAGGCACCTCTACTTACCAGTCATGTCTCTGGAGGAAAGAGATTTCTTACTCATAGATACTCCCCTATAAAATACGTTGATAGTACAGGCTATAGTGATACCTCTCAAAAGTTCTTTTGTTCTTAGGCATCACTGAATTTGAGTTGCACATAATTTCATATTGATTTTTTAACAGCTAAGTACTGACTTTCTAAAAATTTTTACATCCCTTTACTTTGATTTTAGCAAGGATTTAGAAATGATTTGTGAAACCGAGGTGATAGGAAATAAACATACTAGCATTTTAAAGGTTGCAAAGAATATTATTTTGCGGACTCCTTCCTTACTGGGTTTTGACATATTTAAAACAGTTATAGCATGCAAAAGAATTTGTGAAATTGTCCTTATTTTCTTTGAACTCTGACATACTACAAGACTGCTTGATTTAATACACAAAGTAAAATATTTTATAATATTTACTTAAAAAAAAACCCTAAGGTAACATGACCCAGTCTGCAACTTCTCAGAGTAATCATATAACCAGCATCAGGCCTGCAAATAGACAGCACTCATTTGAGGAATCTGGACCAGCACTCACAAGATAACGTCAATCTGGAAAAGGTAGAACATATGGAAAGAGGAAGTAATCCTGTGGGCCAGACTGGTCTCAGTTCACGAAAGAATAAATACCAGTGATACATAGTGAGAAGAGAACACTTTGGTTTCAACTCCCTCTTTTAAAATGAGCCTGACCATCTCGACCTCAGGGGGCTAAGAACATCAATGATAGCAGCCACCAGAGCCTGTTGATGGCGAAAAGCTCATGGTATSAAATACTCATGGCTCAATTAATATGTTGGATTAATGCTTGGTTTGTAATTGTTGATAGACTGCGTAGTAGTTAAGTATAAATAAATGCTGGAAGTTTTGAGATCTGCCTTGTGTCTCAGTCTCAGAATGCTCCCATCATGGTGATCCCCAGTTCCCTAATAATAACATCTGTAAGGCGCTGTTTTAGAATAGAGCAGCATACAGGGCAATATAATCTGGTTGTGATTGTCTGTGTTTCGCTCTACAGATAGCTGCATTCACCAATTACTGCTCTGGACAGTCATATACTTTAAGAATCATGTAAAATACTGGTTGAAAAACATCCAGGAAAATGGGATACATTCACATAAAAAAGTTATAGTTAACCCCATCTCTTTCTCTTTTCTTCTCTTCTAATCATTTTTGTGTCTATTAAAGCTAGAAAGAAGACATTCCTCAAAAATAAAATAAATACTTCTTTATTTTAAAAAAAATCTTGTTACCGGAAGAAAATTGCTATTCATGGAATTGCTATTCATGGATGATTTTACACTGTGGCTGCTTGAAAGAGAAAAAAATCATTGCAGATATAACACAGCGTATGGTCTAGTAGCAATTAGAAGAAAAGTTAATTAAATCTGTCCTGAGATTCCCAACACAGATGAGCAGCTGTTACCTGTTCTACCACTCTGGCTGACCAAATAGAGACCTAAAGTTCTTCAGAGTATTAACTGATTTGCTATTGTAAAATTTTACTGTTCTTCTTTTCTTCTCCAGTAATTCTCAGTGAAAAGACCCAAGTGGAAGATGAGTATTTACAAAAAATGTAAACAAAAATCTAATTCTTCACCAGCATTATAAAAATCTATTAGGTGGTTCTGCCAGAAGCCAAATGAGTGACTAATAAGGTAATCCACAAACTTTTATGTCTGGTCTTTTAGTCACTAGTGAATATTATAGTAGTTTTAAACTTTTATTTGCAGAAAAAATATGTTTATCTCCTCCTCTGCTGTACTGGCACCTAATTATCTSTGAGAGTGAGAGCTGCAAAACTCAGCATAGCTCCTCAGTTCTGAGCTGAGGAGACCAAGTGCTGCCTCAGTCTGTAGCAGAGGCAATGGTAAGGTACAAAGACTATCTGCAATTGAGGGTTGTGGCATATGTGTCTTATTTAACATACCTTGCCTAACAAAACTGAAAAGGCTGACAAATTTACACAATGAAGTATGTGGCTCTGTCTTTAAAAGAAGTGAACTCCAAACCCACTTTTACAGGGAACTGGACACATTGCTCAAAAAGCAAAATACTGTGAAATAGTCTTCAAATTGCTTTAATTTTGAGCTAATATTGGAAGAAATTTTGTATTCACATATGGCTCCTGTCTCAAATGCTCTTATTAATTAATAATGTAACAGCTAATGGGAATAGGTTGTAAAATGTCAGGTTTTAAATCAATTCATGGTGAGGCCATAGCTGACAAGAAATTGAGTCCTTTTTGTCTGGGCTTCCAGTGTAGCCCACTGAAGTTTCATGGATAATATTTCACACACTGGAGAACAAAGTCGTCAAACTCAGTTAACTTCCACTCTGAGTTTTTACTGAGGGAAAAAAAATCCTAGCTGATACTAACTGGCATCCTTACTGGCAGTATAAGGAGAAATTAAA
The DNA here is from genome assembly GCF_003343005.1 of Rhea americana. Classification (NCBI taxonomy): domain Eukaryota; kingdom Metazoa; phylum Chordata; class Aves; order Rheiformes; family Rheidae; genus Rhea; species Rhea americana. The sequence goes on from NW_028186890.1 coordinate 1,408,310, forward strand.
GCCATATAACCACAGGGGAGAAAAAAAGACTACCTGGAAGAAAGAGTTCTGTTAAGTAAACTTAGGACAAGGATAGGAGTAGGTGAAGAATGAAGGCTCATTCTGCTGTTTCTTAAGCTGAAGTTTGAGACCTAACTGGGAATTATACTATAGCAGTGCAAAGATTATCCAAATGAGACTTACAGTTGTAGCTGATTATTTTGTTTGAACTTCTTGATGTGAAACTGCTTGCATCCCAGAAAACTAATCAAAAGATACAGAAGGCTGGAAGGGCTGTTTGGCTTTATCCTGCCCTTCTACAAAGAAAGGTTAAAAGAAGGAACTGTTGGTTTCATGATCTGTAGAAGGATCTGGATCTTAAAAATAAGACTGAACTGAACATCTTGTAATCAATAAATTTTATCTGTTTGATGAAGGATTTTAGTGCTCAGATTTGCCAAGCCAGCATATTTTAACAGTACGAAATTAATTTTGATTGCTGGGGGAGTAACAAGTCAATTAGTATAAAAAATTCCACTTACAAATCCATTTCCTAGTTTGCACTTGATGAAAGATGCTTTCTTCTGTGGCAAATCTCAGAACAGACAACTGAGCATAGCAGAAGCTATTTCCTTTTAATACATGTATATAACCATATTAGTTTCAGATGGCTAAACAGGTAGTACAGTATTTTGGGCAGTCATTTGCACATTTATGCATAAGCTAAATTCTGTGCCCAACATAACATAAAATAATGGGTACATTTTTTAGCWGTCAGACATCTTGCTTCCTGGTGGTTTACAGTATCTTTTGAAAAAAGAACTGCTGATTAAGAAGCAAAATGATGCCTGCTTTATTCAAGTGGTTCTRAAGAAATTATAATATAATCTGGCAGTGGCAACTGATGTAAGAAAGAGAATCCAGTGTAAATCACAGATAAATTTGACAAATTTCATAGCTTGTTCAAGGCAGATCTGTCACATCTCCTGCTTCAAGTAGGACTAGATGCAATTCTTTTTAATGTGTTGTGCAAATTATTTATTTCAGTCAACTTTAGTATTTAATAAAGATTTGCATTTGGTAAAGAACATGAATGATAGGTTGCTAATTGTTATGTAGCCAAATTTTTAAATAAGCTGCATGTATTTATATTTTATTAATAAAATAAGCACATGAGGAAAACTACAGCTGGTGCAGATGAGCTTTTCTATTCAGTATTTTTACTAGTTATTTATGCAACCGTTATTTACAGTTGTGCCTAATGTGTTCAATGATGTGTTATTTTGCCACCAACAYGTGGTTGCAGGAATGCCTAATATATTTTGTCCAATAAGGACAGTAGTAGGAATCTTTTAGTCTCCACCAGAAATGAGGGAACACATGCAATTCTTTAGTATTGTTACTTTAGTTTATTGTATTAAACTCTAGATTTAAATTTCTTCTACAAGAGGCAGAACATATTTTTTCTAAAAAACTAATAGATATGATATAAACTAAAACAGAAAAAAATACTAACATCATTTAACACTTCCTAGAGTTTTAATGTCAAGCATAATTAGGCACTTTCCACAAAACTTCTAAGCACTTGCTTTCAGAGCGGCCGTAGACCACTACAAGTGCAAGCAGAAGCTATGCACAAGTACTAATGATCCCTGTACTACTAGCAATAGTAAATACCTAATTTTCCGTGCAAAAAATCACAGAAGGAGATAACCTTAAAAAAAAAAAGTGATTTTGTCCCTGAATTGTTTGTTCTTGGTGAGTGTCCTCTGAATATGTTTCTACTGTTTCCACATTCCTGTCTGCAGCTTGCTTAAAAATGATGCATGGCTATTAAAGAATCCTGCTCCCACTTCTAAATCAAGGTCTACTATACAGGTACTTCTGAAGTACTTTCTCTTCTGTGGTTGTAGTGCCTTTCTTAGTGCTGGCACATGAAGTGCCAAAGCTTATGCTTATTGCAAAGAAAGTGACTTTATGGTCTAGTGTTCTCAGTGCAAGAGCCACCCCTGTATTCGGACATACTAACCTGGGTCAGCACTTGCTCACAAATCTTTATTTCRTGCTCAGCTGAGCAAGGTAGACATGTCCTCGTTACTATCCTGTTCTAATTCCAAGCAAGCAATGTTAATAGATAATGCACGCTGGTATAACGTAGGTTGYTAAAGTGTTAAAGCTTCAAGGCTGAGCTGTCACTCCTACTCAGCTTTCAGTTTTTGCTCCATCAGCCTGAAGTTGTCCTGAATCTAGTGCATTCATCCTATTTATAAATCCAACACCTATATTTTTCCAGACAGCCAATCTTAGCAGATCCAGCAGTCTTTGGCTTCTTTTCTTTTACGTATGGCTAGAACATTCACCAGTAGGATTTTGAAGTATTGTACAATTTAAATATATACTGTTTTGATGAAGAGGACCATCCTTTTACTGTATAAGAAATATATTCCTGTCCAGAAAACTCTGTCTGTGATTCGGTGTGCTGTGAGGACAGAACCTCCAGTCATGCACTGGTGTTGTGCTGGCTCATGTGATAGTGGAAAATTTCTATAATGAACWCTATCCCATTTTCTTTTGAGGATTCTCTTTGTTTTTGTGTTTTCTCTTCTAGTTTCTTTATTAGCTTTCAAGGTTCAATTTACTTTATTCATTTTAGGGGTCTTCATATTCCAGTTTTCCCAGTCTATGATTTCATTCATTTCTCCTCCAGTTCGAGGTGTGCTATCCTACTACTTCCTTCTAAGAAGTCAAGATAAATTTGAAAACTTCTTAAATGAAAAACARTCATAGTTTACAGTCCTTTAAACATCTAGTGAATCAAAATTAACATCTTCCATTTTAATTTACATTTAAAATGGAAAATTTAATTTCTATTTTAATAATGGGGAATCAGAACATCATTAAAAAAAYTTAGGCCCTGGGAAGTATATGTACCTGTAAAGCAAAATTTTGGACTTGTTATGTTAGTAGTTTTTCATGTAAGAAATATTGATTTTTAATTTTATGTACATGCAGTGCTGTTTAACGTCAGTGAAGTGAAGATGGCAGAATGTTAAATTATAGCACTTACAGGAAATTCCTTACCAAATTCCTTACCCAATTCCATACCAAGGATGAATGGTACTTAATAATCTGGGTCTTGGGGTCCTAACCTCTAATATAGAATTCTGTGGTGCTTTTTATTATTTTTCTGAAAGCTCCATTGACATATAAATTTTTGAGGTAGCATCATTGCTAAAATGAATACCAAGGCAACTGGTATATTCTTCATAAACTTCAGTTTGCCTTGCTAAGAGAAAGTAACAAAACTGCRAGCTAGCACCTAAATATATCGTCTTTTATCATAACAGCATGAATATGAAGAAGAGGAAAAAATATTTATTCCAAAAATTAGGAGAACTTTTGTGAATGAAATTCAATTCAGTGTTTAATTAGAAATAGAATATATTAATTTTATCCAACTGGAGACTCTTTCTAATTAGAATGTGGTTTAAAAAAGCAATTTAAGCCTTTCATGACTCGCTTCTTCACTTAGAAGCAATTTTCTTGATTAAGAATAATTTTTAAACTTGTTTCTTGGAAAACTGTATTGGAATGGACTCATGTTTATCTAATCTAATCCAGTCTAACTTTTACCCTAATAAATGGGTATGTATTGCATGTAATGACATAGCTGAGTCTTACATTATTTAATTGTCATTTATATGGGTGTCTAAGTCTTCTGAAAGACTGTTAGTATTCTTTACATAATTTCTAACTGATAAATCGGCCATCTTTGGTTAAAAGAGGTTCTCCATATTGAGAATAAAGTGCCTGTGCATATTTTATGTTATATGGATATTACTCTAAAAATACTGTTTTTAAATTACTTGTAAAATGTTTATATCTTATAATAAYTATTATGATTTTCCAGAAATAAAATAACTTCTTTTCAGAGATGAAAGAATCATTTCAGATTTACACATAGTCCACAAGACAACTATCTGGCTTCTAGCTTCTATAAATAATCAGGTAGATATGCTAGTACTTATGCTAGTACAGATATTATTAATGAAAGTGAAAATTAGTGATCTAGCTCTGAACTTATTAACTATGGAGTTGGSTTAGCAGAACCCACCCCTTTTACAGGGCTTGAGCTCACTTCCTCCCTCCTCAGGTTTGGCTGTTGGCACTCAAGACCASATTTTCATGCAGCTGTATGGAAAGAGCTGCATGAGAAAAAGGTGCGAGAAGTGAAGGCTTGCTGCCCTTTGCTGAGGTGGTGCTTTTAAGCTCAGGCCCTCAGCATTGGTTTCTGCTTGAATTATGCAACTTCCTGGCTTGATCTTGATCCTAGSTTATTCCTGTAGACTCATCTGGTGATGTTGCATGAGGCTGATCTTGGCTGGTGTCAATGGGCCTGCTCTGTGCTCTTAGCTCGGGTGCTATGGGTCTGTGCCCTTGTCAGTGAGGGCATCGTCCTGCTGTCGCCCTTGGCTCCCCGCTTGTATTCCCTTGGGAAGAAGCCAGCTTCTACTGCTTGCTAGTGCCTGTTGTGCYAGGCCTGCTTACATGCTGGTATGGTCCTCAATAACGTGCTTGTAAACTTAATCAGAGACTAGAGACTTAGTTTCACCACCTCAAAACTAATATGTCAAATAAGATATACCACTGACCTAGTATAAAATCCTAGTAACACTGAAATCAATAGGAGTTTTGTAGTAAATTTCAATGTCATTAAGTTTTAGTCTTGAAACCTTAAATTCATGCTTGTCCTATGGATTGCTCACAGGATTAATTCTACTGAATGACATTGACTTTCTGTAACATATATACCTCTTTCCTGAATGCTGAATGGCTTGTAAGGTTGAGAACTGAGGTCGATAATGCATGAAAATTGTTAATCTTAGTTTCTGAACATCTGATAATCATTAAAGGAAAGGAGTTATTTTCCAAACAGTAAAAATCAGTTAAAACCTGTGCTTATGCTAACCAATGATGAAAACATCTGAAAAAAGACCCATAGAAGACAAATAATCTGATTAGATATAAAATTAAAGAGAGAGAGAGCCTTCTTTTTAAAAATTAAAATATTTTGCAATTATTTTTAGATCAAAGGTTTACCTTGTCCAATAACCTGTCTCTCACTATGGTCATTGGCAGATCTTTGGGGAATATTTCTTATGAACAGGATCCTTCCTATGATATACCATCCCTGGCTGTGGTCTTGATCTTTAACTGGGCCAATGTCCTTAATAGTCAGTAGATAACCACAGAGAATCTCTATTCTTTGGATTTACCTAATCCCCTTTTGAACCCACAGTTTTGGCCTGTATAACTTGCTGAGGCAATAAATTCTACAAATAATTATCTGTTGTATGAAAAAAGTACTTTGCTTTATAATGACTTAAATTCAAATGTATGCCAGGTCCATGGCCTCAGCTAATTAACTTAAATTTAGATGTTAAATCAGATGTTAAAAGCACAAAAAAAGCAGAGTGGTTCACTAATGCAATTCATAGTCCTTTAAACTCCTTCCTTATACCTATCTGGAATCTAAATTCTGTAAAGTCATCAGAAATAGTGGTTGTCTCTGAAAGGTTTCATGAGTCTCTTGCAATCACGCAATTTTGTTTAATAGCATTGGGTCTTTGCTGAGTATTAAAGGTGAGACTGATCATCATCATACCCTCAGGCACAAGACTTTTATCATACAATGACTCCAGCAGATTAAAAATTAAATTTACAGAAATAGGAATTGTTGGCAGGACTGGAATATAAATCTGTGTAAATTATGAGAATATTAAATTATATGAATGTTATAGGCTGTATTATTTACAAAGACACACCAATTAAACTGTAAGTAAACTTGACACAAAAAGTTAGATCATATTTAAACTAATTTGCMTTAGAAAATGCAGTTTTTCCTGTAGGATATGCACAGTACACAATATTGTTACAGCAAGATTGTTGCATTACATTATTTCTTCAAACATACTTTTTATCAAACTTGAACAGTTCAATTATTAGATAAAGAGAAGCAACAACTAGACCCATTAAATACTTTCTCAGTAGATATTGTAGATTTCCTTGAAGCTTTAAAAATCCATCTATATGGCAACATCTAGAACATATATCTTCAAATCAATGTCAAGAACATCAGTAAGCAGTGAAATATGGGAATTAATGATACATATCCTCTAAAATGGTGTTTTCACCTGAGGAAACATATCATTACAACACAAATAAATGAATTACATTTCAGTGACAGCAAATCAAGATACAACTATCAAACGGATGTTATCTAAACTAAGTTCATCAGTCATAACTGGAGTCAGTTGGAATTTTTTCCTCACTTGTCACCATGTTCTTCTATTGTGTCCTTCTTCTTTGCCAGGTGGTTCCTAAACAGCAACTGAGGAAGCCAGTATAACTGTGTACTATCTTCTCCGTTAGACCTACCTTCTAGAATGTGGCTGGTCGAGAACACTCCTTTGCTTAGAGAACAGCTGGCCATTAAACCAGTGCAGAGTGATTATTGTTGGTATCGTGAATTAGAGAGGACAGACAATAGTGCACATCTGCAAATTTTAAATAGGCGCTAAACAAAGCAAATACGGACTGCAGCAAGGAGTGTTCATGATTAAGTGCAAAAGTGTCAAAAAATCTAAATGCAGCCTAAGAACCATTTTTAAAAGTAGGGAATGGCAACAGGTTTCATCATCTACTACTCATACTGTGTGCAGACAATTTCCTGTCCTCAGGTTTCGAGCTAAGGTGTTGAGATCTATGCAGTTAGACATATTTCCTCCTCCATCATGCTGATGTCATATCTAGACAAGCAGTTGCTATTTCTTCATATTTTACCTTTGTATGCTTATTTGTTGTTTGTAGGGATGGAAACCCATCAGTTTATGTGTAAATGGTTTGTCTACTTCCTTACCTAAAAGCGCAATGCTTTTTGGGAAGAACTCTTGAAGTATGCCTCTCTGCGTATGATTTYTTTATGATGTATCCTTTGTATGCAAGGTGACAGCTGTCCAGAGTTTTTGAGATAACATGGAAACAAGTAAAACTAAAATCTCTAGGTCAAAAACACAGAAACATTGTTGAGATGATGAGAGAAATCCTGCTGGTGGAACACAGATTGAACAGTATTACTGTTACCCAGTTAAAAATTATGGTTTAAAATATAGTGTATGCATTTGATTAATATGTGCCAAAAAGCCAATTTCCAGGGTATCAGATAGTGACGTCTGCAGCTGATGCAGTTATTACACTAAAGAAGAAAGGGAAAATGAAACTCATATGATCTCTTTTAGTTATAAAGCAGACAAACATCTGCTTTTAATATTGCACAACTACAGATCTATCAAAAACTTCCCAAAAACTATTTGTGCAAAAATATTTGATTCTAATACCTCATTGAATGAGGTAATGGGCATTGGATATTTTACCAGGACAAATTATACTTTTGAATATAGCATAGAAACATTCCCCAGAACACATTAAGACTTGATAAGTACTAACTTCTGAAGAACATGACTAAGTGTACATGTGTGTATGTGACCAATAACTTAGTACAGAAACATGTCAGATTTGCCTAGTGTTGAGTAGAAAGACATAGATATTCAAGAAACAACACTGTGCTGTAAACATGATACTTCTGTCAGAATGAAGATCATATATTCTTTCTTTAGAGAACAAAAAGCCTTTTTTGGGCCTTGTAGGAAACAAGAAGTATGTGTTTTTTTTAACGATTTCCATTAAGCCATTTCAGTATGGCATGCCCATTGGTGAATGAAGCTTTTTATTTTTCTTCCTTATTTTTATGAATATGCCAATGCTTAGGGTGAGAGCAATAAATCAACATTTACAGTTTCGTGCAGCCATATGGTGGCTTCTTTGTTTGCAGAACTCACAGCAGTGATAAGATTGCAGATCATCTCTAAAGTGATAAAAATGATGATTTCATTCTTTCTAACTAGGTACCCTTTTCAGTTTCAAGGCTCTTTTCTGTATGATTCATCCATGAGCTTTTCTCTGAAATAGTGGCAAACTTTGCAGAATGACTACAAACATAAAAGAAATTGTAAGTTCCTTGATCATACGACCAAAATGGAAATATTTGATGTATTGTCTTATCTATACTAGGCACACTCAGGCCCATTTGTTCCACTCTCCAAGAACCGWGAAGTAATGGAAGTCTCTTTTCAAAAATAATAAAACTCACACCAGAGCTGAAGCATCAAATGAAATCTACTCCTAATATAAGTAGGAGTGAAGGTACTTGTGATCTATGTGTAAGACTGATTTTTACCCGTTGTCTATGAGAAGCTGAAAAGTAAAGAACAAGATTGCTTTTCTTTATGTTCATAGCTTCTGTGTTTCTTTCATCCGACCCAAGATCAGCAGCAAAGATGACTTAATGCCATTTTTCTTCCCCTCATTAARGATATTTGCATAAACTCCTATAGTTAAGTATTTAAACTTCACTATATGCAAGTATAATGAGTATTGTAAAAAGTATTATTATGTATCTGTATTGTTTGAGTTGATCATTCTATTTCTTAGTCTTAATTTAGTACCATCACTGCCCATAGTCAACTGAATTTGCCATTGCTCAATCTCTATATGTAATTATATGATCCTTCTGTAAAAATGCAAGCATAAACTGCATCATTTACTAGGCTTTCAAATAATCAGTTGTCAAATATAGAAAATAAATAGTTTTATTGGATAGACCTAATGTTTACATTACACAAAATATAAATGGTATCAAACAGAGGATATTATATATGTAAACCATAGTAATAACCTTAACTACTTTTCTTTACTAAAACACTTATGCATTTAAAAGCCAACACAATTAGATGGAGCTGGCTGAAATTAAGAAATTGTGTTTTATACAGTTTGATATTTTTCAGAACTGAGAGAAAAAAGACTGCATTCTGTTATGTTCCCTGCTTTTCTATATGTCAAATGCAGTTACTCAGAATAATTCTGGCTCATTTGGATGTGTGTATCATTTTAAGCTGTAAGGAACATGTCAGGATAATTATGTTTCTTCTAGGCTGTCTAGCTTTTTCATCTGGCATATAGGAATTATTATACTGATCCTGGATACCATTTCCAAGCGCATGAAGGATAAGAAGGTGATCAGGAGTAGTAAGCATGGATTGAGGGAGTTAGGTTTAGCTCAGTTGGTTAGAGCGTGGTGCTAATAATGCTAAAATCATGGGTTCAATCCCCATATGGGCCACTTGTTTCCCTGCTGCACAGAGGGATTGGACTATATGATTTCCAGAGTTCCCTTCCAACCTTACTGATTCTATGACAAAGTGGAAATCCTGCTTAACCAATCTGATAGCCTTCTATGGTAGAATGACTGGCTGGGTAGATGAGGAGAGAGCAGCAGATGTTGTCTACCTTGACTTCAGGAAGACTTTTGACATTGTCTCCCATAACATCCCCATAGGCAAGTTGGTCAACTACAGGCTATATGAGCAGATAGTGAGGTGGACTGAGAACTAGCTGAACAGCAAAGCTCAGAGGGTTGTGATCAGTGGCACAAAGTCTAGTTGGAGGCCTGCAGCTAGTGGTATCCTCCACGTGTCAATAAGGAGTCCAATCCTGTTCAACTTATTCAACAGTGACCTGGCACAGAAGGGACAGAGTGCACTCTCAGCAAGTTTGCTGATGATACGAAAACTGGGAGGAGTGGCTGATACACCAGAGGGTTGTGTTGCCGTTCAGAGGGACATTGATGGGCTAGAGAAATGGGCAGAGAGGATTCTCATGAAGTTCAATAAGGGGAAGTGCAGAGTCCTGCACCTAGGGAAGACTAACCCCATGTACCTGTGCAGGCTGGGGGCTGACCTGCTGGAAAGCAGTCCTTCTCTGCAGAGAAGGACCTGAGAGTGCTGGTGGACAAGAAGTTAACTATGAGCCAGCAATGTGCCCTTGTGGCTAGGAAGGCCAATGGTATCCTGGGGTGCATTAGGAAGTGTTGCCAGCAGGTCGAGAGAGGTGATCCTGCCCCTCTACTCAGCCCTGGCGAGGCCTCATCTTGAGTACTGTGTCCAGTTCTGGGCTCCCCAGTGTAAGAGCTACTGGACCAAGTCCAGCAATGGGCTACTAAGATGATTAAGGGACTGGAGCATCTCTCATATGAAGAAGGGCTGAGAGAGCTGAAACTGTTTAACCTGGAGAGAAGACTGAGGAGGATTTTATTTAGGTGTGTAAGTATCTGAAGGGATGATGTTAAGARGATGGGGCCAAACTCTTTTCAGTGGTGCCTAGCAACAGGATAAGAGGTAACAGGCACAAACTGAAACACAGGAATTTCCACCTGAATATGAGGAAGAACTTCTTTCCTGTAAGGGTGACAGAGCACTGGAACAGGTTGCCCAGAGAGGTTGTAGAGTCTCAGCCCTCGAAAGCCATCTGGATAGGGTCCTGGGCAATGTGCTCTAGGTGACCCTACTTGAGCCGGGGATTGGTWTAGCTGATCTCCAGAGATCCCTTCCAATGTCAGCCATTCTGTGATTCTATACTGAATGCATAATAGTCCACTAATGCAACCTGCACTGCATTATATGAAGAAAAGCAAGACTGCCCCAAGAAGCAAGTAATTGTTATGAAATGATCATGCATAAAGGTTGCTGAAGATTCTTGAAGATATTAGTCTTATACAAAATGGACATAAAACTAATTTTTAGAATGATAAAAAAAGTACATCATCTTTCAGTTCTTATGTAGCACAGTTGCTGAAGTGTTTTATACTAACTGCTTAGATTAAAGGCAACAAGAATTTTTAAATTAGTGTTGAATATTTTTAAAACATCCTATCCATATAGGATATGGAGTAAGACAGGATTATCAGGAGTCTATCATTAGATCACCAATGTTTGACAACCCATACTACATTCTACCTGCACTCTATTTTATTAGATCCTATTTTCATATTAATATCACCAGTAGACTATCGATCTCAGAAATCAGCTTTATATGAATTTATGCATAAAACCACCAGTAAACCATATGAATAAACTTAATGGTGTTTGTTATCTGCTCATGGGCTGAGATGTCTTAACACATAAAGCAGGAATGGGAAACATAAGTATTGGAATATGAGAATTAATCATACCATCCAGATGAAAAGTCTGTCTGGATATCCTGTCTCAAATGCTGATCAGTAACAGCTGAGTAAGGAATAACATATCTATATCTATATCATCTGTAATGTATATCTATATCTATAACTGTAATGTATATCTGTATGAGTAAGAACATAACAGATATATATATATGTATATGTGTGTRTGTGTATATACATATGTTTATGTGTATACATATATATATATATATAATCATCCCCTTGAAATACTCACACAGTTTCCTGGAATTAATGGTATACAAATTTTCTAATATGGAAATTGCCTCCATAATGTTGTGTTTAATAGCCAACTGTATAAATATCCTTTGAACTCATTCTTGTTATTGAACTATGACAAAGTGCTCTGCAAATAACTGTGTACAAAGTGCGAAGCATGAAAAAGTATTTTCTTTGAAGATATTCCCTTGAAACTGCTATCTGGTCATTTCATAAGACATCCCTTATTTTTTTTTTTTTCCCCCACTTCTCCAAACTATTTGTGAATTTAGAGATTTTTATTATATCATTTAAATAAATTGTGACAGTCTATTTCATCTATTTCTAGGGTTGTACAAAGCAATGCTAATAATGATAGTTCTTTTTCTTTCAGGCAATAATGAGGYGATGCTCCATCTTGAGACAACACTAAATTCCATAGGACATTTTGCATTCTGGATAGTCTTGGAGCAGGTCACAAAATGAATATTTTGTTCCATGCCAAAGATGGCAGCTAATGTTAGGGAAAGAATTACCTTTTTGTGAAGAGTCTTGGAATCCTTCAGACTGAAAATAGTTATATATTTAATTATATAATATTATTGTGGAGTCCTTATTTTAAGTAAATACATACATACTTTTGCAGTGTATCCCTTGAGGAAAGAGATCACTAAGTTGCAGTTGCCTAGGATTTCTAGGGAAAATTACATTTATGGTCTCATCTCTTAGTTGATTCAATTTTACATATTTCTAGTGTTCCCATGGCAATCACTTTCTCTTTTAATTCACATTACTATGGCTACAGTCCTGCAAAGATGTATAACACATGTAAGCATAGCACTAAAGTCACTAATTTGATGGTACTGTTCACATGTGAAAAGGTAAGCTTATACATAAGTCTTTGCAGGGCTGGGCCAGTGAGAAGAGGGAACATCAGTAATTATGCAAAGAGAGTTCAGACGGACACAGAGTTTTGAGCTGAATTTAAACGTTTACTTTCTTCCTTCCCAGATGTCCTCTGAGATTTAATGCAGCTGTGAAACTACCTTTGGCCATAAGAAAAAGTCACACATAGAAACAAGTGAAATGTCAGATTTTTGTCCCGTCCACAAAATTGTAAAAGTTCGGCTTTCACTTTACTTGAGACAGCTTTTGCACATATGACTATAAATGGTACATTTATGCTAGTGTACAACACCTTCAGCCACTGTATCATTTGGAAGTGATTGTAGATGTCAGGAAGGAAAATATACTAATTTACATTAAAAATTTAAAATTTTTTGAGCATTTCACTGATTACTTTGTAAAGTCAGAAGGTCAGTGACACAAGTTTGGACACTGTGGGTTCAAGGTACCAAGCTGTGAAAGCAGCATCTGTTCTCTGGCAGACTCTGTGCTATTGAATTGACAGCTCAAACTTTGCTTCTTGATCTATTACTTTTTCAGCCACTGATCCTTTTTTAGATACTTTTTTCTTTCACTTACCTTTGACTCAAAGGAATTTATATTCTTCGTCTTGTTGAAGATTATGCGCCTATATAGGTCTTTAATGAAAATTACATCCTTCTCCCTCCACTGAAAAGAAGGAAAACTCAGTTCTTCTTGAGTATCACTTATTCTTATATAAATAAACATTATATTTCCTTCCTTATAGTTAATAGTACCTGATTTGGATATAGAGAACTGTAAATTAAATGTATATTTAGACATTTGCTGTATAAATTAATATTACTACGTCTCAAAGAAGAAACGCAGCTTGGCTTAYAACACCATTGTCAACAGTCTGAGATATATAAATCTTAAAATTCAAAATACAGAAGTGAAAATTACTTGAGTCATGTTTGTCTCTGCTATAGTGATAGGACATCCCACTACCCAGTTTAATATTCTTACCCTGATACAAATCACAGATTATTTAATATGAATTATTAAATGTCTTTGGATGAAGAGTAATTAATTAGCTTGCTTTGCAGTTATATTCTATGGCAGACTGATTAAGAAAGTTATTTTTCTAAAATGAGAAATCCTTCTCTGAATATGTTTAAAATTATCAATATAGTTTTTGCGGAGGCAAATATATCACCTGTTATGCGATCAGATATAGCTTAGCCTACAAACTAAGCTGTCCTTAAAACATGAGAAAGCCCTCAATAAGAGCCGATACACTGATCCCAGCAGCTTTTATATGGCAGAAAAGCATACTAATTTTGCACCAGGGCTACAAACATGGGAAAGGTTGCACACAGTAATCATGCAGTGCACGTGGCTTTTGTAGTTATTATTTGAATTTTCAATTGTATCAGAACCTCTGCAGTGCAATTAGAACTATTTGGAGCAGACTGTTTACACAGTTTCAGACTCATGTAATGGAACAGTTGTTCCTGATTTTCGTTCATGGTAGCTGATATAACCCCAAACAGCTTTGTTTAGAATACATTTTCCTTCTTTTCTCTTTGGTGCATTTTGTCACAATTCTGCATGTTTTCCATATGTGCAGTCTAAATGACTCAGCTTTTTTTCTGTCCACAAAGGACAACCACAGCATGTAAATATACAAAATACTCTGTAACATTCAAACACTGTGTTCTTTACCCATTTCATGATCATTTAATCCTAATACATAATATATGTTTTCAAATAAGACATAGAGTACAGCATAAACAAGAATAGGGGAAGAGATTAAGGTTAAGAAATATAACTAACACAGAATAGTACACAAAATAATAAAAGATTGTAATAGTACAGTGATGCTGATTATTGGGAGCTCTATATTTCTACTAGCTTATATCTTTATCTTCCTTATATCCTCCAGACTGAAAAAGATTATTTCACCTTCAAACCACCACTTTTTTTTTTTTTTACCCACATAGCTTTCCTGCAGCTTCTGGAAGAATTAGGAATAATTAGCAGATATGGCTAATTCAGCTGAAATGAAAACCAAAGAGAATGCCATTCCTTGGGTATGGTGGTGATGTCTGGCTTGGCAGGAGCAGATTTCTTGGCAGTAGAATCTAGCAGACGTATGTTGCAGGGAGGGTGGGCTAACTTGCCATTAAAAACCATTATATGTAGATTTCCAAGGAAGAGAATTAAAAGGAAAATATATTCATCATATTTGGAACTTTTTCACGTGAATGAAGAAGTGAGGTTGGAGAAAAGGCAGGATGGCCAGAAAAAAGGTATTTTTCTATGCCAAAAATTAAATAAAAGCTCTGGGACATGTTTTGGCTGCTAACTTTCATCTGAGATGGAAGAAGTGCCAAGCTGTTTGAAGACTGCGAAGCTTTATAAGGTCTGGAATTGCATTAAGTTCTGGCAAAGTTTTTAAACGTTAGCATGTTCATCAATTTGGCAGAGTGGCTGGCTCAAGGATCAAGTTATGTATAAATAATAACACTCGGAGCTTCATTGTCTGTTTTAAACCAAGAATCTCAAAGAACATTATGAACATTCACTATTTAAGACTGGGAGGTCAGAAAGTAGTACTCACTGTCAGCTCTTCTTTCTTTACATAGAGGCTTTCTCCGTTTTCCTTGTCAGTGTACTTTACCTGAACAACTGCTTCATACATCTCCAAACTTAGCACTGAAAACCCTCTTGCCTTACATTGTTTCTTAACTATGCAACAGAGCTCTTGCATTGTAGGGGCAGAGGGGAAAATGAAGGAGTCTAGTGTATGGGCACTATCTGCAGTCCTTTCAATTTTGCTAGGTTGTGTTGGCTTTATCTAGTCAGGTGTGAATATAATCCACACAGCCATATTTCTTGTAGTACAAAATCAGAATACTGATATAAGATCTTATAGGGTAAGATGAAAAAAATCATCATCTTGGAGGAGAAAAATACCGGAGTTTCCTCGCATTCTTTATAATTTGTATACACCAGAGCTGACATAGTTTAATGCACGTTCATTTATGTATTTGAATGAATTTACTTCAGAGATTGTCAAGCTCTAATTGAACAGGAATACTCTTTTGACAAAGGAGCATAATAAAACAAAGCAATGTCCTTCAAAGAGCCTTGATAGTCTTCACATGGTGCTATGATAATGTCTTGAAGATACTTCCCCTGCTTGCCTTGTCTCTTGGCATATTCTCCTCTTGATTAGTTTTGATATATTATTTATATTAGTGGCCTCAAGTCTTTGTTTATGCAAGACAGACTGATGGGCTTCCAGAGAAGCCTTTGGAGAGAGAAATGCTTAAGAGTCTTGACAGTTACAGAACGCCCCAAGGTCCATACACTTATCCCACAATAAAAAGGCTGCTATTACAATCAAGGAGTTGGTTCCATACTTATCTTTCTTTTACAGGGAAAAGAGAAATAGTATATGTGCGTGTCTCATTTCTTCTTTCTTTGAGCCTAAGAAATTATCAAAATATGTGGGAGTGATTTTGTCTTATTTTGGTATCTTGAGATTTGAAAGACAAACATAATTGGGTTTGTTTGTCTTCTATTCTTCCACTCTCCCCCCCATATTTCTTGTTTAAAGTGGTTTTATAAACGAGGTACTGAGTGTTTGTAAAAGAAAAAGCCACATTCTTTCAGCATTCCCCAATGGACATGCATTGTGACTGGGATGCTAGTTAGTGTGCGGTATTTATTATGAAAGACTTCAAAAACACTGAAGTTCAAAGAAAGCAACATTTAATACTGGAAGGAAAGAGATAGAGACAGAGACTTTTAAAGCATCTGGATCCATGAACCTCTTTGATCTCATGAGGTTCATCAGGCTAATCCTCTAGGAGATGAAGAAGATAGGCTCTGAAATAAGAGAAATGTCCTATAACTAAGAGCAACGCTGAAGCCAGCTGAGGGTCGAGGAAAGAGAAAATTTTTTCATTTAGTGTCAGTATAAGCCAGTATCAAGGAATCTGTAAAAGATAGGACCTAATTTTGGAAAATAAACAGGGAGAGAAATAGCAAAATACACATTAAGAAGAATTCAATGCACTCTGCATCAAAAGAGGAAAGAGAAAAGTAACATGCAGCACACTCATAGATACAACTTCTACATTTAAGCTATGAGAGTCCATACTAGACTGAGGTCTACTGCATGTGTCAGTGTCCATGATGCCTGCCTGTGTGGGTTTGGATGCCTGCAAAATAGAAAGAAAACATTTTTGAAGATATGCTTCATTGTGACTAAGGTAGATTCTGGGGTACACATACTCTGAAATGCTGGATCGCTAAACTGGCTTTTTACCAATATTTCCTAAGTACCAAACAGCAATGCTTCCAGATTATGATTATAAAAAAAGAATAGCTTCTATTGTTTTGTCTATTGTTGTTGATGCTCTTTCACTGGTGAGCCTAAGTCATGTACACTCTTGGATTGTCTTTACCTTCTTATATACCGTTTTTTTTAACCATTATAACTACATCTATCCTAATTGTACATCCCAGGATGTATCTTGTTTGAAGTTCTATGATGTTCTGGTAAAAGTTTTGTTTCACATCTGAAATACACAAAGACTCATCAGAAGAACATCCTAAAGTAGTTCCAGTTAAGAACGAAAGTAAGTTATCTCCAGATTATAAACAAGGCTATTCAAGAGATGAATGGCCAGGGGAAAGCGAAGAACTGCTGAATGGGAACCTGCACATCTAAACACTATACTAGAGTCTTTTTTTGGCTCTATAAGTTTTCTCTGCACTTCCAGGGATACTCTCTTATTGGCATTATTTTGTTCAAAATGAGAGATCATGGTGACCTTTGACTGGACTTCTCGAAGATTTTAGGTTTTSGAAGAAATCTGCGATGAAACAAAGCTGAATTCAGTACTTTTCTGTTCACAAGTAGGTCATCCAGTATGAATATTTTTTCGGATGTTCACAATTTCAATGAGATTGATGTAGATTTAAAAGAATGGAAAGAGAAAGATACTGCTGTAGAATAAATAAGACATTTTCTGCTATATAGTCTGGATATAGCTTAGTGTGGAAATAGGAGTGAGTAAATTATAATGGAATGATTTGGCTTATGATAACTTACCAAAAAAATGTACCTGGGAATGACAGATGTGTTTCTGACTGGATTTTGGAAATAGCACGCTGCAAGAGAAGTATGCCTGATGTGAGGGACTGTGTGAATTTTTAACCTCCAAGCAAGTACAGCTGAGAAAATGATATATATTTTTTCAAAGTAGGACATGTGATCTAACAGTCAAAGCAGAGACCCCAGGTAATGAAGGCCCCCAGGGAAGTCCTGTTCAACTGCGATCTGTGGGAATTTTACCACTAAGTTTAGTAAGATGAGGATTTCACGTTAGGTATCAGTATTYCTAAAATACCTTCTTTTAAATGTCATTTCTTGTGGCTATGTAGACCCGATAGTTGCAGTCATGTATCTTATTGCAGTCATGAAACATTATCTGGGCTGAAAAATGAGAGTTACAAAGTCTTCCTTATATTATTCCACTGCAGAAGGAGAAATAGCGGTGTTTTTATTTTGAAAGTACATTCAAGAATGCTTCTGTCAGTTCTAAACATCTTTTCTTCTGTAACTGATGATAAACGTAAGCCTTCCTTCAGATGATTTCATGTTTCCACCTGGAAACTGGGGCACTGAACACAATAAACAAGTGTGTACAGTTCTTTCTTCAACAGGAAGTTCAGATATGACAAGGCATATGGGACCTTATTCTGATCTTACATGTGCATAAGTGTCCCCTGTCTGCCTCATCTTCCATCTCACAGGTATACGTCTATCTTCCAAAAGTAATGTGCATAAAGTGTTCAGAGATATTTAAAAGGTATATATCCATAAGATGCCAATTATTTTTAATATTCAGTTACCCATACTTAGCTAGCATTTCTAGCGCTAGCTTTTTAAATATTCTGAAATCCCAGAAAAATATAAATAAACTGATTATAGAATAGAATGATCTAGAAAAATAATATAATTCAATCTTTTTGCATATTCACTTTGAATTTCTGAACTTGGGAATATGCAGCACTGAACAACATGATCAGAATAGGTTTATATTTAAAATGGAGGTAAATTTGGGTGTAAACTGCTTACCAGGCTAGAGTTATAATGAGATATATTTTGGAGAGATGCATACAATCCTAGTATTAATAAAAACTATTGTCATGCTTCCTATGCCAATGTACAAACAAAATAACTGCTATCCTGGATGGGGTGGAAATCAGTAGCTTTCTGCTCTACATGAGGTTATTTTCCAAAGTGAGGATGATCTTTGGCTTATGATATGGATGTATTTAGCAGTTATATGCACAAGAGAAGTAAAAAGTAAAAAAAATCTATATTACTGTATGTAGCCATACAGTCTGGATGGTAGAGGACTACAATCACTTCTCCTTAGTTAAGCAAGGTATAGAAGTATGCAGAACAGAAGGAAAATTCATAGTTCTGTGATAAAGAAGGAAACGAAGATACCAGGTCATCAGGATGCATAGGTAGATATAGAATTGAGAATATGAGCAAAAAATAAGCAGATAAGTTGTATATATTTTTATTATTCAATAAGAAGGATTATTTCACTCAAGAACAATGAAAATACAGAAGCCAGACACTCTATTGCAATAACAATCTCACTTAAGAAAGTATGTGATCCATTTAATGCATTAAGGGGTTAGGGGGAGTTGTTACCAGCTGCATATCAGATGACCATACTTGCGTTGTAAAGCACTGCTCAGTAGGAAAGGAGTGTTTAAAGCACTTGTGCGAGTGGGTTTGTGGTTTAGTTAAGGCTGTAGTTGACTAAGCACCTACTTGAATCAGAACTGGAATACAATAGCCTGCTTTGTCAAAAGGAGAGAGAACTGCATTTGGATGAAGCAGAAAGGGAACTTTCAGAAAGGCTAGCTTTGTACGTGGAAAGAGGGTACGAGAAAATGAGACCTCTTAGTTTTGCTGAGATTCAAGATTTCTATGTTGTAAATTTGTACAGATGAGTGGATTCCTGTCTTTGTAAGAGTCTGCAGTGATCTATTAATGTAAGGGAGATAAAAGCTCTTTAAAGTCAAAGAGGAGGTTTGACAGCTTAGACTTGGAGAAAGGTCTCAGAGAGGGAGAGGCTGACCAGTAGGTGAAATAGTTAAAGAAGAGCCTTGCTTCTTATGGTTATAGTTTTATGAAGAAGTGTTTGAATTTCTTTACAGGCTTTACTACCTAGGAAACTAGACTTGTAAGGAAGTTCTGAGACTTCCCTTCAATTGGAGGTAACTGAGGCAGATTTAATCATACTGCCTGGGCTGGCAGGTTCTTCTAAACCTCCTACAGAAATTTAGGTAATTCATGAGCAGTAGACGGAACTGAGGCCAAACAAGAAAATCTGTATTTTGACCAATGGCCACTTCCAAACTACTAATTTTTACTAGATTTCTGAGTACCTGCTCACATTTTTTTATTGCTTCTTTCATAACGTTATATTTACCAATTTCTAGAAATAGTTGATGACCAATAGTAGATGACCAGTTTCTAGAAATAGTTGAAAATGATCATACATTGTGATAATAATTCAAACACTTTTCAAGTATTCATGTTACTATAAGCACCCAGTAAGAATGCCTACATTCTCTTTGCTAAAATTTTATTCCTGAAGTAAAGGATGAGAAAAGAAAAAGTAACTAGTAGCTACTAACTGACTATTGGCAAATGCTCCTAAACTGTCTAACTTTGCTGTAAATACACTTTCTTAGAAGACAGGAGTCTCTTTGAAGAAAACATGATTACTCTTTTTCTCTCACAGATGGATAATGTATTTTGCCAAATGTATGTAGCTGAAAACGGTAGTCATGACTCTCAAATCATTTTGCCCAGTAGTAAACCAAAAAGAAAATGTGAGGAGTATTTTTTTTTTTCACTTACCATATAGAATGGTAGCTACACGAAACAAATGTGTTCACTTTGACTTTGTCTTTGATAGGTCTAAAGCAGAGTTGAGCTCTGAAGTTCACTATGATGTGATCACAGAATCACAGAATGGTTGAAGTTGAGAGGGACCTCTGGAGATCATCTAGTCCAACCCCTCTGCTCAAGCAGGGTCACCTAAAGCATGTTGTACAGGATCGCTTCTAGGCAGGTTTTGAATATCTTCTGAGAAGGAGATTTCACAACCTCTCTGGGCAACCTGTTCCAGTGCTCTGTCATTCTTACAGTAAAGAGGTTTATCCTCATATTCAGGTGAGCATTCTTTGTTTCAATTTGTGCACTGTTGCCTCTTGTCCTGTCACTAGGCACCACTGAAAAAGGACTGGACCTATCCCCYTGACACCCTCCCTTAAGGTAGTTGTATATGTTGATAAGGTCCCCTCTCAGTCTTCTCTTTTCCAGGCTAAACAGGACCATCTCTTGCAGCCTTTCCTTATAGGGGAAGTGCTCCAGTCCTCTAATCATTTTTGTGACACTAAGCACAGATAAATAGTACTAATATACTGTGCCAGCAGGAAAAGTATAAGTTCACTGCAGGAGCAATGAGCCATGCTTAGTGTTGGAGCTCCAGGGATGAATTCCTAGAACATCAGCTCTTCCCTGTGGATATGTGTTGATAACAGTGTGGGTTGTTGCCAGATCTAACACACCTACTCTTGTAAAATTTTCACTTGGTAGACTAGAAAAATCTATTTTAATCATCTGTCTATAAACACTCTTTTCATGCTAAGTAAATGCAAAACAGTTACTTTCTTTATTAGAAAGAATTACTTAACTTGTAACAACTATTGCTCTGCTGTGGTTGATTTCCTTTGTTAAGCTTTAGTGGTTAAACAATAAGAGACACTTTCTTCAGAGCGTTACTAAGCCATATTTCTTGTAGGTTTGTGTCTGATTTAAAAGGAAGAGTGCATAGCCACTTACCTAAACCATATGTCATCAAAAGAGTTAACCAGGTAGAWAACATTGATGTCTAGGAAAGTCACTAATGATGCATGTAACTACCTTTGCAAAGCTAAGGAGTTAGAACCCTGGGTTTGTAAAGGGGTTCTCCTGCACTTCTGTCTAAAGGATAGCCAGAGACCTTTAGAATAAAGTACTTGAACTGTTATAATTTATGATCATGAGCCAAGGTGCTCTGGTGACTTATGTTCCTTCCTTCTAGCATTTAAAGAGATTTATTCCACAGGCTACCAACAGAGCACTAACATTCGCATGAGTAGCATTCAATTAGTGGATCTCTACAGAGATCTCTACTTTTAAGCGCAGAACTTTAGGCCAAGAATGAAATTTGACAGTAGTATTGCTTTTGAAGTCACTGAAGAAATAAATGTACAATCATTTTTTTGAAGTAATGTTATAAACACCAAACAGAATGACAACAGTGGGATAATAGGAGAATGGCAAAAATAAATGGTAGAAGAAATTAATTATTGTATCTGTGAGCAGTGTTTGAAGTGTTGTAATACATAACTATGTTGTGCATAATAAGAGGGCAAAAGTGGTATAATGATAAGAGGTAAGACTTTAAGAAWGTTAATGTAAGAGAAATTTGAACAAGGAAAGTCACACAACTAATTGCTGTTGCAGGCTCAGAATGAGCAGATGAGCTTCAAGCATACACAGGAAGCTCTCTGAAAGGGGAAGATTTTTTTTTCTTTACCTGAGAATTTTCAAACCTTTATTATCTATCATGGTATGAATGTCAGCACCTACATGCAATTTATTTCTTCATCATAAAGAAGATGGATAAAAAGGTCCTTTTTCATATATAATTGAAAAATCATAAATACCCTATTGCACTTTGCCATGCAGTATAAATATTTAAAATATTGTGATTACCTCAGTAGTTCAGTACTGCAGACTCCTCTGGATTTTATTATAAAAAGCCACTCATCAAATTATTGCAAAATAATTTYATTTTATTCATAAATATGAGGAGCAGTTATTACACAGAATCACTACATTGACTTGGAGAAATAGAGGAGAATCTATTCCCACTCCTAAATTACTGGTTTAGATAATCTAAAGAGAATTCTAGGCATTTATAGTTATTTCAGTAATTTGACTGAAAAAATTAAAAAGACTTGATCAGGTGCTAGATTAAGACTGATTATTTTTTTTCATTAGATAAAAAATACTCTTTTTGTCTTTTTGTCTGTTTGGAGGCAGTTTGGTACTTGTTAATGCTATTCTTTATATTATTTATTTAGGCACCAATACAAAGCTGATTAAGAGATTGTATTAGAAGTCTGTCATCAATGTGGTACCTCATGCATTTACAAGCCTTCAGATTTTAAGAAGCTGCCTTTGACAGAGTTTGGGATTAAAGCCCTAATACCTAAAGCACTGGACTAATAACAGAAAAGAATCCTTTCTTAGTCTGAGAGAGATCGTTTTTGCAAGGCATGAATTGACTGGTAAACAGCAGTGACATAAATATTTCAGTGAAATAAGTGTATCAGTGACAAGGAGAGATTTGACATAGCTCCCAAATGCTCTTTTATTTCTGTATGTCCAGATAACACGTTCATTTTCTGAGTTAAATTTTCTGACTTCCTTGGAACCCTCTTCTAAATCAGGATGTACCAATGAGCCCCATTTTCTAAGATACATTTTACTGACAGAATCAAGATTTTTATGGGCTGAATTAAGGGTAAATAAAAAGATCTTAGTGAAATTTATTTATCTAGTACATTGCTGAGCAAAGAAATGGCTAAGCTTATCGGAGTGGTGAGTGGTAAACAGGTTACTTATGTTCAGGGAAGCCACTGTTTATCTGTAGGAGTACCTGAGGAGTCACTAGACTGGATATAACCAAGGGTTCAGGATAAGAAATGAAAATAACCATAATTTTGTGTTTGCTAGTTCATTTTTATTATGTTAAATTGTGTAATTCTTGACTGCCATGATTATAAAGAGAAAGCAGATTTACCTATTATATACTAGAGTGTGTAAAACTAAAGATGTTAGTGCATGAAGACTCAGGTTACTTATATTCTTTCTCTCCCTATAATTTTGCTTGCCATGCCCACTGTATGTACAAGTCAGAGCCCAAGTTTCAGTCCTAATAGTTTCTCATTCAAATACCTAAGCCTTTAAACCTAACTTGTTTCACTAAACCCGAGATCAGGCGTATGGACACTAAAATAATTACATACTCAATTATGCTGTCTGAATAGGAAACACATAGCAGCTGGGAGATAGATTAGGAGGCTGTTCATAATCATCTTTTAGTTACTAACTTCTGTAATTTGACTGATACGAGAACGCACTGCTCAGAAAATGAATGAATGGGGAGAATAAGTTTGAAATCAGTTCCAGTTTTTTCGGTTTCAGCTAAATGTTGCGCTTGCCTGTGAACAGAGGCAGGTCATGAAACTGCCTCAGCTAAAGATAAAGGCTAAGCTTCAACCAGAAGTCATACAGCATCAAAGGAGGATATCTTCTCTAACTCTGGAAAATACACATTCTGTTTTCCTCCTTCTACTGCAGTAGTTTTGAGGCCTGTTCTTGATAACTGTTGTTACAGTACAAAATTGGACTCCTCTAAACGTGACTGACAAGACCTTGAATAAGAATAAAGGATGGTCAGTAATGCAGAATGCAGAGGTGTGCCTACTACTTCTCTCAAACTAATGAAAAGCTTTCCTGAAAGTCAGGATTCCCCTGGCACTGTGGTTGCAGTTTTTTTATGAGATGTAATGATTTCCAGATGTTCTTGATGACATGAATGTTAAAACCTATTTTACATGAAAGCCTCTATCTAGTCTGTTTTCCCTCTAAGGCTACCCTACCGTAAATGCGCTATGGCACTGCTAAGAAGATTGGAATATTGCTGCTTAGCCAGTTTTTTGGAAACAATGTCCTGTGATGCACAGTGCTCTGTGCAAAGTACAATGTGAACTACAACTTGTGGGTCCTTGCTGGTAATCTTCTGTGATTCATTTGAAACTGAGGATGAAGGGTAAATCTCTCTAAGTTTTACCACCTCGGACCAGGCTCCTCATATGGTTTTATTTTTTGAAGGTCCAGAGAAAAAAGCCACCCGAAAAGAGATGTTTTGCCTGTGTCCAAAGCCCAGTGAAATGAATGAAATCTCATTTGCTARGTCACAATTGGAAACTGGATGTTTAATTGTTTTTTGTAAAGTAATAAGGTAGTGGTAGGAGGAGAGATTATGCATGCTGAAAATAGGCTTTTAAAAATCTTCCTGACTCGTTTGTGGAGGACTTACTTAATATAAAGGTCCTAGAACAACAGATGTGTTTCTAATTGCATTCTTAAAATGAAATGTTTTTATTCAGAGTCTGCAGCACAGGAAATATCCTTCAGCAAAGGGCACCAGCTGCAAAACAATAAAAGGAGCTTTAAAAATTTATCCACTGACTGGCAGGTTTTTTGCCCCCTTAGACTTTATAAAGTTCATATTTATTCATGAAAAATGTAAAAGAGAAATTTTAGCTGTTAGTACCAAAAAAGCCTAAGCCACTTTGACCATTAATGTAGTAACTGGCTCAGAATGAAAGACTCAGGGGTACCTGTGGTCAACCTGTTGTGACTCAAACGGGCAGTGCACTCCCAGCTTTGAAAATCAGAGGCTAAARTTTCAAGTAGTTACCTAAACATAGAGCCCACTACTGAAAACAGTCATGCTTATCTGGACAGAATAATTGTCTACAGTGTTGGAAAGAAACTCCAGTCAACTGACATTTCACTACTAAATGTCTATTTGAAATTTTTTAATAGGATCATTTTTTAAAAAGCTTCCTTACACAAAAATAGGTAATATTGACTAGTCTTTCCAATACAAGTCTTGGAAAKGAGCAGAGAACTGGTTATATAACTGATATTTATAATGCTTATTTTTAGTCACTGGTGGTCAGCATCTTGACCTCAGTGTCAGCATATCTGTTATAAACTAATCTCTTGGTCTGACCTGCTTGAGCAGATGCTTCACTTATTAGTGCCTCAGTTTCTCTTTGCTCGCTCAAGTGTCTCGTCTTTTTAAATTCTCAGCTGTAAGTTTCAAATGAAGTTTCTAAACATTGCTGCATTAAATAGAAAGATACCAATGGGTTAACTAAATCCACTGAAAATTATTCTTATTTTGGCAAAACAAATGAAAAAGAATCTTTTGCTGGCACAAAACAAAACAAAACCCAAGAAAGAATGTGATATGGTGACACATATGATTCTGGACATAACATTTAACTGGCGGGAAGTGACAAGAAATCAGAGGACAAAAAAAGGAAAAAAAAGAACTCATGTCTGACCGTCAAAAAGCCTGGGAGAAGATTTCAGTTCGAACAATGCCAAAGGCTCTATATTTCTAGTGCCCACTCCCTGGGACCATAAGACACTATGCCATGTTATTTTTAGCAAACATGGAGGAACGTACAGCACTTTGTGTACAAACTTTTCAGTACGAAATGGAAAGAAAATTTTTGAGGAAAATCTTTGGTAAGGGATCTTCTGGAAAAGAAAAAAATGAAGCTTCAAGAATAAAAAAACACTAGACAGTTGAAACATAGGCAGTCAAAAGGGGTTTTAAGAGTGGGGGAATTCTCTTTTTATCAGTTTTCTGTATTTTATCTCCTTTCAGAAGAAAAATAGAAACAGAATTACAGAATGGTTGAGGTTTGAAGTGATCTGGGAAATCTAGTCCAACGCCCTTGCTCAAGCACGCTCAAACATGAGAAACATTGCAATACTATAATTGCTTAAACAATCTATTCTTTAGTTAAGGAGAGAGTTTGTCTGGATAGAATAGGGGACTGAGAGTCAACATTTCTTCTTTCTGTTCACATTTTTGTGGCTGATTAACTGCATAACACAGGTAAACAAAAACCTGGACATTAGTTAGATGTAATCTTGCTCAAGATCCTAATGGAAATCTTTGGTGGAACAGATAATTAAACTTAGGATGATACCATGAGACTCAGGAAACAAATTAATTAAATCAATCTACCTTTTTCCCTATTGAAACAGAGGTCAGAGTGTGACTTTTTAAATACATCCATAGGTCTTATTCACTTTGAACAAAAGTGGCAGGAATATTAGAAAGGCTTGAGCCTTTTGGGAAAAAAATGTAGACCCAGCTAAATTATTGACGTAACCAGTTATACAGCTGAGAGAAAATCTTTTGTACTGTCTTTTTTACTCATCATAATAAATATCCCTCTGCAACTGGAGAAAAGAAAGGATTCTCTGTGTCAAAGAAAATACAAATTTTGCATCTTAGTAAGACTTCTGCTTTTCTCCTAAAAAAATGGTGGTTTCTACACTTTCTCTACCACTTTATACTCTTTGTTTCACTTTTAGCTTTTTCTATATTTTGTGAGAGAATAAGGACATCTGTTTGAACACATACTTTTCCTACTRTTTGCACTAGATGCTGAGTTAATTACTGCAAGAAACAAGCTCTCTCTTATCTTTTGTGGAATGCCGTACAGGATGGGTTAAGTGATTATTTACTGATACTTGGGAAAGTTAAGATTACAAAACTGAGCCATGTTTATAATCTAGTCTGTTGAAACAWGGATCATATAACATCCCATATTATTCCTAATAATGCTTTGGTGAAGTTCTGGGAGCACAAAACATACTGTGATTAAAAGAGCTTTCATTCCTTTCCCTGAAGCAGGTCACTTCTCTTTATGGCATTGTAAACTTTTCTCTCCCCCAGTCTTGTTGCAGAAATTGAAAAAAAATAAGTTGTAGGGGAGTGTAGTATGCCTCAGAGTACTAAGGCAGGGAAGCAGTATTTTCATTGTTTCCAAAGCTGATATTTTGCAAGAAAGTTAGAATCAGATTTAGTTACATACCATATATATTTTATAGATGTAAACTGAGTAGCACAAATTAGGTAACAGAAATATCTAGAGTTAAGGTATTCCTGCATGAATGACATTGACTTTCTTACATAGACGTGTAACATATACTTCTTCTGTTTTTTAAAATACACATTTGTAAAGGATTCTATGGCTGTGTGAGACAGAGATATTACATAGTGCTTCTCAAACATTAGTTCTGACAGGAAAAGTTCACTTAAAAGTCTTCAGAAAATTTACCATTTCTTCATATCTACAGAATTCTTGCCCCTTGCAATGCTTTCTGATATCTAGGGATTAGAAATTTTGGATTCCTTCAAAAATTTAGATCAGAGATTTTTGATTTTTGACTCACTGATCTAAAAATAATCCATTACGGAATCTTTATTTTGTGAAGCAGATAAATAATATCAACTCAATTTTATTGTTGGAAAATGCAAAGAGATGAAGTGACCTCTAGGTGAAAAATTAATATGAATTCATTTTTTAAAAATTGTATCCAAATAAAGAAAATAATTTAAAGAAAACTAAGCAATAAGTACTGCCAGAGTTTTGTGAAAAACATAAGAAATTTGGAGAGGGAGAGGAAGAGACTCAGYAGCAAACAATACTGAGCTTCACATCAACTGAGTCCAAGATTCCATGTTAAATAATACCAAATCTACAGAGTACTAGAGCACCAAACAATGAATATTTTTACCTGGACCAGGCAGGAACATTCAGTCACAGAGCAAACAGCGTGCAGCTTTATGACACATTCACAGTCCCAATAGTCAGAGGAATCATATATGCTTGCTCTTCCATAAATCTCACACTGGAAGAAAATACTTTCTAAATATCTAATTCTGACATTTTTTCCCAATTTTCTGCCTGCACATTAATATCTTGGCACTAAATTATGAGAGAGGATGGTGGAAGAATGCCTGAGAACRTGGAGAGAATAGATAAAATCTATTAGCTCTAGTAAAAAATGTTGATGCTGGTGATGTCCAGCACAATGTATTCAGGATACTCACTGGTGAATGGCTAGACCATATACATATACAGGCTGTAGCCCAGATTAGTGGTCCCCTCCTGTGACTGTTTTGAAAAAAATCAACACACTGCCCTATTTTCCAGAAAATATAACCACATTTTATCAATTTAAATTATATGTTGCAGGGGATTTGTTGCTCATTCAGAGCCATGTGGAAACTTCATAGAACCTAATTTCATGGCAGTGAAAAAATCTGCACATATATCCTTGCAGACACAAAATTGGTACTAAAATTCAGAGTCTTCTGTCTAGCTAAAGGAAAAGGTTATATTTTAATAAGCAGAAACCTGAAAACAGCGTATGATTGCTCATATCCACCATCAGAAATTGTTATTGATTAATAATAATATTAATACCGTTTTTATAGTTACTGCAGTATTTGCTTTCATGAAGCAGAAGCTTCCAGTCTCTATTCAGCTATTCAGGCATGAATGTGTTATGCTTGAGTGGTCAACTAAGGCAACAGAATCTTGCCTAGACTTAGAAAGATTTTTCCTCCATAGTTCAATGTAGTTGTAAGAGCAACTTCTTCTTTATTCCTTTTTTTTTTAGTGTTTTTTTTTTTTTAGTTTTTAGTTTTATGCACTGAAACAATGTGGAGCTTTCATATGGAAATAGAAATTCGGTAGATACTCAAGCAAATTTTATTGGTGCTGTCTCCTGTATAGGGAATGCCACAGAGACGCCCAAAGGGATGTGCTGAGGACACAGGTCTGCACAGGCCCCAGAGCACACAGGTTCCCTCCCTTCGTTCCTTCAGTGARGTTTCCATCAGACACAGTTAGCAAACACACGAGAGAAGTAATAAACATAATGTATATCATGCTTAGTGTGCTAGCATTCATGGCACTCTGGCTACAGCCAAATTTAGAGCGTAATCAGTGAAGAAATATTTTTACAGCTGAAGTTTTTGATTTAGTCCGTTTCAAAAAGGTGGAATCAAGTGCTCAGATGTGAAGTTCTTTGACGACAGAAGAAATTTGAACTTGATTTTATGTTGCTTTCTCCCTGGGAAGCATATTATGCTATGGTACATGTTTTCCCATCAGTTAGTCTGTTTCTATAATGCAGCGTTGGAAGAGGGTAATATTGCAGACAGCTCACAGTGCAGCATGTCAGTCAACCTCTAACTGCATGATAAAGATTTTCCCAATTCTTCTGCCTGCTTTATTCTGCAGTGAACACCTATTGATAAGACTGTTAATCAAGATTTGTGGTATCCATAAAAAAAAATACTTTCAGTTCCAGGGCTGGAAGGGAGGGAACTGGAAATATACCCCCCTCTCCCAAAAAAGAATTCTATGGAATTCATTAAGAAATGATAAAATAGATTGTCCTGTTTTCACTGCAATGACAATGCTGTCATTGGTCATACAGAGAGCATTTTACCAAATACTCTTATGCTGATGTAGCATTAAAAACAGTAATAGAACAATAATAGTGGCTGACTATTAGGCATCACTTTCCATCCACAGGTCTGAAAGCATTCGCCAAACTAATTTACATATAATCATGAGCAAAGCATTTGAGTCACAACAATCTTCTACTTTTGTTCCACAGCAGAGCAATTTCTACACGGATAATATGAAATGCAGTTTCTAGCTTAGAACGCAGTTATTTTGGATAGGTGACATAGTATGAACTATGAGTGGAATGGAAAAGGTGAGTAAAAACATATATATGGAAATAGAGAAAAATAATGGCAGAATGAAAAATAAACAACAGAAGCCCAGCTTCAGACTGTGTGTCTCTGAGCAAAATGCTACACTGAGCCACATTAAGGCCAATTAGACCTGTGTGATAGCAGCAGACTGTGAGTGTTTGGGGCCTAGAAAGTGAAGGAAAAATTCCTATTATGCATACAGTAAGGTGCCAACAAAACTAAAATGTTTTTGCTGTTTGTAAGATGCTGCCACCATCTTCATAGTCCCTCAGAATTAGTTTCCTTGCACCTGGAGGAATGAAGAGATGATACTGTTACATAAAATCATCGGTCAGGAGGCATTAGACACAGGGGATGACTGCCTTGCTGACTGCATCGAGAGGCACCTGAAAGAGGGAGGCAGCTTGGGCACAGCGGCCAAGTGCACAGTTCCAAAACGCTCCCTTGTCCCGTAAGGCTCTGACATACGGCAGTGTAACCTGCAGTGCAAAAAACTCCCTGCAAACTCAGATTCGCTTTGTATATCCTGTGCACTTAAAACACGGACTGCGAGGCTTGAAGAAGCTTGCTTAGCATTAGAAATTGCCCAGATATCGGCTAATATATTCTACATTACTGCTTTTCAGTTATTATATTACCTTTAAATCAATGGTGCTTACTGGTAGCAATTTGGATTGGTTCTTGTTTTATTTCCAGCAGCTGTACTTATAGTAATTCATATTTATAGTTGTAATATTTGTTTTCCAGTCATTTTCAGTAAAGGGGGCAATTAGATTTGCCCTTAGATTTCATAGTCCTGTACAGGAACCTATACTCCAATAGTTTCCTGTAGGGGTATTTCTGAGTGTTTTATGAACAAGGAAAAGTTTGAAGAATGTTTATTTTGATTTTGTATGTATATTTTGTTACCTTTACGGTCTGGCTCAGGTTTCACTCCAGCACTTCTTTAATTTTCATACTTGGTGATGTTTATTTGTGTCTTCTTTATCCTCTGACTATAAGCTTCAGTCTTCTGATGTTGTGTCACTTGCCGTTTTTATTTTTCTCAGGCTATCCCAGCTATTTGAACCTGATCACATCTTCTTCACCTGTATTTACTTTCAGCTATCTCAATCTTTTTTGTTAATCTTTTAATTCCCATTTATTTTGAATGCAGTTTATTTAAAGAATAATCAAATAGATTACAATACACATACTATATCATGTTTTTTAACATAGATAGTTTAGCTCTGCTAATTATTTCCACTGTCAGATGAGGTGGATATATTCAATAGCAGCATATAAAAGAATCTGAAAGACTCCCTTAGGAAAAGAAACTAGAGGCAAAGATTAAGAATGTTTAATCCGTTTTATTTTGGAGTTGGACTTTGGACCTTTTTATGTCTGTGACACACTGCATTTCATTTTTGCTAACATGAAAAATAAAGTTATGAAGTCAGATTCTATGCATTCCATGGAAGTATAGCAATAAAAAAGCAAACCTCAGGAAGGAATTTATTTGAACCAAATCGCATATKGTTTACAGTGGTACAGTCTAAAAGTGAATGTTTCCCAGGGGACGTCCAGAACAATTCTAAAATACTTTTTGCGTCTAATTCTGTTCCCCTTGTTTTGTTCTATTTCTTTTCTTCTCATATTCTTTGTATGTTGTACACTTACTGAGCAAAGGAGCACTTTAATTTAGAGATCTTGGAAATTTTGCAAAATCCCTTATTTTGATATGCTCAATCAAAATCAAGAAAATTTCAGAAAAAAATAGTTTWAAAAAATATTTATCAACACTTTTAATAGAAAATAACATAATAATTTGTCTAGCTTCTATATGCTGCATCTTTGGCAGTAGAATCTAAACACGCCCTGGATATTATAGTTCTTTAGAAAGTACTCCTTCTTCATTTATCTTTTCATTTATCTTATTTATCTTCATTTGCTTTACTGCAGCATTTTTCTGAGGTACATTTCTTTTCTCTGTCCATTATTATGTAGAATTCACAGAGATATACAAGGAGACTTCAAATTATATTAGATGCATGTTAGTATTATAGCATTTATGTGTGTTCATACTGGGGAAGATATTTTCATTATTATGTTCTCAGTGCAAAACAACAGCCTTCTGTTTAAATTCAATTTTGGAACAAAATTGATTTCTGGTTCCAACGGTCAGGGGTGTGGTTGAAACTATCGAGAAGGAGTGGCTGCAGGGAATCAAAATATATTAAATCTAAGTAGAGACATAGCTGAGAAGGATTTCTTTTTTGGTTTTAATTTTTATAGTTAGGAAATGCACATAATTTAGGAAATAGTAATAGTGTTAGTATTTTTATTAATCATATTGCATACACAGAAAATGAAGTGCTGGGGAAATTCATGGTAATGATATGTGTGGAAAGAGGTCCCTTGAAAAAGAGTTAGAAACTGAACCATGGATGTTTAATTATTAATAAGAAGTGTTTGGCATGAAACTTAGTTACACTTCTCACTTGGTAGTGGCGCTCCTAGTCAAACCTAGAGTAGGAAAAAAATTTTCTGTTTAAATGGAATGAAAACCATTCATGGCTTGACTGACTCTTTTAYAGTACTTATGATTAGTCTCAGCTGTGAGTAAAGATAAAAAGATCTTAAAAGACATCTGAGATACGTTATCTTAAATTAAATGTCTGTATATATTATAATTTTACTGAGTGTTTTTATGAGTGCACTTATGCTATCTCGCATCATCTATGCCAACATATAAAGTGCTCTACAATGCTCCACCTTCCTGTTAGTGAGTGCAAAGGACATGCGTTTGTTTATGTAGTCATATTATACAGTAAAGGTTTCAACTATAATAATTGGCTGAAAAAATTATAGCTTCTCGTAAGAGTTCTAGTAGGGGAAAGCGAATGAAAACGCAGGCCACTTCATTTCCGTAAGCATAACCTACATGCCCTACATTCATATGGCACAACATAAAACAAATGTTAACAAAGTACCAGATTTAAAATAGTACTTTTTTGTAACCCTAGTATTCCACTGTTTTGCACTCACGGAAATACAAACTCTTGTGCTGGTCCACCTAATAAAGTCAGCACAGGCCTAGAAATACGTAGCTGAGTGCAGGCAAAAAAGGAAGTCCTTAAGGCTGTCACCAAGAAAAATGCTTGTAGAATTGCACCCGTGGTGTCCTCTAAGAGTACAGACTTTTATCATCCAGTGTGTCATAGGTGAAAGTTAATCACCTTTAGTGCCTAGCTTTGAAGGCACTGACACCCAGTACTTGTCTGGGAATATTTCTCTTCTTGTCAACAAACGTAACATTATTAAGTTTAAAAATATTGGCAGCCAGTATAAGCTGGTATACAGTCTTCACATGCTATTTACTTTTTCTTTAAAAGTCACTTTAAAATATCAAGATCAATATTAAATTATGTTCTTCTTTATTAAAAGCCACAGCTTCCTGCAGTTTTTTACTGAGATGGCTTATATGCATTAAATCAAAGCAAATGTTCTTTTCGGCATTGGAATCTGATAATTTGGTTTAAGATAGCAAACACGTCACCAAAAATAAAACTTTGCCTGACACAGTTTTAATAGATGCAGATCTGTACAAAGACTTCCATGTTGTGCTGATGTGCAGTAGTTATTATTTCAGAAAAGATCCTGTATGTAAGGAAATTTATTTATACCAGGGAGAATAACAGATGCATCAGCTAGTTTCACATRGGAAATAAAAAGGCATACCTGTTTGCTAATCTGAAGGACACCTTATTATCTATTCTATTCTGTCAGTGTCCGTGGATGTTTATGTTTCATACACTCACCCAGAGCTAATTTTTTTCAGATGTTGATATCTGCCATTTTTACCCTAGACACGTTTTTTCAGCTATCTCTTCAGCCTCAAGAAGGAGCACTAATGCAAACAAATCATCAGGGTCTGTATTTCGTGTGAATCTCCTGCTCAGATTTCTCTGATCACTTGAAATACCAGCAGCCATCCAATTGGCCATCCATTACGGAGGAGCAGCCAGAGATAGTTCCCTCTGTGCTGGAATTCATGCCATCACACTTCCTTATATAGCTGACGAATTAGTAGTAAGAAGGAAGGAAAGGGTGTAACTTAAAGCTAGCTTAAAAAGGTAATAGTTTGGTAATTTGTGTTTGTTTTCTTAAAGGCAAAGGTTTTTCTGATCTAAGAGGCTTTTGACATTTTTGCTTACATATTTACCCAAAAAAGAGAGTTTTATTAAAAGTTGTACACTTATACACTGTAGAACTCAAACATTTCCCAGGTGTGCTGCAGATCCAAATGGAATAATTATGGCTGTGTGTGAGGACTAGACCCTGAAACTGATGATAAACGAAAAAAGAAGTAAGCTTATCCCCCTATCTAATCTGCGTAAATTCTGAAGGGGATGGGGTGACGGAGAGGAACACAATGCACTGCATCAGTAGTAAAAATGATAAGAGTCTGTAAATATTCTTTCAGGTATATATGGTATATATACTTTCAGGTATAATTTCTTACAAGTATATATGGTTTTACAGTGAATCTTGAAATACTGATATAAGAAAGTTCACCAGAGCAATGATGATCTCACATATTATTTATATASCATCTTTCATTTCTATGCCTCCTGTATTTGCCTCTTTTTATGAGGAAGAAATTGAACATATAATCTGCCAATAACATACCATGAAAGGACACRCAGATGTAGTAGCAAAGCTAGATTTCTTTTCAAGGCTTATACCTACTGATCTTACAGTCATGACCATACCTGTTACTTTTACTTAAGTTTAAATAAGCTTTTCACTCAATGAAATGACCTTTTCACTCAATATAGTAATCAATGTAATTGCCAATGAAGAAGCAGAACTGACCCATCATATTTTCCTTAAATTCCATATTTCAGAAAATCTTCCAATTCACAGATAGCTGAGCAATCAAAGTTAAGGAGCAAATACAAAGTGCTCACAGTTGTAGGCAAAGATAAGAAAACTGTCTCTGAAGTGGGCATCCTACCTCGATTTTGGAATTATTACCTATTCAGTCTCCATCTTATATCATTCAGTTACATTTAGAATCCAGGTAGGTGTCCATTATTAGAGCTTTCTTCTCATAGTCTGGAAGAGTACAGTCTTTATTTTTTCAAAATTTTCCTTTAAGTTTGTATAGCAAAACCCACTATAATATCCTTGGGATCTCCACGCCGTTAATCAGTCTGGATGGGAAAAGTGGAGAATTCCAAGGCTGAGAAATCTCCTTTCGCTGTCTTCTGTACCTAAGGTTCCCTTAAGAAGTCCAAGTTACTAACRCTGATATTTTGTCCTACTTTTTTTTCAAAATATGATTAGCTGTTTTGGATTCCAACATTTTTGAATACCTAATGCATGATGCCCTGCATAGCTGCAACATTCATTTTTAAATTGCCTCCCTATGAGCACTTCCGTACCGAACGGTGTCCACCATTTCCATGCGCTTGGCAATACATATTTACTTTTCTTGTATTCCTATATTTCAATTTCTTTTTTCTCAAGCTCAATAAAGTCACATATTGGAAATCTCATGTAAAATCCACTCCCTTTAACTTCCCTTTAGCTTGCAATGTATCTACAAGGAATCTGTTTACCTTTCAGTTCATTAAATATTTAGAGTAGGATCAATATATAGAGTGGGGTCTATGTGCTATAAGAGATTTGAAGAGCTTGCACATTATATATGGTCCAGGAATGTGTATTTTAAATAATGATTCTTCCACATCTCTTGGGATTTTTAAATATGTCAGAATTCACCTTTTTCTCAATCTACTACTATTTCTTCTGTATCAAATATAAAGAAAAGAGAAATTACCATTATTTTAAAATGTAAACTGAACCCTTCTCAGCATGTGGAAATTATTTAAATTTGGTCTGTTTTGTTTTATACGTCAAACTGCACTTTTCTCTGAGTTCTTCTGAAGAACTGTGCTTATCCCTATCAGAAGCCAAAATAGATGTATGAGGCAGATGTAAGCTCTGCAAATAGAACTCTGTGCCTCACTGTGAGTATACAAATATATATCTATTGTTATTCTTTCCCTAAAGGAGAGCTAATCATCTGAAAACACCTTTAATATTAATTAATTAATTACAGGACTCAGTGAAAGCTGAATCTGTAAGAAATCTTGTTTCTATTGCCTCATTGTACTATATTAAAACTTTGTGAGTAGGATGAAAGAGAGAAGACTGTCATAATTAATATTAATTATAAGTAACTCCTAATTACYTCAAACATTACAGCGTGTCTTGCTACATAGAGATTTTTAAAAATGATTTCTTAATTTTGGAGATTTTAACTCACTAGAAATYTGTGTTACCTGATTAAAAGTAGCATTTTTGACTTTTCCCTGTAGTATTTGGTCTCACAGATAACATCTCAGCTTGTTCCAAGCACAGGAGATAACGTTTAGTTTGTGGAACAGAGCTGAGCTCTGTGGAACWCAGTATGTGGGTTCTAGCTTACAGTCTCTAAGTGTATGCACAATTTAAATGGTAACTAAATCAGATGTGTGAAACATATAGGTTCATCATTACAGTTTCAYATCTCTACTGTGCTTACTGATGTCTCAAGGCTTAAGATGGTACTTCTAGGAACAGAAAAAAAAATCAGGCATACTTAAATTCACTTGGTCTTACCTCTGAGTGTGAGATAATGCCAAAATGTTAAGAGTGGTTCATTAATCTAAAGCAAAGTGTTTTGACCATTGATATTTTCATAGCCCACACATCCTAGAATTAGAACCTGTGAGTGATATGAATGGAAGACATAAAGAAGTAGAAAATAAAACAAGTATAAAATTATTTTYCTTTAGTACTTTAATAGGGCTACCAATAACTTATGTAAGAAACTTTACTTTTTATGTTTGTAATATAAACTAAGTATTGTCATCACTCCTATTTTACATAGAATATGAGCCATCAAATTGTGGTTATTTCCCATTTATCCTTAGGATCAAATGCATTTAAAAGAATGAAGACTACGAGCATTTTCTGGGGTAAATTAGGCTTACCAGCATCGGACCATGGACTCAGGAAGCAAAAGCTATGCTAGCCTAGCTATGCTTAGGCTATCTTAACTTATGTATCGTAGTGCAAGACGTAATTGAGAGTTACATTTCTGCACTTTGCTTTTGTAAACATTTAAATATCCTCTCTTAAAAAGAGATAT
Source organism: Rhea americana (assembly GCF_003343005.1). Taxonomy (NCBI): domain Eukaryota; kingdom Metazoa; phylum Chordata; class Aves; order Rheiformes; family Rheidae; genus Rhea; species Rhea americana. The sequence goes on from NW_028186890.1 coordinate 1,445,253, forward strand.
AACATGTATATAGTATACAGTGTAAATATGTGAAACACATCTACCTTGTCCCTGAATTTCAAGCTTCTGTTTCCTGATGAATGAAGAGCTGTGCTTTCTGAGTCATTGTCATTATTTGAATTATATATTCTGAAGTCAGCTTCTAAGCAATTTAATACACAGATTCAAACCTTAGCTGGTAGATTTGATTATTTTTATGTAACCATTTTGTTTAGACTTTTTCCAGTGTATGAAAAAATTTAAGTGTTCTGAAGAGAGAAAGAAAATACCATAAAATTCCTTAATGAATGTAGTATGTTACTGACTTGAATGTACTGCTGCAGTTATTAAGTGACCTAGTAAGTGAGTGAAATATTGCAGTGATGGCATTCACACTTTTGTTTTAGTTACTTGGCATTTATAAAACCCATGCAAGCAGGTTACTATATGCAAAAACATATAGCAGAGGTTTAAGTGCTTTCTAGATCTCTGACTTTTAGGTTTTTAGGGACTCAATTGATACTATTGCATTGTGATTAATTCTGAAGGGCCTATTGCACCCTGGCAAAGATAAACTACGGCTCTGTGCCCATAACGGGAGCACAGTAACAGCCAGAAGCTCTTTTCTCAGCTCGGTAAAATTGAACTAATATTAAAGAAGCTCTAAACATTCAGTAGTTAAGGAAAGAAGCCTTAATCTTAAGCACTAAAGAACTACTCTTCTGATTTGTTACTATATTTTATTAGGATGCAAATGACTTTACACAATATTTGATGTTAGGCCTTGTAACTCCTATGACAGAACTAGTATGATGAGATTATAGGGGGTCCTGAGAAATGAGAAAAGAAATGAAAATAGGGAAGTTTGAATATTAGTTCATAGAAGAGGAAGAAAACTCTAATTTTGGCACTTTTGGCTGTGTAAGTAGAATATATTTACAGCAGTGAAGTTAATTGTTATTTTTTTTTGTTGTGTTAAAATTAGAACCATTTGGGGGCTTAGCATATCTGAAACCAAATTCTATTTCGATTTTGAATGCATTTTCACCAGTGCATGTTTCCTTTGACATTCCTACCTTGTGACATGGTTTAATTGAACGGGAATAATTCAAATTTTCTAACTGTGATGTAATTCAAAAATGATACTCCTGTATGATTAAGTATGTCTAATAAAAATGTAGCTGGAGAAGTAATGTTCCTAGTGCTGCACAGGGACCTGTGGAAATGGAGCATGGACAAATTTTCCTTTGGAGTTGGGGAACCATATATCATTCATGTGCACGTGCCCTTAGTGTCTGAGTTAAATTCCAATGGATCTTGGCTCTCTGAATGGATTACACACAGTTAATTCTGCTCAGTCATCAGCTATGAAGTGGCATAAAAGAGTGGTGGGTGCAATGAGCAGAATCACCTGTACAGGGGATCTCTGTCCTTTCCACATGGCTTTTTGAGAAAAGCAGCATACAAGTGCATTGAAGTTCATTTGGGTTCAGTTCAGTTTTCATGTGTTCTAAGTCAGCTCCCAGACAGGGCAATTCCACTGAACAAAGGCTGCTGTTTCTAGTCATCAATGGGAAGAAGTACAAATTACTCTTAAAATCAATACTCCCTTTGAAAGACCTGATAAATACATTTAGAACAGATTAGAAGAAAATAATTAATCCCTTTGGTTGTCATGAAAAGTAAGCAATGCTATTTGGCAGTAAGGTTTTTATGGCCGGGTAGGTAACCTGCTTTGAACCACTACTGCTAGAAATCATGAGCTATTTGAATACTTAACTATAATACCTCCAGAGGAAGATTTTAACTGTGAAGATGTTTTTATAAACATTGAAGAATTGCCTTTTGTTATCTCAGTACTTCCATTAAACTGAGCATTGTGAAACTAGAGTTACCTGTTTACTCATTTACTAACAAATGTATGTATCAGTTTTATAGTTATGTTGCTTTTCCATAAGTAAAGGACTGCTCAGTTAAATAACTCATTTGCATACTTTTCAAATCTTGATGCTGCTAAAGCCATAATCAGTCTGTTATGAAAACTCTTCTGAGCCCCAAATGTTGTTAAGGAGTTTGTCACAGGAGAGGCATATATCATGGGCTGTATATATGATAGTGTTTCTAATGGACTTTTGCTGGAGAGCACATAGGCATCATTAGCACACTACSAAGACAAAAAAGAAAAAAGAAAAAAAAGAAAAYGTACAGCAACCATTTATGACTTACCTAATGATTTAATGACTTTTTAATTATTCTTTGTTTTTGGAAAATGTAGTTTTTTGGTACATTTTAGCCTCATTTTCTGAAGGAAAGGAGGAYTTATCAAATAGCCCTATATCAAATAGCACTATCTTCACCTCGYCCCCTACGCCACCCTACCTTGCAGAAGAAAATTTTGAGTCTGTTGATGAGTATTGACCACATTTCTCAAAGAAACAGTCGTCTACAATTCATAGTCCTTCAAGTTTTCTTCAAGTCTGAAATGCCAGATTAGCCAAATGTGTATGAAGCTGTTTGAAAAATAAGTATGTGATGTATTATGGGCAAGATTTGTCCARTTTTGAGTCCCAAGTCATTTCAACAAGATGTTACTGTGCATACACTCTTTTAATATTAGCTAATGGATCAATGTTGAGCATTTTTCTTAGTATTCAAATATTTTGAGACCAGATAGTTTGAGTGTTTCTATTTAAGTCTGTTACTTAATGGAAAAAATCAGCCCTTGACATTTCTTCTAGTTTCCTACTTTAGTATATTCCATATATACASAAAGATTTTTAAAAGTCACTTATTGCCAAGGAGAACTTGTGCTAGTGAYAAGAATGTACATGTCCAACATTTTACCAAAAATACTAGAATTTTGAAGGATGATGTTGTGGGATGTGAGTATGTTTTCCTTCTGTTTTTTATATAYGATACTGACTTTACTGTGTAAGTGAATCTGTGGATCTTTAACAACATGATAAATCAAGGAAGTCTGTCTGCCCTTATTCTAAGTAAGTATGAAGTGAATTTGAACTCATGGAAAGGTAGCTTTAAAGTAATCTGCATTAATTWGTGTTGATTTTTCTCTTTCCTATTTTTCTTCTGCACAGGGTAAGTAAATCTCAGGCAAATKAATCTAGTAAGGGATAAATCATAGAGGGTTAGTACTCTTGCTTCCCATTTAACACTCGTAACAGAATTACAGCAGTATTGGAGAGAGAACTTGTGATAGACCAAATAGCAATACAGCTGGAAAAAGAGAAGTGAATGTGCCATGGAAAAGTTCTTCCTTCTCTTCTTTACTTTTCCTTCTCAAATACGTCAGCCAGACACATTTTCTACTTGAGCAAATGGGAGTATCTTGGCYTTTACAGAGAATGACTAAGCAGGACCATCAGATAGCACAGCAGGGGCATATGTGGAAAAGAACAACTTAGGGACCTTTACACGGGGCAAGGATCTTTGTTCCTTATCTAGAATTTTCTAGCTATTGGCAGAACCTGGAGAGAACACATATTGGTCCTTCTCTGAACAGTCTGTCATCATCCAGAGTACTTTACCCTTAGGCAGTCAAAGAGCATTTTGCTGAAACAGCACACCCTTAAGTATTTTTCTCCTGTTAATAACCAGTTGTTGTATTGAGCACGGAAATATGCTCATTAGGTCTATYGGCTTAATGCATGGCCTAATCCATGGATGAATTTTTAGATGGATCTAAACATTCATTTGAAAAAATATGTCTTTACAAACTATTTACAGAATTATTATGGTATTTACCATTATTAATCTTGGTTTTTGAAGCTGATTTCTATTTTTGGCAATGGAGACAAAATGAGTGGGAAAATAGTAATGAAACACGATCAAGTACACTTTGGTTTCCTTCTTTGCACTTAGGCAGGTCCTATAGCCCCTTTAAGAAATGTATAGACACCTATGGAATCCTAACAACAAATTTAGATGTGATAATCTTTCAAGTCAAGAGGGTTAAAACAAATGGTACGAACCTCATAGTCGTAAACAAAGCTATGAAAAATATTAGCTTTTGACTCCATTCCATATCCTCCACTACAAAAAAGTAAATTCTCTTACAGTACAGAATCACCTGGTGTTTACACTGCAGATCATGAATTTCAAGTTGCTGCAAATATCTATTTTAAGAACAAAAATACTTTTTATAGATTAAGGCCAAAAGGACCAGTAAATCACATACTCTAAAGGACTTATATGTCTRTTCAGTTATCTCAATATTACTATTTGATTAGAATAGGTCTTTCAAAGATGAAAATCATCTATCATCAACTTGAAAATTTTAAGAATGGGAAATTTACCACCCTAGAAGTTGGTGGTAATGTTTATTTCATATTTATTTGTTCGTGTAATATAAGGTCATAAAAAGCTTATCTGCATCTTTACTGAATTTTAAGAGATATATTAATAATCTGGATTCTTAGAGAATATAGCAATGTATATTTGTTTTTGCTTTCTTATTTCATTATAGTGTTTAGCCTGACTTGGAAAAAAATCATCCAGAATATCTCTGGTTTTGTCAGTCAGAGACAAAGCAAAAGGACATTGATTTGTAGAATATAGAAATATGCTTATATAATCCCTGAAAGAGGTATAATTTATGAGGCAATGTAAACCTTCCTTTTGCCTTAATGAATACTTTAAGCTGTATTAAAAAAAATGTATATTTGTCTTAGCTTTTGGGATTTAACTTTCTTATGGTATGTTTAATGGGATCCTTTTGCAATGAGAGTTTAGAAAGTTATGAAGAATTTGCTCACAACTCAGAATAAGCTGCAAGAATTTCTCTTTGAAAAACAAAACTTAGTCAGTGACATATCATGCATTTAAGAACTTAATGTTTAAGAATGAAATGAGCTGAATGACAGTTGGATGGAGCTGTGTTTAGAAAGTACAGTTCCTTAGCCCTTTTTGAAGTGGAATTTCAGTTTCTATCAAATCCCAGTAAATCTAAATGAATCAGAAAACAGTTCTTTTTATTTCTGTCATAGCTTTAAAGAGGCTGTGTGGGCTTTCTACTACAGAAAAAAGTAATAAGAATTCTGCTACATTCAGTAGACAAAATATTAATTAAATAAATGGGCATTACTATACCAAAGTATGGTAGGATACCAGCAAAGCTACTGAACACAAGACAGGGCTTTTCCTCATTTAGAATTTTATGAAAAAGGAAGGAGCTGTGAGCGTCCCTGAACTGAATGGCTCATAATTTATAACTAGGCCTGTCCTTACCTTTGCAACATTTAGGGCAGCTTGTTTGATTGTTTCTACAAGCGAGGTATAGAAGAAGAAAACAGACATATAGTGGCATCATGCAAAAACATTTTTTAAATTGAGATAACAATATTACAACAGGAGGACTTCAATCTAAAGATTGTTGGAAAGAAAAAAWTTGTCAAATAGTGCCAAAAATTTGGAGTTTTCTCCTTTTCTTGTAAAAATTTAATACGCTACTGAAATGCCATTGTGGTTTAAAGGAGCATCCTATCAAAAACAACTTTTTTAACACTTTGAGATGTGGAAAGTCTGGCCTCATCTAGAGCTCATGTCTAGATGATATAAGGAGGACATGCAGAATGAAGGTATTTTGGACAAAGTACTTTGCTTGTCATGTTTGTCTTGTGATCCCTAGAAGAGAACCTTCAAAAAATCTTGATTTTAATGGGGCAAATCTTGAGAGACACTGTGATATTATAAAACACAGACCTACATCTCTAATTGAGTATGAGAGGTTCTAGAGAAAAGAAACTAAATCGCTGAAGAGTATCCTCTGAAGGTTGTTCAACACAGAAACTGTACGATATTGCTGACCTACTGCAGGTTTTTATTTATTTGTTTCCAGTTCTTTAACTAGATATTTGCATCAGAAATCCTGATTATTCAAGTATTTCCTGTGTTCTGCCATTAAGATTATCTCTACTCTTTGTGGGACAAAGTAAACCAGATTGAACTTGCCAAATGAAGAACAGCCTAATTCCACAGTTAGAGCAAATCCAGGTATCGGGTGCCATGCGCAGTTATAGCAGAAGAACTTCAGGACATATTTAGGGGAACAACAGGCACTGCTAGTCCTTGCACTACCCCTTAGCGAGTAGTTTCCTCTGGCAGGTAAAAATTGTGGAAATCTCGGTCTGAGTTAACTGAAATACTTCTGCCTAGAGTATTGAAATGTTTGCCAATAAAGGATGACTAAGATTCACAGAAAGTAGACTCTTTTTGAAAGTAGACTCTTTTTGTACTAGAATGAACTTTTACTAAATTATTAAATAGTTATACCATTCCCACTAGGAAATTCTATTCCTTTCACTTCCCTGTACTGTTTATGGCTGTTAAAGAGGGATAAAATAAAGTTCTAGAGTCCTAAAGCAGGACCAGCTTAATTAGTAATCATCTCTSTTTGGGAGGGCAATGACGATCTGCAGTTCCTTCCCAGGTCTTTCTTCCCACATGCTCATTCTGAGCACTGAGATGGGCTGAGTCCACTGAGGGGACTGATATGCTTTTTCTTTCCTTTACAGTGTTATGACTATCAAGTGCTTTTAATTCTGGTTTGCCATATTTGTTCAAAATTAYATTTAAAAATTCGCAACGCAAAAGGAGAACTGATAGGAAGAATTTATGGAAGGAAAGACAAATCATGGACTGTATTGCATATAGAAGGCTTTGCTTTTACATTAGTTTAAAGACAAGGCTAACTTCAAGAATAGYTATGATTACCTATCTGAAGACACTTCAAAGACAAATATAATTTGAGTAATCTGCACATGTATTGACTATAGGAATTTCACCCCCAGTTCAAGTATATTCTTAGGTTAAATATGGCTTCACAATTTTGATATGCCTGGTGGTTAGTCATTGACAGATAAGGATGAATTTTATTGGATTGGATGAACTTTTGAAATGTTTGGAAAACATATATATAAGAAGAAAGGCTATCAGATGGAATAATAACTTGATGAAAGCATCTTCTATCCCTGGTGAGAACCTCAGCTATCAGATTATTGGCTATTTTGGGATGTGGTGCTGTTTTGCTCCTTCCATATTTCTCTCTTCAGAACARGTCGAGATTGTTATCTTTAAATATCCACATCTTTTCTGACATGCTAATCTGACAGACAGAAGCAAAAAAAAATATGAAATAAGGCTCTACTATAAAATATTTAGTAATGACTGACTCCAGTTGGACTTGAAATATGATAAAAATAGTTTCTTCTGTAATGGAAGTGTTACCCCACTATAATACAATACAAGAAATCTAACAGCCAGRAAATAGTGACTTCTATGAAAAAAATCCATCTTTTTCAAGACTAAAATTAGTTTTCATTCAGAAAAATAAGTGAAATTCCAGTGCATGTGGTATTTTTATCAAAACTGACTTTGAAGCCTGTCAGTCATTTTCTCATGATCAAACTGTAACCTGAAATATGAAGATTATGCCCTTTGCGTCAAAGTGCTGTTTACGTGTCAACAATCAAAACATCATGCAAAAATTTATTAAGAATAAATTCTCAATTTCTTCTTGTTAATTACTTCAATATGTGAAGAATATAAATTAGATTATGATCATGAAAAAATATTACACAAAGAATCAAATGCAGAGGTCTTCCAAAATGATTTCTTTTCCCGCTTTTCTGAGATTTTACTTCCTGTTATAAAGCTTTATGGTATTTTATTGATCCCTATCCTATACAGTAGCCATGTGGGGGAGAAAAAAAAAGTGAAAGTTTTAGCTTGTGGTTTTGATGACATTTTGATGAAGTGAGTGATTATTTTTCAAAAAGGTCTTTGTTTAAGAAGAAAATAACTTAGTTTATGTATATTTACCAAGCACTGACCAAAAGAACTCCAAAATGAAAATGACGCGTAAAATTTGGTGATGAGTTTTCTTCGTAGTGTCTTCAGTTGAACCACTAAGTGGCAAATGAACCAGTCTTCCCTGTATTTTACCCCTTAATGCTTTGCAGTTTTCAGTACACAATTTCTCCACAGCCTATGCAAATCCAGAAGACGTATGTAACAGGAGTTGCCCAGACCTCTGTCATTAAGCAGGGATCAGGAAGATCAAAAGGAAAATTGTAGTAACTTCAGGAAATAAAGGTTATTATCCCTAGAATGCTATACTTAATAGGATGTGATCACAATTGCATTTTTTCTTTAACAAACCCTTCCTAAGATTTGATTGTGTTTTCCTTTCTCCTCCCAAAACAGCCTTCTTTCAGAGTGCTGTTTCTTTTTGATTTTTTTTTAAACTTTGTTCTCTCTTTTACCTCCCTGGTGTCAGGTTAATCGSGTTGCTTTCATTAACTGTATAAGCACTCCTATGCAATCCTATTTGATTATGCTCAGGCTTCTGCAAATACCTAAACTGAAATTTTCAAAAGTACTCAGCATTAACCTCAATCTTCTTCTGAAATTAACAGAAAAAWTGCATTAGTGTCCAATAGAGCAGATTTAGGCCAAACTGCCCAGAGTTTCTGAATAAGAGATTTTTGATAYGGAGCGTGTTTAGAAGTCTAATGCCATGTTAGAATTTGTTCATTGGTATAGCATTTAATTTACACAGCTTTTTCCAAGCTACTAACATGATGTTGATTCTTATTCCTCTTAGCTTAAAAGCTCTTCCTCTCAAGCTCTTTAAGGTCTTGCTGACATTTTCCCTTTCTTTCTTCTTATCTCTTCTGATACTTCCAAGAGCTTTTCCGGAAGAGACCAACRTGCTGTGACTGCAGCACAGCAGTAAGCTTTGCAGAGATTGACTTTTTGGCAATTTTCACCTTGCTGCACACAGAGCTTGTCTGTTTCCATAAATACTCAGCAAAGGGAGTCTTACCAAAGCAAGTCAGTTTTACTTGGAAGATCACTGTTTTGAGGGAGAGAGCGGCAGAAATCTAACCAGGTAGTGAGCTGAATCAATTGCGGGGAAAAGAATGAGGGTTGTAGAACTGTAGGAGAAAAAAACGTCTCTTCTCTACCTTGGTAAGTGTGCTTGCACGTTCTCATGCAGGGATACATTTAGTTAAAGCGCCCCACCTCTCATTTCTCTTACTCTCAGCCTTTAAATTTTACTACTGGTAAATGTGTCTTAAAGCCAGTCTGTAAAGATGACATCAGAGGAAAATACCCTGTAAGTGAGATTCATTAGTTTTATTACTTAAGTTCCAAATTGTGCAAAGTGTCTAAAATCACAACTCTAGAGCATTATTCCAAACACCACTTTGCATGTTGTATATCTTTTGTTCCAAATGTAATTCCTGCAAGGATCTAGAGGTTAGGCATAAACTATCACTCAGGCGTCTGCTGTGCCAAAAAAGGCTGTGTGACCTGCAGCAGGAAATTCTCMTGCCGGTCTGTCTGTGCAGAGGAGCCACTTTAGAATGCATACGTTTCATTTTACACTCCCAAAAGGATTTTTTCTTGGCAAAGAGATCAAAAGTGTTGTCGCATACATACTCCCTATTTTGCTCTCAGATTCTTAAAAATTTCGTATAAATTAACCCCCAAATAAATTTATGTGACCGAAGGGTAGTTAAAATGTTATGAAATCTTACGAAATTTAAAGAAAAATGTCACACCAAAAGGCAGACGTTAGATGTAAAGCTGAAAAAGCAAGGTGTACAGAGGGGAAAGATTAAAGAAATTGAAAAATGACATGGTATTGAATGCTGTCGTATTGCATTAAGTTTATACCAGCATTACTGATATATTTTCATAATGATGATTTAATTTACTTTATTTCTAATTGATCCTGATAGAGTATAATTTTTATTAATTACCATTCTTTATTCAAAGTTGCCTAGGAAATGCCCATCACTGTCAACACAAATATTTTTTTTCCAAAGAGGGGAGGAGGGACTGATTTCTAGCATACACTTAATATACTTGTAGAGRGTTAGCATTAAAATCAGCTTGTCAGTAAGCATTTTGTGACAGTAATTATAGACAAAATAAATGGTGAAAAATGGTACTCATTTTTGTCTGATTTAGGTTTTTATAGTGCATGTATCTCTGGAATGTCTGAGTATTTTTGTCATGGTAACTGAATGCTGTAGGTATGATTTATGTTAATTTATTCACATTCAGCTATTTCTTTGGAAATTTGCTTAGTTTATAAATTTATAGGTGTGCAAACCAAACAATGATCTTTCTAAACTCCAGCACTGAAAATTCATAGGAAAACAGAAAATCTGACTGTATTTTTTGTTTTACGTAGATAATGACTTCATAACCTTAACATACCTGGCAAGTCAGTTGGTAATACCTGATGAAGAACAGAATTTACTCAATGGAGTAAAAAATAATTGTAATGTGGCAGAATTGATTTAAAAGAATTAATATATCCCAAGCTTATGGTTGGAGTACTGACCTATACTCATCCTTTAGGAAGGAATTAAACTTTATTATTGAAAGTTTTCAGATATCAAGGTGCTTCTGAATTCCAGTGTAAAGTCATAATTCAACTTTCTTGTCATGGTATGAACTGACCTTCAAGAAAATTCTATTTGATCCAGTCTTACTTTCTGTAGTCTGTAGGATTGCATCTTCTAGGCTAGATTTCAGCATGACCCCACATCTAAGAAGCAGCCAAACGTTCCAGGTGGTACAATATAGGCTTAGTTTCCTGAAAGATTATATTATACTAAGCTATTTTATCATGCATGCAAACCTTTCTATTTTCTTTTCAGTAGAGTTTCAATATTCTAACTTTGATSTATAATTCTCCGTACTCTTGGATTACTGGACTCTACTACTGGGACCGGAATATCTGAAATTTGTCCCCCTCTGTAAAGTCTGAGATATACCAGTCACTATCACTGATTTCAGTTTGATATCATATTTGCTGATATTATATATCTAAATTCAGTAAAGGACATGAGATGTGGCAATTAATTTCTGCACAAGTCCATTGTTCATTCCTTTTTTTCTTTGATCTCCTTAAAAGGTAGAGCCGAATTTAGCTTTATATAGTGCTGTACAGAGCTTGTGTTTTGCTGATATGGTGCTTTAGATAATAATAACACACAGTCTGGAAGATACTCAGTCTGGGTATCAGATACCTTCTCTGCATTTTCAGGTTTATGGGGTTTAATGTTTGAACAAAGTTCCACCACACAGGTGTCAAATTAGCCCCTCATTTTCCTAGTGGTCATTTCTTGTGTCTCAATCTGAAGCACCTGGAAATCGCATCTGTTATGAAAATTTCTGTCTTCTAACTATCACATCCCCAAAATCAGAAGGAAGATCCCAAAGCATGACTCKTGGTGGATCCAGTTAATGCAACTCATTCCCGAAGTGATATTCACTTAGTTAAGATCGTGATAGCACACTTGTATGCTCCATGGCAGCATGAAGGGTGATAACATGCCTTCTGGGCATTTAACATTCTGGTCCAGGACTAGAAAGTTACATTTTCAGTACAGTGGAAGTGATGTGTTGCTTAAAGCAGGGAAGAGTAGTGAGACTTCCCAACCTGTTCTTGGCTTCAATACTGATTAATTTATAATTTGATGTTATTTTTAATATACACATACATAAAAATGTACTTCTTGACATTTACCATATAGATGTTTAATTTGTTAGTTTAATCTCTTAGATATGAGAGATACTAATGGTGGCTTTTGGTTCTGCAAATTTAGCTGTCACTTTCTTTCTTTTTCTTTTTCTTTTTCTTTTTCTTTTTCTTTTTCTTTTTCTTTTTTTCTTTTTCTTTTTTTTCTTTTTTTCTTTTCTTTTCTTTTTTTTTCTTTTTCTTTTTTTTTCTTTTTTTTTTTTTGCCTTGAGTTTCAGAGAGCTCAGCATCTTAAAGGCTTCCTTCCTTTCATGGGCACTCTCAGGACCCTGAAAACATGGTAAAAATATAGGATTAACCATGTCTTTCCTTCCTTCCCAGTACTTCCTTTGTATATTTTCTTGACTACTTTGAATTCTGTATAACCAAAGTAAAGAATGACATTAAGTAAAAAAGCAGTAAGCTCCACATATGCTCCTCAGTTTACTGAAATGGAGACCTGGCAGTTGCTAAGGAAACAAAAAAACATCACTTTCACTGTGCAGCTAAGAAGTTATCAAATCATTGTAGACCAGAAAAGAAGATGAATAAAAATAGTAGTAGTGTGTGAATTTTGCACCTTTTTTTCAGGAATGCTTTGAACTTATCACTGCTGAGATTTTTAATTCTGAGATCAACTTTGCCACAGGAACTTGTCTGTGAAATATGCTAATTAACCTTTTGATAAATATCCATATAGATTTACTAATGCATTTTTAATGCTAAAGCCAACATGGAGCACATTATGCTTCACTGTCGATTATGGAATGAAAACTTATGGATCTTCCATGAGGCAGTAGCAGGCATAGCAGAAATACTTCTGATGTAAAATTAGAGTAAAATTTTTAGAATAATTTTTTAACTTCTGTTTTGTCACCAGACAGAGAAACCGGCTACTTAGTAAGTACTAAGAACCACTCTAATCTGTTACTTTCTCGAAAAGGAAATTACAGAGATGGAAAGCATGCTGTTTTTGCTTCTTTCAGCTCCTGACATGCTCCATTCTTGCCTGCTTCAGAAAATCCTTATTTGCTAGTGCAAAGAACTATGATATGGAGCACATCCTCTTAAGGGAGTTTTGGATACTACTAAACYCACTTAATCAGAAAAGGGCTGAGTGGTAACAACGGAAAACAGTTCTCATTTCTTACATAATCATATACAAGGGACCTATTTATGAGCTGTCTGGATTATATAAGTGTACCTATTTTTAAACAAACATTTATGTCAAAAAATCTGAGACACTCAAAAGAGGCACCTGCCTTGTCAGTTTTGAGCACAAATTAGCCATCAATGTGTTTTATTCCATCACATGCAACATGTGATTTTCTTGTTCAAAACTTTTATGCTCTTCTCTTCCTCCACTCCAGCTTTAACTTGAATCTATTTCTAAAAAGTGTACTTTCTAAACCATTTAATGGATTTTATATCAGATCCAAACACCTAATGTTTCCTGTCTGATACTATAGTGAAAAAAAGGTCTGTTAAAATATGACACTTTCCAAACAAATAAACCAGTTGATTTCATTATAGCTATAAAAGATCATTTTTTCTTTGTAAGAAGTCAACGTTTTATCCTAAGTGAATATATTGAACTCAAAACGTGTGTGTAGGCAGTATCTACTGAAGAAGACTTTAAGAATAGACCACAAGTAATCTAARGCACAAAAGATCTGACTAAAATACAAAAGAGAACTGTTCCTCACAACTGGACCAAACATTTCTTTTTAAAACAGTGACAAGTAATTAAGCTTAATTTTTCCAAGCCTGAAAACTTAGTTTTGTGATTTTCTTATCCTTTCTTCTTTTTTTTTGTTTTTGCTTTATTTTCATCATATGCAGGTGCCTCATATTTTTCTGAACAATGAAACTAATAAAAGCTGAGTCAAGGAAAGCTCTTCATGCTGTTGCAAAATTAATAACTAGATATACATCTTATATATATGAAGCAGTCATATAAATCTTGTGGATTTTATTTCACTATACATGAGGTGCCAAATTACARTCAGCTTTCTAAAGATTACCATCCTATTGATTTCAGCTGAAACCCTTGTTTCTGAATAAGATTCCTCAGTTTGGATCTGCATCAGAACAAATATGACCTAAAATGTCATCAGCTTTATCAGACAAATTCAAAATTCTGGTAGAAGTAATTTCTGAAAATGGGAACAATTAATTTATAATTAAAAAAAGTTAAAACTCYGAAATGCTTATTCTCATTTTTTTGTTCTATATCTCTTCCTTTGCATAGAAATAATTCAAAACTCATTCTGAAATTGTAACAGTCTTTATTTGTTTTTCACCCCAATTTATATTAAATAAAGATGTAGATGAATGCTATAGCCATGCTAGAATTGATTTCTGAATGTATTTTTCTGTTTTCCATAAAGCTGAATGCATTGGAATTCTGGACTCAAATGGTATAATCCTATCCAGTGAAATCTCACACACTGCTACATTTTTGAGTTAAATACCTGAAATATTTTCCTTTCTTTTTCTTTCTATTCATTAATTTGAAGGTATTTTTAATATCTTGCAAAAAATCCTCCTCTGTAATGGTCTTAAATTTACAGTGCATAACAGATGCATTGAGAGTCACAATTTACAATTTCAAAGTCYATTACAGCCAATGCATAGATATAATAATTCATCAGTTTGTGAGAAACTTAAAACTCCTTCATAGTTTTTACTCACTCTTTAAATTCTCTGAAGTCTTCATGTGTCCACTTTGTTGGCTTCAATGCTATAGCATTGGAGACCAACTCCATTGCTTTGAATCTATGATTCAAGAACACTGGTTGCTGCAAGATGCAAAAAACAACTTCTCAAATCATAACAGAAATTTAAAATGAGAATATTCACTATGGTATATTACTTAACAGTTGTGATTTAAAGACTTTCTAAAAAAGATACTACTGACTCTGTAAAAATTTGGAAGAAATAATAGCTCTGTTTGGAATTACTGTACTATAATTTCACTTGCCTGGCTATTTCAAATTTACATAGAAAATATTGAAAATCTAATGTCAATTTATTTGTCCTCCTCTTTTAGTCTTTTGATCAAGATCAAATGGAAATTACAAATTGACCAAAACATACCAGTTAGGTTTAACTCAGTTGGTTAGAGCATGGTGCGGCTAATGCCAAGGCCATGCGTTCAGTCCCCGTATGGGCTATGCTGAGGGATGGACTAGATGATAATCTCCAGAGGTTGCTTCCAACCTTACCATTCTATGATACCATAAGGCCTACTTTTGCCAGTGTAAAAAGAACTGGCTATACCAATTTGATTTGTCCCTGGGGGAACCATAATTTAGATGGACTAAAGAAAGTACATTAAAATAAACAATATTCTTTTTTGTTTAYAGGCTGCAGGATATCTAGCCCAAATCAAACCGCTAATCCTAACTTAAAAAGCAGTAGGGGGATCATATCAAATTTCTTTGAAAACAGTTTATCTTGGAGATCCTTTACTGGCTCTTATAGCTAGAATGACCAGAGTGAGTTAGAAATCTGCTATTTTCATCAAAAACATATATCGGAACTTACTATATTTTCAGTAGTTGCATAGTCTATTGCAAAGACCCTATGCTATAATACCATTATAAATAATCATTAATTAAAGAAATATACTGCGTCAGCTGCTCACRGTGTGAATCAAATTCCTGTAATCTAAAAAGCATTGTAAAATCATATGGACAAAATGATCAGAAGTCTGAAAAATATTTGCAGAAGTGATTGAGAAGATTGAAGGTGCTTTTCTTGAAAATCAAATAAGTAAGAAGGGGCAAGGTAAATGCAYAGTGATAAATGTTATAGAGACGATAGATAAAAAATTTCATAACAAAATCCCCAAACCTATAAAAAAATAGAGATGGAAAATATAAACCCTGGTAAGACATTCTGTGATCTCAGGTCATGTGAAAGTCTGTGAACTCTCTGGTAGAAGCTGATCACTAAAAATGAAAATTAGCAAGATTTAAAGAACTGGACATTTTRACAGAATATTTATTCTGGGTGATAGTGGGAATTAACAAACAGAAGGTGATGCTGTATTTTCGCATTACTTAACTTCCTCTATATTCTCTAAAAGCATCTGACGCAAGTGCTGCAGGAGGCCAGCTTAATAGATGGGAAATGGGAGTAATTATTACATGAACAACAGTGGAAGCCTTCCAGTCCAACATGCACTGTTCAACAGTGTCTACCAATAAATGCCTCTGAGGAGAAGTGACTAGTCACTAGCAGTTAATTTGACCAAACCAGAAGTTTTAATATTATAATTATATGTATACATAGCCTCTGAATATGCATTTGTGAAACAAGTGATCATTATATTTAAAAATAACACACCTTCCTGCGATTTAATCCCAAGAATCTAATTGTATTTCAATGTTTTTGTTTCTACTCTTGTGAACAGAAACAAGTTTAAACAAAAAAGGTGATTTTCTGCTTCATGGAAGCTTTCAATATTTCAGCACTTAATTTAATTCCATTTTGGAATAAACATAGAACATTCCCAAGGGTATCTCAGAAAAGGAGTAGAGTCCAAGGCAGTGTGCCTTTCTGCCGGGCTGGCTAAGGCTATGGGCAGGTGGACGAGGGGGCTTACTCTGGAGCTGGAAAGCCRTAACCACCTTCTCTGTTTGCAGACTGCTTAGTGCTTGGCCACTGTACTGAAAGGAAGCACGATTTTGGAACCCCTCCTGCTTTCCATTTTGCTAGCACTTTATTGAGCTGGGAAAGATTCAGTTAAAAATCAGCATATTCCACTCACAAATAAAGCTTTTAACATTTTTCCGGCTTCCATGTTCAGTACCTACATATTAATGTGACTCAGTCAGTTCCAGCTTAGGAGCAATTACAAAATAAATCAAAGTGCACTGAAAATCCATGTTAGATGTTAAAAAGAATGAAGTGAAATTAGCAGTAGAACTTGAAATGATATAAATGAAATATCATATTGAGGTTTCTTGGTGTAATAATGTAGAGTAATGCAACACAGAATACCATGCCATTTTGCTGCATTTGGTTTGTTACAGTAGGTTGCTGGTACTCAACAATTCTGTTAGCAAGCTTTGAGACTAGACACAAAAACGTACAATATGGTGACTGAGGAGTTAGATAGGTTTATTACTGGGATTTAGAGAATCAGCTGCTACTAACCTACTACTCATGTTACACTGCTGAGCTGGCTGTTAACATTGCTCTCATTCCATGCGGTGCAGGGCCAATGACATTGTGGTGCACTGTAAATTAGGTAARTTATGTATTGCAGTGTACAGTGTCAAAGAAATGTCACAGAGTAGGGGATTTCTGAACTGAATTTATAACAGCTTGCAGCATAGTGATGATCAATGAGGATCAAATATTTTCAGTCCTTTGGAAAATGGCTTTGTGTTTTAAATGTATGAAGGAAAGCAGATGTATAAATCTACTGTGTTCTCTGTACACTGTCTGATTTCAGAAAAAGGAAAATGTACACAGGAGTATAGGAAAGGATAGAAACACAATCACTATCTATTGTTCTTCTGTAGATCTGTATTTCCTGACATGAATTTAAGCTTAAGCAAGATTTATATATCCAAGCATCATAAGTCAAAAGAGGTACAAGGAACTCATGATTACTCTGACACATAGAACAGTTATAACAAAATAGATTCCTTCATACAGATTACAGTGATYTGGCATTTACTTTTTTGAGGAGAGAAGGGGACACTGATATTGTGTTACAGAATTACTGTAGCTGTATATCAAAATCACAGACTGTACTCTGTAGTGTTTATCCGCAACAGAGATGCCTTCCATTTCTTGTGGGCAGTATGTGTTGACATTCTTGTACCTTGTACTGATTAAGTCAGGGAAGGCTAACAAGTGACATTCAGTTTGGCTTTGGAACCAAAGTTTTCTAAATTTCCTTTCATTAGATATTGAGATTTTTTTTCACATATTCTTATATCCATCCTTGCTAAGATTCATGGGAATTTTCAGTTCCTGATTTTTAAACTTGGATGTCTGTTMGTAAATGCATGAAAAAATGAGTTGATTTTGAAAGGAGCTAGATACCCAGAAATACATCAAAATTAAAGTTAYGTCTTTGAATACTGATGCTCTTTTACTTGGGTCCTTAGATATGTATTCAAATATAATAATATCTTACTTGTGCTTTTTTAAAGTAATTACTCTCTTTTACTAAGTTGAATCTTAACTATGGGATTCTAAAAGAATGCTCTCAAAACAGAATAYAGCAGGAAAGTCTAGCTTGTTTCTATAAGCTGAACTAGATATATGACATACACTGGAGTATGACTAGAAATATAACAAAATCCTAATGTCACCAGTAACACCATTGGCAGAAGATGTAGAATTAAACAACAAAAWAGTGGAATTTATCAAACAGCTATCTCATTTGCAATTCGGATAATGTGAGAGATGCAAATTCAATAAGATAGACTGAGAGGCGTTTATAGTGATAGGCCAATCTGTGTGCTTAAAGTCAGTGAACAATATTCCATTCGAGATGGATAGGAAGAGAAAGGAGGAAGAGAAAGTTGCAATTGAAGTTTCAGTGAGCTTATTGACCCAGCTGGCTGAGCACCATGGCTAACACATGCTGCTTATTTGGAAGTGTTCACTCAGTCACGGGTGGAAGCGTTGTGAGAGCAGAGAACAAACAAATCAAGCCCTCGGAATAGCTCTTTGTCCGTGAATAATAAGGACTCGGGTGCCTGTCTTGCAGTGGGCCGCATGTTCCCTCAGAAGCCTTCAGTGACTGGAAAAGTGGGAAACAACAGTATAGAAAAAAGAGTAACACTGAGGTCCCACTTATGCCACCTAACTGAAAACGTACCTACTATCTTTTTCTCTAGCTTATCAAAAACAAAAGTGCAGCTACTATGAAAACAAAGCAAAAGTTAATTCTAAATAGCTKTGACAATAAAAACTTTTATTGGTTAAGTTAAGAAGTGGAAATCTTTCATCATAACTGTATCAATCCCTGAGTAAATATCTTAGTAATTCAAACAGACAGACATAGCTCTTATACATATCATTGATTCCTAAAAAATTACTATCAAAGATGTTCATCTATGTATTGGGAGTAATAATTGCCTGTGGCATCGAAAGTGAAAAGCAGTGAAATTGTTTTTAATCAGAAAGACATTGACCAAGAAAATGTAAATGTAAATTAATAGTGGATAATTTACCCATTTCACAACTATTTGTCTATGCTGTACATTAATCTAACTTTCAAATTCATATGGACAGTGAGGAAAATATAATATTCTTCAGTCTCCCTTGATTATGGTAGAAAAGCCAGGCCTCTTCTGAATGGAATTGTTTTCTTGTTTGGGTAGATTTGGAGGTTGGCTTTATTTTGTTTTTTGGCTTACAGCATTCTTGAAAAGACACAGAAAGTTCCCCCTGAACATGAGGGGAATTTCTTCACAGTGAGAGTGACGGAGCACTGGCACAGGTTGCCCAGAGAGGTTGTGGAGTCTCCTTCTCTGGAGATCTTCAAGGCCYGCCTGGATGCAACTCTGTCTACCATGCTCTAAATGACCCTGCTGAGCGGGGAGGTTGGACCTTACTGATTCTGTGATTCTATRAGGATACTAAAGGAAAGATGGTCTTTTTAGTTAGCTACCTATCAAGACCTCTTTTCTCTTAATAAGACTGTCAGCTTGTCCTACAGCTCAGCTACTTCTCAACAGCATGTATAGTAATTCCTTACAATCTAGACAGTCTAGAGGCACAAATCTAATGGTCTTTGTTTTATATGTGTTGTGTGGGTGGAAGGGGAAGGGTAAACCTCARATTTATTCATTGTTTCAGGTATAATGTGAAAATGTAACTTTGAATGGAAGCTGTAAAATTTGCATTTTCAAATTTATACCTAGTTTGACACCCTCTGGGCCACAACAAGTAACAGATGCTGKCAATACAAATTATCATACTTACACAATATTGTGACACATGAGTGAATTCAGGCATTCATCTTAGCTGCCTGCCTCTTACATGGGCAACCCTTTTTCACTTCTGCACGCCCTCTTTGTCATGTTCTGGACTCTTTGTTTAGAAAAAATAAAATGATATATTATTTGTTCCAGTTAAAAACATCCCTCTTCTGGAATGTAGCATATGYGTTTCTTCGCTGTCTTCTGGAAATTTGGTGCATGAAAAACTATTATGCAGAATATTATGGACGTTAATCCTACGGGCGATCATGCAGCTGGAGTGACACATTACAATCTTGTGTTAGAAGGCCATCTATTTCTCTAAGAACTTTTCCCTTGCTTGTTTTTTTTAACCATTTGCCTTAGTACTATGCTGTGATCATACCTACTCACCAGAAAGCAAGTAAGTAAGTAAGTAAGATGACCACCCTATTTTGCTAGGCTTTGAATGATATACAAGAAGATAGAGCTTTCCTTGCTATTTCATTTGAAACAAATGCAAAAAAACCACTGAGAGAACAACAGGGAAGAGATAAAGATAATAAACATCAGGTTATTTAACTTTTTTTACAGTACATTTGTACTCTGTTACAGTTCACAAGAAGAGGACCATTAAACTATCAGTGATAATCAGGATGATGACTGCAGGGACTTTTTTCTTCCTCCTTATTGAGAGTTGCACTGAGCTCAAGCTAAATTAAATGTGAGAGAGGAATAAAAATTAGAGTAACTATTATGACAGGGCCTGGAGATTCTATGAATTCACCAAGCAGTGCTGATCTTAAATAGTTAATATCAATCTGTCCAAATGGCTTACCCTAATCAATGCAAGGCTATCTCAAGATACTTGCTCCAACTTTTTGAGATCACTAACCAATAAAAGTAAAGCTCAGTTGAGACAGGTGGTTAAAGATGCCTSAGGAATACGAGTAGAGTACAAGAATGACATTATTATAAAATTCATTAATCTGAATGACTTGGTTAGATGAATTTTAAACTGCTYTTGTCTCTGTTGCTCCTGATGCCATTGCCGCTACAGGCATTCAATGTTTGTTGATAAAGTGTAAAATTGTTTCCTTTTTGTTTTAAGTGCTTTTTTGGATTAAAAAAAGGAGATTAACAGTAGGTCTGAAGAATATAAACTCTTTCTAATTCAGTCAAGGATGTATGGAGCTAACAGCAGAAGCTGTTAATTTAAAAATTATTTTTTAAATTATTCATTTTTACTAAAGTATATGGACATAAGAGACACAATTCCACATGCGTACACTACATGCAAGCTGTATCAGTCAAGCGTTCAACTGAAGATTATGGAAGCAGCTGCTAGAACTCATCTAGAAYATCAGGCACATGATACTAATGCAAATTGTGTAAAGAAAGTAGCAGGAAATTAGGATATCAAGGTTGCTCAAAGGAGAATTAAAGTAAGGAACACAACTGCCGCTGCAGCGCAACTTTGTTCCAATATGTCCAGTCTTTTGCATAAAGAACAGCTGAAATTTCTCACAAATCATTCCGGGACTATTAAGTCCAGGTGGTAAAAGAAYTGTGTTCTTTTGAATCCCATTAATTATGGGAAAATGAAAGAATAGAAAGATTTCTTTATTTTGCAACCTCTTACTCGAAGATTCTTTTTCAGTGACTTTTTCAGTGACTGTTATTCAAGGAGAACATAAAGGATTTTATCTGAATTTTTCATGCCCATCAAAGAACCTCTTAGGACTACTGGAGGGTAGGCAAACTTGCTGTAGTCTCCTTATTTAACACTACAGAAGTTGAATCACCATCCACTCTAAATTTCACTGTTGAAAACAACCTGGACATCTACAGAGACATAGTATGTCATCCTTTTGATAGCCAGGAATATACATTGGAGAACTTGTCCTCCTCACATTTTGTTCTCTTTCTCTCAATAATTCATATTGTCTTTCTCMATATGCCTTTGTTTTGGTCACAAATCTCTTCCTCTGCTTCTGTACTGCCCTTTCAGATGCCAGTTCTAGTCCTCTCCCATATTGTTTCAAGTTCTCCTTAGCAAGGATGCAGCAAGCACAGCACACATGATTACAGGATATACTGGGACAAAATTTTGAGGAAAATGAAGGAATTAGAAAGCAGTCAGCTGACACAAAGCACAAGCAGGTTATAGAAATTAATACTTTTATTAAAATGTAGACAGATATTTCCAACCACAAGACCTCAGTTTTATCTGTTCTCACTTTTAAGTTCACCAGGAACACACCTTGGTGGAGCATTCTAGTTGCATAATAATTCACTTCAGACTCGGTCACAAGGCAGGTCCGAGGCCAATCCAGGATCTATTCAGGAAAAGGGCAGGAGATTGGCACCCTTATGATAGGCTGGGTAGGGACTGAAGGCTGAAGCCTGAGCTGAAATTGAGCCTCTGGGCTCATACGCAGGGGTGCCTATGGTCCCAGGTGAGGCAAATCAGAGTCTGGACAGTTATATCAAACTGTTATACCAATGAGTGCCTCTAATTGTTCACAGAAAAACACAGAACGTGGAAGAAGGCACTATATTGGAGAGTAGAAGGAAACACATGTTGCTGGAGTGGAAATATCTGGCCTAATGAGTGGCTCCTTACCTCAGTACAGGGAGTGGAGTCTGGGGAATAGTATACGATCTAATTCAGAAGGTAGAAATGAAGACGTTGGTATTAAACTGTGAAAATTATAGAAATGGGGGAGGATCAGTGAAATTCATGGAACAACACTGAGTCATGTCAGTAGACAAAAGGAAATGCGTGCATCTGCAGCAAGCAGAAACTATTTATGTGAAAAAGCTTTCCAGAATGATTTCCTGTAGAGTGGAAGAGATCTTCTTTCATATGTGGACAATTCCTCAGCKACAGAAGAAAGTTCATATGTCTTTGACCTAAATCCATTGAATRCTCTGAAAAAATAATGACATTGAAGCAGGACCATTACTGTGAAGCTTGTTATTTTGAGAGTATTAGTGTGTCTCATAAAAAATGAGTGACTTCAGAATCTGACACGAAGATCGTGCTTTTTGTTGGAGATTTTGGGGGTTTATTTTTTTCATATTACTCATTACTCAATATTACATGTCACTGTGCCCCTAAGTAGACAAACTCAAAACCTAAAAAACACAGAAGAATAGTTAGAAAAATCATGCATTTAAGTCTCTGGTGTATTCCATAGTAATCAGTACGGTTGCACACATCTGGACATGGATAGTCTGAGATCTTCCTGAGAATTCTGAGACASGTCTGAAAGGTGTCAAAGACTGGGAAATTGTTTGTTTCTTAGAAGGGGAGGAGCAAAAAAGCTCTCCTTTCCCATTTTTCACTTCCTCCCTCCCTTCTCAGTTCCAACATAGTGGGAGCAGGTCTCCGGTAGACTCTCAGTATTCATTCCTTTCTTAAAACATGAATCAAGAAAAGGCTATTTTTATTTTATGCCGTGACCATTTCTGTGTAATTGGGGATAAWCCTTAAATCTGGGGCAAGTCAGAAGAGTTCTTTTTGACAGAGCAGAGGAAAACTTTGTTCTCCCAACAAAATCTTCAAAAAAAACCCCAAAGATCTTCTAAGTTTCCTTCTACGCTCGCTTTTTTTCCAGCAGATATTTTATTGGAGGGAAGTTTTTCACCAGGAACCTACAAGACASAGAACTGTATTATCACAGTTGTGGTATTACACCCAGCTACTGGCTGCTAGAACCTGAAAGGATCCAAATTCAAACCCATAACAATAGCATCTAATGTAATYAGATAGACATTAATAACAAGCAGTGAGGAAAGTAATATGTATGTATATACATACCACTATATGCTTCTAAGAAAACATTGTTCTGCAGCTTGAACTATCAATGATGTTAGAAATAAGACTAGACAATCACAAAATTATAGTAGAAGCTTTGAAAGTGCAGGTACAGGATGAAACCACAGGCTTTGCATACAGCCCTAAATACACGTATTGAACAATCTAGAGAGGACCGGTATCTGAGCATAAGAAAAGCAGTATATCTGGCTTAGTTGTGTGCTTTTAGTGATTTTATCAGAAAGATGTATACCCTAAAGACTGGTGAGAACAACAGAAATTTTGTGTTGGAGGAATCTTTATCCTGACGGATGACAAAGGAATACAGGAACCTTATGTTAACTCTTTTGCCAACTGTTATATAGGAATCACATAGCTTAATCATTAATATAATTCATTAAGGTATGGAAACTGTCCATCGGTGATAGTCTGGCAGAGATGTTTTTAGGCTGAGTATAGATATCTGCAACAAAAAGCACTAGCTGTACTGTCACTAGTTGATCTGCTGTCTTATTATCGTTATATGGAATTGTATCTTAATGTTTGGTCTAAGTTTACTGATTGTGTTTTKATTGGTCTGGTTACCTGCCTGTTAAATCTGAATGCAACATGATACAACAGCACCTTTTAGTAGACAGGAGATATCCCTGGGCACAGGACATTGAAATATAGCAGTCATGACAGAAATGTGATGAGGTTTCTTTATTTCTGCTCATCTGCTTTCTTTTCCTGTTTCTTTTCAGTAAAATCTAAAATTCTTTTCTTCTTCTTCTGAGAAGAAGAGTGACATAGTTTTACAAGATCAAATTCTCTTGATGGGCTACTATAACACCATCCCTTTGTCCCTAGGCATGAAATTATTTCTCTTGTTTGTTATTTCATAGCAGAAGGAAGTTTAATACTGTGGCTGGTCTGTTGTGGGCAGTGATACTGTAGTAGCCAACAAGTGAGAGACATCTCCTGGAGAAATGTTAGTACTTTTATTTGCACTAGTGCATCTCAGATGTGTACTTTCCTTTAAAGTACTGAAAGAGTTATGTACTAGAGAGGTACCCTGCAGCTTTGGCAGCACTTGCCTGATATAAGCACAGCTTGTGCCACTGACAGTGTTTTCTCCCAGTGTCATTCACTGGGTGAAAATATAGCGAACACAGGATGTGGTAGCTGCAGCTCTGGCTCAGGTGTTAGCTTGACGGCAGGAGAATTACTTTCTGCTCTCTGCAGAGATAGCAGTGCAGCAGCAACTGATCCTGAGGTGGAAGGCCAAGAAGGGATTCAGGGGAAGGTAGCTTCCATCTCTAGATGTTTCAGAGTTGTAGCATTTAAAAAAATATTTTCAAAACCCTTCAGTCGTTTTGCACAGTGAAGAAAGACAATAGGGAAAGATTTCAAGACCGACARCTGAAACCTCCCAACATTATCATGACAGTTTCAACTGAGACTGAAATATGAGGCTTCTGGGTTCTGATAGAGTTTGATGTTCACCTGAGTTGTTAAATACATGCTACTAAAAGATGTAACGTTATGACATGTGCATGAGAGAGACTTATTGTGGGATTTTTGCAGCATAGACATGTAATATCCTTTCTCAGAGAAATATAAAGATTAACCAATACCTATCTCTGAAAAAGGAAATTTTGAGAATAAGTAATACTTTTAAATAAAATCCAAATCTATGATAGATCTTGAAGTTTTTGTACAGACAGCCCCCTACAGATAAGTTTTAAAACTTGTTATTACAGTAACCAATAATATCCATCAAGGTCATCAACTTTTTCTTCTCTTGTTTTCAGTTTTGTTTACTTAATCAATAATTCTGACCTCTTTTTATCAATGATAGAAATAAAAAATTAAGTATTGGGTTTTTTTTTGGTAAATTACTCTACTAAAACCACTTACACATGTATAATTCAAGCATGACTTCAGGCACCTTTTCTCCTCCCCTTCCTATTTATGTTGGGAACGTACTGACCGACATGGTTAGTTGGTGCAGTAGCAACTCCCTGGTTTTGAAAGGAGAGTAGAAAGATAAATGCAATATGTGCAATGCACACAATGGCAATCTTCAAAAACATTTAATATTCAGAACATTGGAAGTGGTAAAATAAAAGCTAAAYGTAGATCTCTCACTTCAGGAATTTGTGTACCTTGACAAAGGCTACTTACGTCCTCCTCTAGGCTGAAATTTCTAGATGTTAACCTGCTTATGTACTATAAGTAAGAACACCTTTAATATTAAATAGTTGTATTATGTGGCACTCAGTGTCTTCTACAGCCCAGCAGCTCCTGAGTGTAAGCCTCTSTTTGTGTAAATAAAGAATTAAAACCCATTCACAACTATGGCAAATGCTTCMTAAATAGTAGTAGCTTGAAGAGAAAAACACACCGATTACACATTTTTTCCCACTTTTTAATGGATGGTTGTTCGTTCTCTTTCAAGGCAAGACATAATTAGTCTGACCAAACATTTGCATGTTTTGGCTCTATGCTGAAAAGTGCAGCCAAAAGCTTATTAAGACACATGAATAACAACAATTAACTTAAATGTGGGTTCCGACTAGGTTCAGACTGGATTTCAATTATAATGCCATCAAAGGAGATAAACTGGGAGTTACCCTAACTACACATTGGAAACTTAAATGTGCTTTATAGCTCTCCATGAATAAATTGTATTGTTTATCACATTTAATGCATTTCAAGGTCATAGAAAAATAGAGCAGCAATGAAAAGTCATAAACTGATGAGATACGGTGCACTATATATTGTGCAGTATATTGTTCCGACAGATTCCAAGAGGCTAACAATAAGTCATAGGAAGGAATAGGCTAAATGATCCAGAAAAATTAAGTTAGTGGGGCCCATCAAATCAAGTACTTCAATCTCGAAAAAAAATGTTGAATCTTTCCAGAGTTCAGTATAAACCAATTTTTTTTTACATTTTAGAAAGATTAAATACTAAATTGATTCATCAGTTTTTTTCTATGCTGTGCGACATAACAACAATTCTACTAGTGTGATGCAAAGGGTATGCCTAACTCTGAATAGGCAAACTAAAGAAYTTTTTTCTCTTGCCCCAATTCAGATATATATCCTGTTACAGCCAAGTTTTAGAGCATGAATTCTGAAAGCACAGGTGCTGCAATGCACTAGGCTGCATTTATATTTGTGCAGGAGTCTTTAATTTGCATCACTTCTGGAAGAATAAAAGAGGTTGACCTATATGATAAATATTTAAACATATAATTGCTATAATTCAAACAAATGATAAATGAAGGGAAAAATTAAAACAACAACCCCTCCCCTCAAGTTCAATAGCTACAAATTTCAGCTCATGTCATATTTTACAATAGATTCAGAGACAAACTCATTATATGATTCTATGATTCTATGACGTGACCAAAATGCTAACACAGAGTCACAGAATCACAGAATGGTTGAGGTTGGAAGGGACCTCTGGAGATCGGAGATCACCTAGTCCAACCCTCCTGCTCAAGCAGGGTCGGGTGACCTAGAGCGTGTTGCAAAGAATCGTGCCCAGGCAGGTTTTGAATATCTCCAGAGAAGGAGAATCCACCACCTGTCTGGGCAACCTGTTTCAGTGCTCCGTCACTCTCACAGTAAAGAAATTYCTGCTCATATTMAGCCAGAACTTCCTGTGTTTCAGTTTTTACCTGTTACCTCTTGTCCTGAGCTCGGCCCCATCCTCTTGACACTGTCTCTTAAGATATTTGTAGACACTGAGAAGATCCCCTCTCAATCTTCTCTTYTCCAGGCTAAACAGGCCCAGCTCTCACAGCCATTTGTCACAGGACAGATGCTCCAGTCCTCTGATCATCTTTGTAGCCCTATGCTGGACTCTCTCCAGTAGCTCCATGTCTCTCTTGTACTGGGGGGCCTAAAATTACATGCAGTACTCCAGATATGGCCTCACCAGGGCTGAGTAGAGCAGCAGGATCACCTCCCTCGACCTGCTGGCAACAGTCTTCCTAATGCACCCCAGGATATCATTAGCCTTCTTGGCCACAAGGGCACATTGCTGGCTCATGGTTAACTTCTTGTCCACCAGCACTCCCAGGTCCCTCTCTGCAGAACTGCTTTCCAGCAAGTCAGCCCCCATCCTGTACAGGTGCATGGGGTTATTCCTCCCCAGCTGCAGGACCCTGCACTGACCTTTGTTGAACTTCATGAGAATCCTCTCTGCCCATTTCTCCAGCCCATCAATGTCCCTCTGAATGGCAGCACAGCCCTCAGGTGTATCAGCCACTCCTCCCAGCTTGGTATCATCAGCAAACTTGCTGAAGAGGCACTCCATCCCCTCATCCAGGTCATTGATGAAAAAGTTGAACAGGATGGGAGCCAGTACTGAGCCCTGGGGGACGCCACTAGCCACAAGCCTCCAACTAGACTCCATGCACTGATGATGACCCTCTGAGCTCTGCCTTTCGGCCAGTTCTCAATCCACCTCACTGCACTCATCTAATCCACACTTCCTGAGCTTATCTAGGAGCATGTTATGGGAGACAGTGTCAAAAGCCTTGCTGAAGTCAAGGTACACATCGTTCACTGCTCTTCCCTCATCTACCCAGCCAGTAATTCCATCAGAGAAGGCGATCAGATTGGTTAAGCAGGATTTCCCTGCTTAACAGGGATTTCCCCCTGTTCCATCACCTTTCCAGAGGATGGAGGTGAGGCTGATCAGCCTGTAGTTGCCTGGGTCCTCCTTGCCCTTTTTGAAGACTGGAGTGACACTGGCTTTCTTTCTGTCCTCAGGCACCTTTCCTGTTCTCCATGACCTTTCAAAGATGATGGAGAGTGGCCTAGCAATAATGTCTGCCAGCTTCCTCAGCACTCATAGGTGCATCCCATTGGAGCTGATGGATTTGTCGGTGTCAAGTTTGCCTAAATGATCTCTAACCCAATCTTTCTTGACCAAGGGAAAGTCTTCCTTTCTCCAGACTTTCTCTCTTATCTCCAGGCTCTGGGCTTCCTGAGGGGCTGGCCTTAGCAAAGACCGAAGGAAAGAAGGCATTGAGTAACTCTGCCTTCTCTGTATCCCTCCTCACTGGGGTACCCACCCTGTTCAGCAGCAGGCTCACATTTTCCCTCGTCTTCCTTTTGCTACTTTGAAGAAGCCCTTTTTGTTGCTCTTGACATCCCTTGCCAGATTTAATTACAAWGGGCCTTAGCCTTCCTCATTGCATCTCTGCATACTCTGGCAACGTTCCTATATTCCTTCCAAGTGGCCTGTCCTTTCTTCCACATTCTTTGAACTTTCTTCTTCTGTTGAGTTTTGCCAGGAGCTCTTTGCTCATCCTTGCAGGTCCTCTGCTCCCCTGCCTTGACTTCTTGCTCATAGGGATGCCCCACTCATGAGCTTGGAGGATGTGATGCTTGAATATTAACYAGCTCTCCTGGATTGCCCTTCCTTCTAGGGCCCTAACCCATGGGATTCCTCTAAGTAGGTCCCTGAAGAGGCCAAAGGGTTGCAATCCTACTTGTCCTGCTTCCTTCTTGCAGGATCTTGAACTCCATCATCTCATGGTCATTGCAGCAAAGACTGCCCTGAACCTTCACATCTTCAACCCGTCCCTCTTTTTTTGTTAGTCAAGGTCCAGGAGCCCACCTTTCCTTGCTGGCTCCTACACCGCCTCTGTCAAAAAGTTATCATCAGTGCTCTGCAGGAACCTTCTGGACTGTTTGTGTCTAGCTGTGTTGTCTTTCCAGCAAAAATTGTCTTTTAAAATTCAACTATCCACTGATCCTTATTTACCCCTCCTTTGTTTCAATCTTTGTGCAGAATAGCAAATTAGGGGTAGTAATAGAAGAGAGGAGATATATGGATGAAATTCAGTCTATATTTAAGTCACTGGGAATTCTCTGTGTGGTAATTAGAATTGCCATCTATAGATGGTTACCGTAATGGATTTTTTCTACAAACAAAACAAAATGTCCTTAATATTTTGGGAATTTAAGTGATTCCTTGGTACATAACTCAGCTATGGAAACTCAAGCAGTTCTGTATCTTTATTTGAAGTGYGCATTTTATGGAAAAGTTTCCACAAATTCATTTAGATCCATTAGTTCGGCTGAAGTATAAGCAGAAAAGATAAAGCTCTAGAAAATATGCTTTAGGGAATTAGCATGCACTGAAAAGGGGACAAAGTGAATAATCTACTGAAATGTAATCAGCTCTAAATTTCATGATTTTGTAAAATAGAAATGCTGTGTACATATATTTTCATTTCAAACTTGGAGAGAATCTGGACA
Source organism: Rhea americana (assembly GCF_003343005.1). Taxonomy (NCBI): domain Eukaryota; kingdom Metazoa; phylum Chordata; class Aves; order Rheiformes; family Rheidae; genus Rhea; species Rhea americana. Next base: position 1,474,813 of record NW_028186890.1, read on the forward strand.
TATTATTGCTCTAAAATCTAAATGCTAAGCAGATGTTTATTGGAAATTGTAAAATAGTCACAACTTAATAAAATATTCAGAAGAATCGCCTCTCTGAACCAAACTGCAAAGAAAAAGAAAAAAAAAAACTAAATTAAGGAAAGTATTCCTGGGGCAACAGATATTTTCCCCCCTTTAAATTTCATCTGTTCTGGTATCTGTGATTAGTCCAAAATGAACCTATCATGTATATTCCTTATCTCCTCTTTATATGGAACTTTATCCTTGATTTAATTTGCAGATAACAGGTGTTTGGGTCTTTTTGGTTAACATCTATATTAAATACATTTCTCATTAGTCAACTGTAAGCCAAATTCTTGGCAACTGAGATTTTACCCTGCATCACTCAATTCTTGTGTATAGGACACCTAAGGAATGCCACTGAGGGTATACGGGTATCTAGCTCCATGTACATCTGATCATGCCAGAACAGATGTAGGCACCAGATCCATGAATGCCATGTTCCTTTATCATTGCTACTCATGTTTAAACCAACTTAAAACAGAAAGAGTGGAGTAAATTCAAGGGCTCAGAAGAGCTAGGTAGAAATATAGGAACACCAAGAGAGGGAAACTTTATCATTGAAAATGAGTTCAACAGAGATCTGGKCTTAATTTACCTCATTGGTTAAAAGTCAATGCAATGCCTTTGAAAGATAAGACTTTTGAGCTGGGCGTGTTGTATACTGGGGCTTCCTGTCAGGTTTACTAACTATATTACACTTTAGTTTTACTCCATAATATTCCCCAGACTGTGGCCACCCATTATACAATGCATATTTAATTCTTTTATAGCCATGCTGGTTTGGCTGAGAAGCAGCAAATATTGCTCACCACTTGGTTGTCCTGTGCGGTGTCTAAGACAGTGTCAGGGCTCCACGTGGGCTCGTGGCTCCCTGGGGCCAGGAGCTGGTAGCTGCAGGGCCTCACCAGCCAGGGCCAGCCTGGCCCAAGAGGGCAGGCTGGGGGCAGCCCCAGTTCTGGGCATCCGGCATCTCCAAGGTGCCAAGTCTGCTGGCTGGGGCCTGGATCAGGCTCCACGAGGGTAACCAGGGTCAGACACAGCCCTGTGACGGCCTGTGGCCAGGCAAGGGCTGGGCTGGAGTCCAGCAGTGTTACAGCATCACTGGGCAGGGACTGATGGCCCCGACTGAGCTGAAATGGGTCCGGGCAAGGAGGGGTGAGGGGAGGCCTCAGAGGCGCCTGCCTGGTGCAGACAGTGAGACTGTCCTAGGATAAATGCCAACAGAAATGACCACAATAAGAATTCAGTATAGATGGTTTGAATTAGGTTGCTAATATTTTAGTGTATTAACAAAGAATTTATTAATTTCATAAATTGTGTACAATGTTACTCATATTCTATATCAGAATTCTGTGTCGCTATGAACATGCGGCTACTCTTTTTATTAGTTGTGGTCATGACAAATATTAAAGTACTTAACATTTAAAATACTAGGAAAAGAATGGATTTGTAAAAATTTATAGACTCAAAAGAGAATTTGTCTTGTCTTCTTTGTGGAGGAATGGAAACTGTCTAAAACAGTTGCTTTATAAATTTGGGGTATTTCTAACAGTGTCTCAGAACAGTAGTAGTTTTTGTGAGTCAGAGCAGAGCTGTGTGAGTAAACAGTTCTCAGGAACAGGGTTATTCTTTGAGATTTGTGGCTGTCGAAAACTTGATTTCAAAGTATAGATTATTATCACTTCCTGACAGATTGCTAAAGCCATCCTCTTTTCCTCCACTCAGTGAATAACAGTTAACTATTTTACTGCTTGAATCCAGATCTGATAATTTAAGTAGTAGTAAATTCAAGGGACTTTGGTGTGAGGTGATTTCTCTATTTCTGTTTCTAGGTGTTTTGGTGGAGTTTGTTTTTCAAGGAGGAAAAGGAAAAAAAATGCAGGGGGAGCTGAGGTCTGTGATTAACAGACACAGATAAAGGTCGCTGGATTAAATATCCTTGAGAAGGGAAACAGAGAATTTGTTTTGATAAAGTGCCTAGTAGACATTTGCTAGTTGTTGGGGTGACTTAATTTTATGTTGCAACTTTTAAGGAGCGCAGTAGGTGGCATCTTGGTTTGCATAGTTATTCAATTAGTTTGTCCAACAAAAGGAAACACATTCACATGCTTACACACATTTACATACAGTGCGTGTACATCCTCTTTTGTGTCTTACGTAAACAGAACAGTTCATGCTGTGTCCTGGATGACAGAAAATAATCTTCTCCTCTCTTTGTGTGGTTCCCTGCTGAACACACTGTGAGGCGTGTGAAAGCAAGTGTAATACTTCACCCTGTGTCAGGGAGTACGCTCTTATTGCCTGAGTAATAGCAGAGTTCTTCAAATGACACCTGTCAAGTGCATTGCAGCCCATGCACTAGCTAGCAGGGAGATATTGTTGCCTATGTAAGGCAGAAGCAGACGTGTAAATATAGCAGTTGCCAGGAGTAGGAGCCTTGAGCATCTTCCTCTTATTCATATTTTCCTTTGACACGGAGTCTTGCCAGAGCAGGATACGGGTAGTGTGAATTTACACTCTCATGCTATTTTCTTTTCATCCATCCCAGTACACACATATTATGCCCACTCCTATTTTTCCCCAAGCTAGTCCTCTTAAAATGTTGCTGAAGACCTCTGATTGTAGTTATGGTTTAAAAAATATTTCAGTYTTTCTAGACTAGAATGTCTCCTGCAAACTACAGCCTGGGAAATTTCTATCAGCTTTGTCTACAAAGATCAGTAGCTTCTTCTTTCCCTTTTTCATTCTTTGTTCTTCCAGAGATGTTCTCCTTCATGTCTTTGCTGCTTTCTTTCGCTTTCTATTGTTCCAAGATATTATACATGACATTACTTCAATGACCAAGCTACAAGGTTTTCTTTTCTATAAAATCTCCACATCCCCAGAACTGCTGATGCTAAACTGAAATATCAGAAAGTGAGGCAACCAAGACATCTAAAATTCACCTGGTATTTGCTATTTATAAAAATAATGAAATAATAAGTGACTCAGAATGATGAACTATAGAACTTTGCAAATAGAGAATATTCATTTTTTCCCACTTTTTCCCTTATTTCCTCTTTCTATTATTTCACTATGAATTTGGCTGACTGTTCTGCACAGCTGCGTAAACTGAAATACAAAACTTAAATTGAATTCTTAGAGCCTTCTCTAAATCAGATAATAAATGATGGTAAGTCATGTCTAACTATAGTCAAGAAACACTGACTTCTTAAAATTTCTTGAAAATAAATATGATTCTGCAATAAACTAAGTGACACTTGATTTTTTTTTTCAGGTACCTTTTCAAAATGAGGTGATTTGATGAGGCTGTGCTTTCACTTAAACCAAAATGAAGAGTATGTCCTATGATATTGTGCAGCTCATCATTGACAGAACTAAATGGCAAGTTACTGAAAATAACCTTCATAGTATTCCCTTTATAGCAAGTCTTTGCTTTGAATGTCATCTAGCATTCTTAGCAATAACATCCTGTATATGTTTTGATGTAAGATAGCAGGGCTCAATTGTGCTGAATGACCTTTTGAAAATAATGATTTACCGCTTATTCATGGTGCCCAGTGCTCTAAAACTTACTGGTAATCTTTGCAATGCTATCTTTAAACCTTTAAACTGGTGTTTAGAGGTGTACTGAAAATCATTCTTCCTGAGGTGTGGGAGATCCCAAACTGGTAACAGATTATATAGGTAGACTTGAAAATAATAAATATTATTCTAAAAGCGAAAGGGTGAAAATCTTTTTACTTAACTGCCGAGACCAGATTTTAAATTTCACATCTTCCTGAGTCAGCTAATACTGCAGTCAGTTGAGGCATCATTTTCAAATGGAATAAGATTTTCAGTCATTTTAAAGAAAGCCAAACAAAAGAAGAGTAGTATCTATCAACTGATAGAGTTCAGTGTGCTTTGGAAAAAATAAAACAAAACAAAGATATCCATACGCTGTTCCTGGGACACACAAGCCTGTATTCAGGAGGCAYGTGTCATTATAACTGAAAATATGGACTCCTGACATCAGGAATGGTAGTGTTTATTAAAAATGTATTTTTCTTGAAAACACAATAATTTTAAAACAAAATATTGGGTTATTTGTTGTTGCTATTATATTCATTTATATTTGCACATTTTTCTCCTTTTTTTTGCAATAGGAATGCAATGTTATTCATTCCAGAGAAGGTAGGGTGAATCAGTGAATTAGATATCTTTGGAGCAGTAATGACTCTATCTATTCATTTTGCATAAAAGATTTTATTCTGGATGCAAACATTTTCTTCAGTGGTCAACATGAATCAGATATCTACACTGTAAATATGACTGTATGCACAGGGAAAAGAATTATTATATGCTACATATGGCTTTGAGTGGCTTCATTTAAAATTTAAACAATTTGTGTCTTTCTGTTTTTCAAAGAATGATATTCTATTATTCTAAATAATACTGTTTCTATAAGTCTGTAAAGAGTAGTATTCTTCACACTTTTGATTTTCTTTTGTTTAGAGTTTCCTTATCTTATAGCCATTTGTATTGTGGGATAAGGCTACATCTAATAGCTACTTCTTGAAATGGTCGCTACAGAGAGCAGCAATAAATTCTCTCCCAGAATATGTGTTCAGACTTTTGGGGTTACCTGTAGATAGATTAATGGGTGAGGGAAAACTCCTAAAAACCCTGAAGCTAATAATTTCAGCGGGGTCAGAATTTCATTTTGAGCCTGTCCAAATAGATAAAATGATGTAGAAAGAAATAAATATATCCAAAAAAGTATTGCGATTGGGATGAGTTCTGTGGCCTGATCTTTACATCTATAGTTACATGTCGGGTGATGAGTGTTTCTTTGCTTAAATCCTCTTTATGACTCCAGACTAAATCTAAATTGCCATAAAAAACAATTCCTCCTCACTTTCCTTGAATGAGTAATATAAATTATATCATTTAAACCTTGATCCAGGGGTGTGCTTAAGCACCCAGTATAGAAAGGGATTATTCACATATATATAACTAAAATTGCTCCTGAATTTATTTTAATATATATTCAGAAACACGCAAGGAAACAAACCAAAGGAGATATATTGCCACAACCAAGTAATGTTAGGCTGATATAATGCTTTGGCTAAAAGATGAAAATGTAATTGGAAGCAAAATTAGGCATTTATGGTAGCTAAGTATATCATTGTACTGTTACTGATTAAAAAATGCACTTTTTTTYCTAAAGTATGTAGCTTTTCATGAGGTTGTATCATTTTATTGTTGCTGTGTGATATTCATATTATAATAACAATTAACAGCATTTTAAAAGTGTAGAGCAAAGACTCAATTTACATTTGTGTGAAGGCTACATAGAATAGCCTAGGTAATTTAATTCTGTTTATGCATCAAATCTTCTGCAGAATGACAATGATATGAAAAAAATATCTGGAATAACTGCCATTTTCCTGGATATGATAGAAAATTGGGGAATTTTTAAATCTATGAGGTTTGATTTCAGTGAGGATGTATGTATCATAGAAATAGCATACCCTGTCAATTTTTACTACTAACAATAATCAGAAATCAATGATGATGTTCATCCTCACCAGGACAAAATACTGTAAGTATGACTGAACTAAACAAAATCCCGAGCTGATCCTTTGTGCAACGTGAACCTTTTTCTGCTAAGTAATTTATGTCAGCGGTTCCCCCAGACCTTTAAAAATGGAAATATTCYGTTCCTTCTTCAAATCAAAGCAAGACTGAATAGCATCATGAAAACTTTTTCCACCTATATGTGAGAGCATGTCTACCAGCTGTCACGAGACAAAATTACATGAACTATACAAGCAGAGAACAAATAAAAATAATTCTATAAATATAATCTTCTCTGTGAGTTATAGATTTAGACTCTGAGTGGGTAAAAGAATGTCATGAAAAACACCAGGACTATACAATATGCAATGGATGTTGATTTGGGTCCAAATGTGCCACCTGCTGTGGAGATGCTGTATGGTGAAACTTAGCAGAAGCTTTCAAAAGCTCAAGATTCATAGTATTTTCTGTGCAAAAAGAAATTACTATCTACACTGACCATGATTAAAGTGTGCTGCAGACTTATAAATACAAAAAAGTGTTGTGCTTAATAATATGAAAACAAACATAACCTTTAAAGTGGTGTGAAATTCCATCCTTCATTCTTTACTCTTTATTCTTCTTGCAATGTCACTTTGTGCTTATAAAATTTATGAATTATAAATTATAAATGTATGATTTGCAACAGCAAATAGAATGTACAAATGCACAAATGAAACAGAATTATTTTATCCAAAGAATGTCAGTATAGTGCTATTGTTATATACCATTTGCATTAAAGTCTTCAGAAGAGTGATGATACAGTAATATTAGAGTGACTTGTAGAAAGGACAGCTTTTTATGTACATATTTATGTATGTATACATTTACATATGTAAAGATGTACTTAAAACTTTATGCATCAAATTTTAGAACTAAAGAAAAAATATTTTGGAAAACGAAACTCCATTTTAACTATAAAATAACTGCATAGTATCCCACACCAGCGTGAGACTGCACAGAATTTGCAAAAAATGATTTTTCAGACCTTTGAAAAGAGATTTCCTCTGAAGAATTAAAAGTTAACTTATGCCACAAACACAGAAGTTCTCATTTTCTCTCTAAAAAGCAACAGCAAAGCTTATGTATCAAGATTATTTGTGGATTTTTATTTTTAGATTTTTTTTTTTAATTTGGAATCAGCCATTAGATAATGGAAAAAGATTGCTTTTACTTTAGCACATTTTTTCATTCCTTAACGTTGTTATTAGATTCARACCAGCTGGGTTTCTAAAATCTACGTGAAGTATACATTTTAATTGTTCAGAACCAAGAAAGTATTTTGATGAAATTCTTACATCATAAAGTCTTGATCAAGATCAAAACTCCAAACTTAGTYAAATCAAACAGCTGTGTTTCCTACTCAATTTACTTAAATTCGATTAAAATGCTAAAGGCCTCAAATAAAAGCTTACAATGTAATTGACATTTCCTAAGTAAGATGTTGCAGATTGTGAGTGGCAATAAGCTCTACCATTAATATTAGGTTGATTAAATAGGTTAGAGCAATATTGTGTCATCCTAAGTAGATACTTAATATGCGAATGGTCTTTGTGCTGGGTCTCCTCGGGTGATTTGAACGATGGTACAGTTTGTATTTGCTGATCTTTCCCCTTCGTTTTAATGAGTGCCTGTGATCTTCTGACCTGCACCAGCTAGACAATCGGGTTGATTGGTCTTTCTTCCCTGCTCTCAGTTAGATGAAATGCCTGTCAGAGTAGTATAGAATATTTTGCAGCAAGGCTGCTAGAGTGTTTGAATGCATTAATTACAGTCAATCACCTTGCTGTGAAACAGATTAAAAGGTTTTTCATGCTTCTAGATGGGCCAGTAAGTGTACTGGAAAAGAGTTCAGAATGACCTCTCTTAAAATAAAAAGTTATATGCACCAACAGTGATGTAACATATCTCCACTAGTAATCCTATTTCCATATTATTTTTGTCAGTGCCATTTTGTAGACATGCTCTCTTAGAATACACGTTTTATTGCTATTGTACAGAAACAGCATGGCATATTACTGCAAATCAAGATATTCACGAAAGTGCTRGGCTTTGCTTGTGGTCATATATCAAAACATAAAGATGTGGTAGATTCTGGCTCTTTGTTGCACCCTTCCTCTCCCTTGGCTACTACTTTGAATTATCATGTCTGCTGATATCTGCCAGTAGCGAAGCCTAGGAAAAGAGTTTAAGTAAACAAAGTCAGGCTTCCACAGCTATATTGTCCTTGGTTTTCATCTAGCATGAGGGTAGCTTGGTATGAAATGGAAATCTRATAAGAAGATGAAATTTACTGCATAACAGACAATTGATATGTTTGGAAGGAGGTATTAAAGCACTTGTTTTTCCTTATCTTTCAGTCAAAGGGAAGTAGGTCATACTAGATAGATTATACAGAATGTTAATGTAGATATTTTGAATGTTAAATTTCTAAACAAATTTAACTGCTTAATTTATCCTTATTAATATTTAATTTCTAGAGGTCACATTTGGACTATTTTTGGAGTGTAACTTACATACATTTGCAGCTATTTAACAATGTTCCCTATGTATATATATGTGTGTGATATATTCATAAAACACATCTAACTTAATAAATATTTATCTTATTGTCAACATAATATCTGTGCCCCTAATTTCAGCATAATGTTGTAGAAACTACTTCCAGAAATCCAGACATCTCATTTTAAACAAGCGCAGTGAACAGTTTCATTTCTGAGTGAATTGAAATTTTGCAAGTAAAACTATGTTCCTAACATACTACTTCCATTTATAGCAAATAAGTTCTACTATGAAATACTGAGCTTGTATTCTCTATCTTTTCTCTCTTAGATGGGTCAGATGAGGTAGATAATGGCTATAGGATTATAAAATTATGGATAGATTTGTATTTTACATTCATTCCCTCCTTATTTGACATATTTTTTCTTCACAAGTGAAAAAAAAATAGCAAAATAGAACTTCAAGGAGTTCAGAGGATTTAAAATGTTTTATAGTGAAAAATATAATAAACGTTGTATTGAAATTATTTTTTCTGTACAAATGATTAAAAATAATTTCTTAGGGCTTTCAAACATAGCAATTAAAACAGTTTTTAAGAAATTGGTCCTATGTAGGGAAGGTAAGTATGTGTATTTACTTAATCTTTTTTAACTCAAAGGGGTTGAAATGTTTTTAATCTTAAGCATATAATGTARGAATGATAAAAATACTCTCCAGATCTGGGAAAAGACACTGTATTSCAAAACATGATTTTAACCCAGAGGTCAGATTTCAAGAATGAATACAAGATACAAAACAGATAATTATTTTTTCCTTTTTCACTTTTAAGGGATTATCAACTGCTTACAAAATGAAGGGCCAAATTCCTGCACTGAGCTTTACTCAGACACGCGCCATCAAAATCAATAAGAGTTACTAAGATACCTCAAAAAAAAAAAAAAAAATTTAGCCTTCGATGTGTACATTTATCACATTTAGTATAGGGAAGAAAAAAACATTCTGTGGTTAAGATGCAGAGCTGGGAGTTAAGCAATCCAAGGTAAATGTTTTGCTATAGATTTCCCATGTCATCTTCTGCAAATCATCTGAACGTTCTGGGCCTTCCCTTCCTCGTGAATGAAGGCTTTGCAYGACTATATTTCTGCTGATACTGTTGCAGGGAATTAAGAGCCCAGAGTTTTCATTTCCCAACTCTTAAATAATTGAGGTAGGGATGTTTCTTTTCTTATCCTTGGTTTATGAGTCTTCATTAATTCATATCCACGTGTTCTTCTCTATGGAAAAGATGTAAATGTAAATGTCGCACTACAGACTGTTGATCTATTGATTAATTGAATGCAAGGGGCAATGTAGTTTCAGGGAGAAGGCAATTGCACAGGAGGATAGGAAATATGGGCTTTATTACTCTCTATTTCACTAGTGTGCTATGTAACCCTAGGCAATCATTTTACCCTTCTCTGCCTCTTCCTTTCCAACTCCATCTCCTCCCCTATTTACAGAACACACTTTTTAGTGCTGATATTGTATCTCACTATTCCTCTCCCTGGCATGGTTATACTCATATCTCCATTACGGTTTCTAGGCACTTTCTTAATACAAGTAACAGACCAAACCAACATTTTACTTTCTCTTCAATTTCTTGAAGTCTAGATCTTATTGTAACCAAATATATATTATACAATACAATTAAAACAAGCATAATTATCCATCACTAAAATAATTTTAACTTTTCCTGCTTRTAACTCTTTTATCAATGTTATTGGGCAAAATATGTGTAAAATGTCAAATCTTGAGTTTCAGGAAATACTCATGAATTAAGGAAAACTTAAAGAACAAAATAAATTTTAAAGTACATTAGTGGATAAATTCAACCAAAAACAATGAGCAAGCTGTATCTTGATGATCTCATGTAATGAACAGTGAAAAAGAACAAAATTTTAGCTAAACTAATCACTACCAAATTCTTTTTCTCAGTTCTGACCTGAACTAAGGAGAGAGTGTTACTTTAAAGAAATATGAGAATAATTTGCTTAATGTACTAAATCTTAATTTAAATTATTTGTATTATATTTTAAATTAAAAGAAAACATTTCCTACATAACTCCTCTGGTTATATAATTCATTGCAGTTTTCCTCGCCTTTGGACTTGCTGATGGAAGCTTAGCTGTATAGTGAAAATGTTACATGTTTATTTGAAAAAATTATAAATAACTTGAGGTACTTGTAAACTTACAGAATCAAATCCTGAAATCCTTACTCTGACAAAAATCTCTGACAAAATTCAAGTGACTGTGGGTTTTGCCTGGACAAGTCTCTGTTTCTGTATGCCTAACTATATTCAAGGCAAGAGTCTCAAGTGTTTGATGATTAAATGCAGAGGAAGTTGACCCATGCAGTGCTACCAACTCCAAGCATCCAAAGGTCATACAGGGTTTTTTGTTCTGTAATGGGCATTTAATTCACTAGATGTTTAAATTAATATATTTATGCTTCTTTAAATTTGGTTCTTTAAAAAGTGTCTTTAGGAACCAGATATTCAAGCTACTACCTTCAGCATTATGGCCGTAAATTTCCCTTTTCATAGGTAGTGCTAGGTTACGATCTTCCGCAGCTCTGAGAAGAGCACCAATTAGCATGAGATTCACTAATATTTGATAAAATTATCTGTGATTTGGACTGAATGAATATCCTTTTGAAGTGGCACATTAATGAAAGTTCCTTCTAATGCCTTAGAAGGAGGAACTCTATTTTTACAGAACATCCCACAAGACATGTTCATGTCTTACAAAGTTACAGGTCAGTTGGCTTGAAGATTCAACTTTCCAGATGCAATATGTATAGGAAATTGCTTATTAGCAAGTATTGTATCGAGAAATGTCATTTTGTGTTTTAAGACAGTTACACAGAGCAACAAATATGTTTAGTATGACCTTCCTCTAGAACTTGAAGAGACCATAAGGCCTATTACTAGGAAAAAAAAGATAAAAATAGAAGATACAGTTTTTGTTTTAATTTTAATTTACTTACGGACCCACTTTCTTTTTCCTAGTGACTGTTTTTGACTCATTGTGTGTAAGTATGCTTCCCAAATTTCACTGAAATAATGCCAAGATTTCTTTTTTCTTAGCCCAGAGATAAGTATATAAAGACAAAATTTAAATAAATAAAAATGATACACAACAGTTACTTCTACAGAATTTAACATATTTTATTGACTCTTAAAATTATAATATTTCATTAAGAGGGTTTGTACTGAAATTTGGGAGTACCACTGAGTCCTTGATCGTGCTAGATATTGTGTAAATAACAATGTAATTGTTTAATTATCTGACACTTTAAAAACGTGCACACTAGGAAGACAATTTTTGATTTTTTGATTTTTTAATTCTGTCAATATTTAGAGTTGGTCTGGACTTTTTGTTTGCTTAATTCCCATTAGTATCTTTCTGAAGCCAGGTTTTACCTTTGGCTTTGCACAGCCAGTTAACAAACAGTTAACCGAGACTTCATTTCATGTGAAGTAAATTGTAAGACGAACTTGCATTTCAAGAAATCAGTTGACAGTTTCTTGAAGCATAAAGTTAAGCCAAGAAAAAATGTCATGTAATTAAGGAGTAGCTTAAGATTCAGCTTCTGAGTTAGAATAAATACAGTTTAACATAAGTTTTTATTCACATAGCATCATAGAACAGACTATCAAAAAAACCTAAAACATATTAGTTCAGGTAGTAAGTATTTTATTTATGGCAGTATAGATTAATCTGTAGAATAATTTCTTGTATATATTAATTATTTAATTATGATTGTATTTATTTTTAAATGACTAGACTGTTAATTTGCAATACAATTCAAAGCATTACAAATTTTTTTCTTTCAGTCTTGCAAAAATAAAAAGCCTTTCCCTATAAAAGGTCAAATACATTAATAAAGTAAACAGAACGAATATTCTTTTAGATATATTCTCATTCAAAGAAGACATTTTTATTTTTTTAATTCATTAAATACTATTTGAAAATAATTGTAAAAATACAATGAACAGTGCCTTTAACTACGTGTTATTTTCTCACTTATTTACTTCTGATAATTTTGATTCCACATGAAGCTAGTCTACTTTTTTTCTTTAAAAGAAACAAACAAAATAAGTTGTCCAGAAAGAATATTTTTAAGAATATCCAGGACATTTTGCAGATTTCTAGAAGTTTCTGCTGCACATCATAAATTACAATTGTGCTTCACAGAAATGATGGGAAGCATTGGTACAGGTAGCACCAACAGCTCCAAGAAACACCTGGCCAAATAAATTGCCAAGTAAGGCTAATGAGCAGATTCTGACTTAATGTCATCAAGGAATTGCTTTAAGACCTGAGAAACAGCACTTGAAAATGTTTTTTCTGATATTTATGTGTAAGAGCAGATTGAATATTTTTAGCCATAGCTTCATGTATTCATAGAAGATAGAGTTACGTTAACATATCCTATAGCTGTTGATAAAAGTTACATGTTAAGTGATGGAGTTTGTCTGTATATGCCTTGAAGTAGTATCATAAGCTGGAAGAACTACAGAGCYTCACTGTAAGAAATCCCTTTCCTCCATCCTTTAAGAACCATCTGTTAAACAGACCAAACGCATGATGGTTTTACATTCTCATCTTTGATAGTATGCAAACGGCGCATAACAACGCATATGTAAACACTAGTGTACAAGCAGAAGAAATGTTGTTTTAAGTCTGTTTGTCATTCTAACAGCAAAAGGAAAGGATTGAAAGGCTATAAGTCTTACTTAATCTTAGTTTTCTAAAAATTAGTTGCCTAATCCAAGCTAGTTGCTTAAAATCCCGCTAAAGGAGACAGCAATTTGGATGCAGGAGTGCATTGTGATTGACTGTAGAAGTGGCTTGCACAGTTATCGTTGACTAGACAGGTGACTTGTAATTAGATGAAATGCTTGAAGGCTACTGAAGCTACTCCAGAGCAATTAAACTCACTTAAAATAAGCTCCTGCTCAGAGTCACCCTCTAGCAGGAGACCTCTGCATATCGCACGTGACTAGTCCCCAGTTCAGGCTAGGTGCCTAAAGGTAGGAAGTATGACTACCCCCCACCGTGGCTATTAAAGGGAATTTTCTGGATCCTGTACCCTATTACACTTCAAAACGATAGCAGCAGTAACAAGCCCCGACTAGGCAGCTACCAGTAATCTGTACATGACAGTGACTGAGCTTCCATGTAAAAGCTGAGGGTCTCCTCCAGCCATCTCGCAGTCGGATCACCCACTGACTTGCCGCCTGTAAGGCGCCAGCAGACGTTGTCGGAACCCTGAAGTAGGAGGGGAAAAGCAGATGGCGGAATAGAAGGGAAAATAGAATTGAAAATGCTTTTCTTCAAAGGCAGCTGACAGACAACTTTGATCTGATTTATACATAAATGGAGCTTTGAAGAGTTTAGATATTCAGATATTCCCTACCTAATTGGGTGCCAAAGTTCATTATCATACTCACAGTCCCTGACTAGTCCTAAATTTGAATTTGATCTTTTTTTTTGCTAACACTGATTTTTATCTAGAAAGTGCTGCAATGACTTTCCCACAGGCAAGTTCCACCTTTTGGAGTATAAAGCATTGTTTTTGATTTCTAAAACATTTAGGCTAAAGCATCTTTTTACTTTGTCATTGTAAGAGTTCTTTCCTCCCTCTAGTGAGATATCATTTGAATTATCTTTTAATTCAGAAGTGCCATGGGGAACTAGGTGGATGCATTTGTGTTTGTCATGCATTTTTCAGCTGAAAAAGTAAAGTAGGGTGGCAAGTTTAAGCTCATAATTTCTGGTGTGGAAAAGACTTTAGTTCTGCTATAATGCTATTAAACTCAACTGAATAGAGCAGCTTGCAGTTTGGGGTGTCATATAAACTGGAAAATTTACATTAGCAATATATTCAATATATTAAAGAAGAAAGAAACCTTTAAGTATTTGAAGCCTTTCTGATAMCCATGATATGTGGAAATATATGTTAGCAATATCGCTATAAATGCTTAGCTAAAGAGAAATGCAGGGAAACAGTTTTGCGCATAGCAGTCCCTTATATATGTCTACGATTACTGTCAAAATTAGAAATCAGTGATTACAATCATATTTTTTATAAATTGTAAGAATGAGGAATGAAAAGATTATGATCCTAAAGAATCTTACTGTATGAGTCTTCTAAAATCGGTTTAGTTATTTTTTTCAAGAGACTGAACTTTTCAAAACTAGACATTTTTGTTTGATCACTGCCAGCAATAGGAATGTAGCATGATTTTAGTAATCATTTGGTTGCATGCAAACCCTAACTTAAGAAAAAACACTTAGGTGTGTTGAATTTGGGCTTTAAAATATCTCATGCATTTCAAATAACATYATGCAGTGACCTACTTCTGTCTTCTGTTGAGAACACATATCGCAAACATTTGCTGCATGTCCCGTTTCTGAGGACTGTAAATGACCAATTGGTATTCAAATTAACTGCTTATTTAGATCTGATGATCAACCCAAGATTTAATTTTTGCATGCCAATATGCAAGCAGAGAAGAGTAGAAGCCAAAATACATATCAATCAAATTGCTATTTTAAACCTATTTTAAGAGAACAGATTGAGTTAGAACAATATGTTATACTTTCACTTGTATCTTTTCCTGCCTATTTTGTTCACTAGGGTAGAACTGTGCGATCAGCAATGTCTGTGGTATCCTCAGAATCTGAAAGTGTTTAGGAAGAGGTGTACGGCCTTTTTAAAGATATTTTGAAGARACAGCAATAATTCAACATTACAAATTACTAATTCCATTTTTCTCATTAGCACAGGTACACATAAAAAGAATGTAAGAAATAATTTCAGGGAATCCAGTGGAACTGAGAATGGATGTTGGTCAGTTACTTTAGTTCTGGCTTGGATACTTTCAAAATAACTTTGTTTTTAAGCGGAAAATGATAAGGAATAGGTCTTTTTAAAAACAATTTTCTTTAGCTCTTGAATTGTAACTTTAAGTTAGGCTAAAAGATATCATTTCTATTTAGGTTTTGTTTTTCTCAATTTAATTGACAGAGCATTGAATATATTGTGGAAAGAGCGGAATCTTTTTAAATACTTTGAATGAGGTACCTTGCCTTAAATTTTTTGTTCTAATAATGGTGGTCATCAAATACGCGATAGCTGAGCAACAGAAGGGTGATGTTTCTACTTTTTGGCAAAGTTTTAAGGTTGTTAGTGTGTTGTGTCTTCATGAACTCTCTTTCCTGGCATTCTTGCTATGTTTCCTAGGCAAATGTGTATTTTGTGAGCAAAGGCAAACAGCTCACATRTTCAGCCTGGGACTGAAGTTATTTTTCTGCAGTATGTAGATACTACATATTTGTTAATTATTTTAGGAATCTCTGGAATTAAATCTGCTGTCAAAAAATAAAGTATTTTTCTTACTATAGTAGAACAAGACAACAGTGTTTCCAAGATACCTGAAAATGGTTGGCAAAAAGTGCTATGAGTGGAAGCAAATATCGGTGTAAACAATTGAGAAGTAGTCTGTCATTGGATAGATTTCTCTGTTTCTGGTAGCTTAGTTATAATATTAAAAAAAATGGTTTTTGAAGTTCATCTTTTTTTAGGCCATRATCCTATGTACAATGATGAAAGGAGAAAAGGAAAGAACTCAGTTCTTTTATACCCCCTTCTGGTTTTATAATTCAAATATATATATATATTTTATTTCCAAAGATATTTCTAGGAGGTCTGAAAAGACAATTTCTGTTAATGGAAAAACCTCTATAGCTCCCCTTTTGTTGGTGTTGGAAATGYACTTTTCTGATTTCCTGGAGTAGTTGAAATCCTTACTATATTCTTTGAAGCATTTTAACCATCCTTGTATAGAAGCTTTACAAATTTTCCTAGATTTCTGAGAAATATCATGTTTTAAGAGGTTAAATACTCTGGATACATGTCTATTGGTGTCTCACCTAAACCTATAGTTTGTGAATCCACTGATCAGTTTGAAGGATATTTGTCAGAGGCAGACAGATCTCCGAAATTGTAAAAAGTGACTGCTGCGTAGAAATGATCCTTGTAGAGCTCCTTTTACTTGGGAAGGCAAGAGGATGAATTCACCGTGTATTATATACCAAAAAAMCAAAGGATTGAGGCATTAAAAGTGCCTCAATCATCGGACAATTTGTTACTAACACTCGCACCTGATTGTGTATATACAGCTTGTGTATATACTATAAGGCGTAAAATCTGAAGAAAAGATCTTTTGTTAGCTGCTGCTTACAAAGTATATATTTTTCCTTATTCAATTGGAGAACTTATTTTTGTTATTAAATCTTTAAAAGGGATCTTGCAAAGTAAATGTAATTTCAATGAGTTAAATTGAATTACAATTTAAATTTATTTTGATAGCTTTTCACTTTTTAATGAAAGTTGAAACCTTCAGAGCCTTAAAATGAATATTTTAAAATGAAAAATGTGGTATTTAAACACTACAAATGAAACTAACATTATTATTATTTTTTTTAAAAAAACTAAATTATCCACAGAAAAAATTAGAATGAATCTGGTCAAGAAATGACAAAATCAGCATAGTCCAATCTTTTTACTAGTAACTCTTAATCTATCATTATAATCTATGTGTATATTCAAGTCTAATTCTGTCTTTCCACACTGCATCTCATCTTTGCAATCTCTCTCTGTATGTCTTGCTGTCAAAATACATTTAGTGTGGCCAATGAAAGCTCGTGATCTTATCACACAAAYGTTCTTCAAGAATTATCCTTAAGGAATGCAAGAGTTTCTTCTCTGTTGCTCAAACCAATAAACTCACTGGCAGTAACTTCTTTTTTCTAATTAGACTGTTTCTAAATCCATAAGGTTGTTTCTCCTCAGCCTCTTTGGGAGCTGCTTATCTTACAGCCTGTATGACTAAAATTTTTATTTTTGCCATTGCTGTTCCCCTTTTTGGTTTTCTGACCTCGTTATCTTCCTTACTTATTCTCTGACTTGCACAATATTGTCCTGTTCTAGCCTATTAGCAGTGCAGCAGGTTTTTATCATTCATGCTAATTAGTCTAACTTTATCCCCTTTCCTTCGGTCTCTGCAGTTACCAACCAAATGAATTTCTCACATTCATTTTTGGAACTCATCGTCAGAGTTCTTCAGTAAGTTTAACTGCATCACAAATGACACCTTCCTTTCCAAGCATGCTTTCTTTTGCATCTATATGGGAGAGGATAGTCTCTGTAATCTATCTGCTAGAGGCTCACATGACACCATAAGAAATGGAATGTGCTTTCAGATAAAATGTACAGAGACAGAGGAGGAAAATAACATCCAAAAACTAATATGATTATTCATTAAAGAATTCTGCATAAACCTACATTTATTTGCAGTATTTCTTAATCCTCCATTTTGATGTGCACTAACACTTGCCAACGACAACATATTTAAGAAGATAAATACAAGTTGTTGGCCTAAGCTCAGACAGTACTGGAATTAAAAAAAAAAAAAAACCCAAAACTGAAGAGTTCTATTCTCTTACAACCTCTCTCTAAACAGTAGAGAAAATGCTGTAAATGAAATGTAAGCCCTGCAAGAAAAGCTTTTAGATTTCTCATTTAGAACCAGGAATGCTGGTGTTACTTTAGAAGTCAAAATCTTATTTGAAAAATATAAAGATATTAATTTTAAAAAGTTAGTTATTTCTCTAAAGTAAATATCAATGGTTGTTTAAGGAAGCTTCCATTCAGGTGGAATGAATAAAGAGGCCTATTTCAAAGCAACTCATTAGTAGATGTGATTAATTAGTGTGAAGAATAATGAGGTACTGAAAGCACAGTACCAATGCTCAAATTGATTGTTAGAGTTCTTGGATTAATAAAATCCAATTATTCTCATATGTAATTGGCACAAATTTATTTGTATCTTCTTTTTAATGTTTGCTAATGATATAAGAAAGTAAACAAAACACACTAATTGTAAATGAATGCAAAGTTCAATTAAACCTCAAAACCCTGCCAAGCCAGCTTTGTGTACAGATTAGCTCAAAGTCCTTATTGAAGGCATACAAAGCTACCGGGCATAGTAATGCTCACTTGTGAATGGATGGTATGGAGCAATTGGACAGCTTCTTTTATGCTTGTGGACAGAACTAGAGGCTTCTGGGCTTATAATAGGGCAGATATTTCAGATTGTGAAATTATAGCAGAATTTTTACTTCTTATGTCARGTGCCTTTAACAAGGAATTATAGTCATTTTGACCGAGACTAGATTAAGATTGGTGCCCAGGGGACAGAGTCAGCTTACAGCATCCCAAGAARGCAGGGAAAATTTTTAATTTTGATATCAAGAAGACTGATTAATTGATTTCCCTTTGTTTGCAGCAAAAGATAGGTTTGTTTTCATTAATCATCAAAGGAGAATGAGAATGACAAAAAAGAGCTATTTATCACAAAAACAGTCTCAACTAGAATGAAAAAAGTGTTTCAAAAATGTAGAGATGGAAGACCAAAAAAATTTAGTTAGAGGCTTGGTGCGACTCAGTGAATATCTTATTAAAATGCTAACACTTGTTTAGGGTTTCCAGAATGGTTAAAAAATTGGCTGCATTGACAAGAATTCAAAATTATGCCTTTAAACTAAAGCACTGAAACCTAAATTCAGTGAACTTAAGTGCAGTAAAGATATCTGAAAAGARCAAAATAAATGCATGAAATGGGGCTATGTTCTAGTACATACCCCAAACCTTAACAYGGACATGAGACTGAATATGATCCCTATTAAGAAAAAAGCAAATCATATTTTACAAGTAAGTCTGAGTATCAAATTTCAGGAAAAAAAAATCAAAGTGAAGAAAAATGTCTGGGAAATGTAGCCTAGAAGACAAAGTAGAACCRTTCAGCTTTTTTTAGCTACATGAAGAAAAAGAAAGCTCACATCTGCCAAGAACATGCCATGAGAGTAGTTTGATTATTATTTTTTATTAGTATGCATATTATGTATACAGAAAAATAGTCTGCACTTGCTATTGAAGATTACAAGTTTTGCAGCAGTCTTTGTAATTCTACTACTATGTCATATCATCATATATGATTTATATATGTATCCARTGTAAGTCAAATGTATGTATACAAAAATATAAGGGTGTATAGAGGGATGATTCTGACCATACGTGSTTAGGACAAATACTTGTCTAGTTCCCTGTTGTTTATTCAGCAGTAGCCAGGAAGAGTTGGTTAAGGAAAAGTGATACCCTTCTACCTCAGAAAGGTAGAAACAAAAAAGGTCTCTMGAGACAAATTTTTATACTTTCAAATGGGAATAAGAACTATTGCAATGAATGGATTTTTTTATGGTCTGTTTTGTCAATACAGTTCATTTCAGTAGCTCAGAACACTTAATGAAAATGCCTATTCTTCTTACCACTTGTGAAACTCAGGTTTTATAAACCATTGCCAGGAAAACTCAAAACCCTGAGCACCGCAAGAAATCTTCCATTGTTCAGTTTTATGGTATATTTTACTTTATTTATGAAAAGGCTATTGACTTGCTTTCTTAGAACACTTTTTTATTCGTGTGACATACATAAGTGCCAAGGAAGTGATGTTCAGTCAACACTTGCCCTTCACATGAGAAATGGCCTTGTCTTTAGCAGATCATCTCTTTGACATAAGAGGCTCTTAAAGGGAAGGGGGGGAAGATGAGGATGTTCCTTGCAAGTGTCAAGGCATGATTTAAAATTGGTAGTTATGAAGGTTAAAAAAAAGCTTTAGCCCTGTGTTATCCAGAAGGAAAAAAATAACCTGGGGTGCTTTCTAGATTAAAGCTTTATGATCAGTAGCTAACTGAAAATCAGAAGACCAATAATTAGAGGCAGACTAATGCTTTTCTTATTTGAAGGTCTTCAAACCCCCAATAGCATAATTCACAGTAGATGCTATCATAAACTGAACYAGGAGTTACTATTTTGTTTCATGTAACATACAATTGTTGTTAAAACACACCAGACTTTCTTGTTGTTATTATTCAGTATTTGTGTAGGTGTGGTGAACCAAAACCATAAGGGTCTTGGTGTTTAGCTGGACTGCTTAGAAATATCTAAAGAAAGTCCATTCTCTGAAGATGTTTACTTTCATGCATTTGAGAAGTTCACTGCACTCATRTGTGTATGTGTATAAGCATTTATAAACCTCAATGTTGAATAAAAAAGGCAAACTAARAGTGAATGAAAGAAGACATATTATCCCCTTTTTTGAGATGAAGAATATAAAGACTAGAGTACACAGGCTGTGCTGCAGGAGTGAGATGGCAATGACTCTTTTAGGCTTTTTTCTCTCTTTTTAAATGTATTTTACATCTGAATGTAAAAATCTAYGATTAAATATAAAAATATTTGCTCTAGAAAATGAACTATTTGAACAATCGGAGACTGTTCTCATGTAATGTGATGAGCCATAATGACCACAGACATTTTGGAATGTTCTTGCCTTCTCTACAGCTTTACTAGACCATAGACAGTACTCTATGATTTTGATATTGTTGCTGCTGCTGTTGTTCCCCCAGTATTCAATTCATGAATGAATTCACTTCTTTGTTAACTTTGTTTTCTTACATACAGAAATGGCGAGTTTCTAATGTTGTTGCAAATACACAAGCCTAATGCCTTACTGATCAGTCAGAGCCCGTGGCAAAAAAATACATAATCCTAAATAGAGATGGTCTGATACTATGCTAGAAGATATTACTGTAGCTAAGTTTAATAAAATAAGATTGACTTGTTGTCTTTATCATGACCAAGATCACATTCTCATAACAATCCAAAATGACACATAGTGAAAATTGCCRCTGACATGCAGAACTCAGGGATTTGGTGCTCAATTCAGTGAAAACTCTCTGCTGCTGAAAAAGAAATGAACTTTCTTGCTCCTGTGTGGCTCTCAGGCCTCATACTCTCTTTCTCGTGTGGTCAGGCTGAAGACACATTTGTAACTCTGCAGTTTGGCATACCCTGCTATTCTTACTAAGCATTCAAAAGTAGACCTGTCATTTTATTGCTGTACCTGGCCAAGGTGTAAAAGTCTATGAAACAATTAGCAGTTATTATTATCTTGATACTTGTTCTCAAAAGGATTTTGCAACAATAAATAATCAGAATTAGGTAACATCTCTGAGATTACTTAAATTATAGTTCACATGAGAAAGACTCTTGCATTCTCTTTCAATTTTATTTCAATTCGCTAGATTGTTTCTTACTGTGAATATTGTTAGGCATGGTACAAATATTTAAAATCTTTTCTTAGGTAAGGGAACTAAGCAGCAGTCTCTCTTACTTCTGAGTAGTTCCTTGTGATTCCATAGAATATTTTAGTGCTTTGCTGGTCTTAAAAATCTCACAAGCAGTTCTATTCCTGAGGAATATATAGAACAGGAAATACCCTCTTCTAGAGGATAGATCAATCCCTATAGAAATAGACTCCAATGACACATCTGCAGAACATGCTATGAGAGCTGCAGCGTATATTCACAGGCTGGCTAGCTCAAGTATTACAGCCAGTGTGTTTGCTGTATGAAATAGCTCTRGGCAACCTCATTCTCCAAATGTTTATTCACCTTCTCAGTAAGGTTTTCCAACCACATTTAGTTCCATCTTGCAAAGGATGCCTGTCTAACGGTACTGACTAGTTTAAAGTTCTAGTCAGGAGTCTATGAAAGCTGAACAGAGACCTAGAAAAAGGTCTCTAGGTTAAATGGTTAAATGTACCAAACAAAATACGTGAGTATTTGCTTGATGATGTTCTTAGAATACTATTTTTATTTAAAAGTTTATTTTCTGCTTTAGATGTAATATCATTGTTAATATTATTTGTATGACTATTAGCATCAGAGATGTTTCAAGGATCTGAAAAACTGAAAACTTCACTTAAAAAGTTCAGAAAAAACACCTTTTCATTTGGACAAAAGAAAAAGGACATGAATGACCATTTCAATTTGTAGTTGCTTATATACTTGCATAAGAAAAATATAGTAGACTGTAGACCCAAGAATATAAATCTGTTCTGCCTATTATTATGCATTTACTTTTCCTAACTGGAAAGTATTAACTATTTTGTTCAGATGAAAATCTTAGACCAACTTTGAACATGGATCAAATTAAATATTTTTCTAGGAACCATAAATTTGGTCTGGTGATGTTATGTTCACTGAATATTTCAATGTTCATTTTCCTTACATAAGCTGATCCAAAATGACCATTTTTTCCCCAGTCTTAATGGCTGAAAATGATTTGCATGCTCAGAAAGATTCCTTTCATGAACTGATGAATTTTAATAATTACTGAGATCTTTATTTTCTTCCTGCTTTTCACATCTTTATTTATTTTTTTTTAAATAAATAAACAGGTTAACAGTTTAGAGGTTTCCAACTTATAAGTGTGTGTCATGATTATAGCAATATTTGTTGTTTTTCTTAAAATCCCAGCCTCTTGAAGTAGTTATATGAATGTTACCTGTTGGTTGACATCCCAGATCTTAGTATCTTTGAATATCCTTTTTAAAACAGCCCTAGGCATAAACTATCAGAGAAAGACCTCTGGTTTCTTTCAGTTTGAGATCATACTGTCCGTGGCTGTGATCTTGCTGACTTCTCCAAAAGGTCCATAGAAACAAACATACAAAACTCCCTAGAGTTTATGAAGAAGTAATGTGACCAAAAGAAATTATGGTGATTCATGAAACCTTTTTAAAACAAGGTACTGCTTATTAGTTACCTGAAATATACTATGTAAAGTCCTACTGTTTACATAACCAGGCCAAACTTTAACTTAGACTGTTTCAGCAAAAGAACCTGTTTTGCTTGTCCAAAGCATCATCTTTTCTCTGTCCTGATCTGCTATAGAAATTAATAGCTTGGCTATTAATTATAGCTTGGCTATTATCTTATATAATCWACTCCTGCGAAGCAGCTCTATGGTTCCCACTAGTTAAAGACATGATGTCGAGTCATCGGAGCTCCCGTTGTGCCCCTCAAGATGGATAGTTAGCTCTGTTCAGTTCCAGCCATAGCAACCCAGCCAGCCACATGCTGCTGATCTATTTTTCATTTTTCTCAATCCCCTTGAAAAGGATTGCTCTCCAGCAAAGATTTTAAGCCATTCAACTCTAGTGGCTAACTTTACAGGCAGGTGAGGACATTCAGTCAATTATTCTCTTCAGAAACCATTAGGAAACACCTCTATATTGTACACAAGAATTTTTATTTTMAGTAGAGACCTTTTCTGCAGAGAAAACTTAAAAAAATGGGAGTTCTAGAAGATCAATCATTAAAACAGTGTATAAGAGTTAAAAGGGCAGGCTATGTTAAAATACCGTAATCTTTAGTTTCTTGTTAATTTTGAAGACTTGAATAATGACGCAGTRAAGAGGACAGACTGATTTTTAGCTTTTTAGAATTTTCAGTTAAATTTCTTATATTAAACATTACTGCATCTTTTAAATTTTTTAAAAAGCAGCAAATATATTAAAGCCACAATAAGTTACGTTTTAATATAATTTAGTCATCATTTCTTTCTGTTTTTTTTTAAAGCTTATTTATATGAATCACACAGATGTATTCATATGAATGTTGATTTATTTTCCTGGTGATRTGTTCTTGTGGAAGCAGAAAAATGTCTGTGCAGCCACCTATGAGCAGAGCAGTATTAATGATGCATTTGGAATAGAGATACACTGGTGTAGATGTTATCACAAGTTGCCACGAACTGGGTAAATTCTTAGTCTTCTATATGATTGAGGTGCAAGTCATTCATAAACATGTCTAATAAGTAAGTCRTTATTCAAAACTGCGAAACACTTATTTTCTGTTATCTCTGCTTATTAAATGGAAGTTGGCAAAGGAATGTATCATTTTTTTAGCTTTAAAAATTGTGCAGCCCCTCTGTTTTGCTCTCAACTTGTCCACATATGAGCAAATTCTGCCTCCTCCCTCTGCAGCTGCCAAACTCCAATAGTTCTTTGAAGAGGATGTATAAAGCCAAGGTTTTAGGGGCTATAATTAGTGGAGTGCTCTTTTCTGCTATGTTAAGGATGCAAGGTATTCATTAGAAAAGTCTAAAGGTAACACAGACTAAAGCAGCACCACAGATATTCTTTTTCTTCTAAAATCTTGTTCTCACCCTTCTYCTTTCACTCTTCTTTTAGCAATATATCTAGCTTTTCAATGGCCTTTGTTTAGGTTAGTCCCAAACAGTGAAAATGACACACTAATTGCAGTATGATGACTATCAATTGGAGCACTTCTCTAATTCTAAAATCAGGATGCAAACTCTTGTCTCTCAGATCCCATTAGGACTGACATTGTGAAAAGTAGGTGGTGTTTCAAGCAGCATGATAAACCTTCTCTGTACTCAGGATTTAACTGAAGAGCTGAATCCTTTAAGTCTGTATCCTGGTTTCATTTATGTTAATGTTATTGTCAGAACAATAAAATATAGCACCATAAATGTGTATTAGTATGAGTTAGAAATTCAGGCTGAAATTTTCACTGATATCCAGGGATAGACATAAAGCACATATGGTATGCTGTCTTATGACAGAGCCCTCAAATAATCTCATTTTGTACTGTTTATTGTATCATCATCTGCAGTGAAATGTGACTGTTAACTAAAGCTGCTCCATGGCTTAAATCATCCTTTTTCACTAAGCTCTGCACAGTTGAGCTATCTGGCATTTTTATAGTAAATTCAAGGCATATAAAATAATAGGATCTTATATTTTCTGGCCAATATATTTTAAAATAAAACATCAAGAATAAACCCAAATAAAAAAAAATGTTTGTTGCATATGTATACACACACGCATACAGCCTTGATATTCCACAAAGGAGACAGCTTCAGGTCTTCCGTTTGGACTTACATAGCAGTAAAGTGTCTGATAACTGTGTTTGATTTTTCTTATTCTTTCAAAGATATCAAAGTCTAGGAAAGGGATAGAAAAAGCAGAAAAATTACTGTGATGTTTCATTATTAGACCAAACAACAGGAGAGGAAAAATACCAGTATGTAAATAGAACAGCACAAATATATTGGTTTCTTTTTGGTTTTGCTCCTTGAACAGGTTAAATTGACCTAAAATATTTTTCTGTATGTGTGTTTGAAGTGTATTTGCAAATGTTTGAACCACAGATGCTAAATTTCCTCGGTAATCAGTGGTAGAAGATAACTTCTTCAGTGGTCCAGATAACCCCTGGAGGAGTGTTTTATCCTATACTGAATGTAGGAGGATTCTAGAAAARCTGGTGTTCCTAGAATAAAATTAGCTTTTGTGGAGAGCTCTTTCTTGGTGAAACAAAATCCACAACCTGCCATTTATTTATTTATTTATTTGAGCTGATGCCGATGCCTTTTTTAAAGCAGTTACRCTAAAGTCAGATATCAAAAGGCTAGATGCTCAGGGCTAGACTCTCTAGTCCACTGAGTTATGAATGAATTGGATGTTAACAAACCTAGGACCCATTCTCTGGTCTGTACAGGAGTCTTGTAGCTTCTGCGTAAAGGACAGACTGGAACCCAGTTACCTATTTCCAGAGCTATATGGTGAAAGTGTGAATCAGCACTCCTTTCACCCCACTGGGGAATCTGGCCATTAAATACAAATTTTATTGCCTCCATCTAAAAATAAAAATACTTTGAAAGTGTCAAAATAGTTACTGTTTAAGTTATTCAGTTATATAGAGACAAACTATTTCAGTCACCTTGCAAATGCCTTTTTAGGCTATTAGCCAATTCATCAAAAAGTCTCCAAATAAATAAAAACCAAACAAGAAGCTCTCTAATACAGTTCTAATTCTAATGTCTAAATCAAGCCACAGATGTTGTCTGTAAGAGCGGGTTTTGGGGAAACTGTTGTGTGCAGTGCATGAGTACTTTTGAGGGAGACTAATATTGGAATTTAGACATGTTCAAATCTTAGTTTTTGATAACATAACAGAACATATAAGACATCAATTTATAAACAAGATCCCGATTCCCTTAACAGTGCTTGCTGACATTCATAGAGTAGCTCTTAATTAACACCAGTGGGAGGATAATTAGGCAGTTTTGTTTTCATTCAGATTAAATTACTCAAAGACAGATTTAAAAACATCTATGTCTATGGGGTGAGTTTCACTTTACCCTTCTACAGTTCACCTAAAAGTTTCCTTTTGAAGAAAGATACAAACCTTTTTCCTGCCCAAAACTTTATAGCAATCTGTAGTTGTCCAGACAGTATGCAGCAGTAATAACTTTTTTTGTTAATATCCTGGTTTTTAGAACATTTTCCTAGGAAATGTCAGATATGAGTTGTAAACTTTCCTCAGTAGACACATACATWATGCTTTGCTGTATC
The DNA here is from genome assembly GCF_003343005.1 of Rhea americana. Classification (NCBI taxonomy): domain Eukaryota; kingdom Metazoa; phylum Chordata; class Aves; order Rheiformes; family Rheidae; genus Rhea; species Rhea americana. The sequence continues at coordinate 1,501,376 of NW_028186890.1, forward strand.
ACCAACATATGCTGTCATAAAGACAGTCATCCTTATTATTCTAGAGGCCTTCCCGAAGAAAAAAAATCTAGAAAGCTAAATACGTTTCTTTTACTTGTAGACTTCATAGGATATTCATACCTCATTTTAGGAAGACCACATTTCCCTTTTCTTCATCAAAGGGACAGTGGTTAAATGTAGGCATGTATGACCAAACTATGTTCATGAGGTCCTACTTTACCTTCATAACTTTCAAATTAACAGGGCTTCAAATTATAACCTTCAAATTAACCCAACTCTATAAACTGAACATCTTCCTCAGGGACTGAAGCTTCTCAGCCTTTACTGAAAAATAGCACTCCAGCACCATGAGAATAAACACAATATGAATGGTTAACAGGTAGAGTGAGCCAGAATCCTGGAAGCTTGGTTGTAACTTTATTAACACAAATTCAGAACCTATTATATCTTTACATTTATGAGTGCAACATATTTGACATCAAAGTGTGTATTTCAAACAGAACTGTTAACGGGATTTCTGACAGGGCTCTTTTCACAAAACATAGTTAGCAGTAAGTTCCTAAAAATATAGTGATGAAAAGATGAAGACTTTAGCTGGATGATCTATATAGCACTATGTCTGCAATCCCCACTCTTCTGTCTGAGATAACAGATTCCTTTAAGTCAACAAGACAGGACAACTTGCAACCACAATGCACTTTACAACACAGACATATCCCCTTTTCTAGCTTTGTATCTTATATAAAAGGAAAAAATAAATGGGTCAAACACAGTAACTGCCCTGTTCACCTTTAATTCTATGTCCAGCCCCTGGAAACACACATTAAAATTAAAACTCTGATGAAACATTGATGTGTTAACTCTACTATAAACTATTYCTGATTAGCAGCATGGCCCTTTGTTACATTTCAGTGAGCTTTCAAAATCAATGGCTGTCGGTTGCACCMGTGGGAGTGATATTAAAATTTATCTGGTGCTTTTCTTTTACAAACTGTGAAAGAACTCTTTAGAGTTTCAACAAAATCCTTCACTTGTTTTCTATTGCTTGGAACCTCCATAGAAGGGAGAACTAATTCAAGGTTCAGCAAAATTCACCGCTTTGTTTCAGTGAATTATTGTGGGTTAGACTATGGCTGAAGACTTCAGCAGAATTTAAACTTGTCATTTTATCCTAGGTTACCCAAATATACCAGGCTTAGAGATGCAGACTCTTTCAGAGAGGAGTAATAGTTAAGCAAAGAAGCATTTTTCCACAACAATAAGCAAAGGCAAGAAGACAAAGTGGCACATAATCTATCATTAAAAAAATATACACAAGGGGCTCTCTCTTGCTTCTGAAAGGTGATAGACTCTGTTTACATTCACTTTTTAGAGTTCATAGACCTCATCACTTAGAATGGTGAGACCATCTTGATGACTCTTTCRCAGCTAGGCACTGCAGATAGCAGGGTTGCTCTCTGGAGAGGATACAGCTTATGGTGCTCCAGSGACATAGGGTAAAGCTACCTAAATCATGCAAAGTATTAAAGAATTACTTAAAGAGGATACTCTCAAGCTACATTCTAAGTGACACTGTGACATCCCTCCATTTGTGAAGAGATCACGTCTGGTACTTGTGGTCAATGAACCAACAGATCAGAATTTTCAGTTTGTTCTGAAAAGAACAAACTTGTGCCCAGGTTACAAGTTGACTATACTCAAGCATTGACTATAAGCTAGTTAAATATGACTGACCTGAAGAATGAGCACTATAGTTAAAAGTAAGATGCATGAAGAGATTTGAATCTTGCCTTACTTGTGTACATAAAGTTCTTTTAAATTCAGATGGGTCCTTCTGAAAGGTCTTCATAAGGCTGCCATGATCTGCAGCTAAAAACAAATCAAGACCTCTCTCCTGTCCGTGATTTAATGGCTTACATTTTCTTAATTGTATCACATAGAAATGTAGCCTGAACTGATAATAGAATATCCATTTCCTTATTACCAAATTCCACTTGGTATTCTGTTGTCCGTTTACTTACTAGTAAARCCAGTTTCCTTCCTGGTAACATCTWGAAATTAAATGATGAAGCTTATTGTTCATAGAAATCACCAATAGGAAGAACACACAGATATTAATTCTGGAAACTTAAGAACAAATAAATAATTTTTCTCCACTCTCTTCAGAAGCAAGTGATAAAATTTGCCTTGATTAATCAAGATCAGAGCAAATAAATAAYAGAGTCTGAAAGTTGTTTTATAGCCACATTAGACTGTCATGTAGGAAGAACTGAAATGGACTATTTAAGTTTTGTTTTGTGAAGTGAGGCAGCACCTCTTCCCCACCTCTTCCCACCAAAGGGCATCCCAGAAAACAACAAACCTTTCAAAAACATGAGGAAAGTGCAGTATAGATCTGAACCAGCAAACTATATACTGACTAYCCTGCTTCTGTCCTCTGCAGTAAATTCTTGTGGATTGCAGCGAGACAAAGAGCATCTTATTCCTCCAGGCTTAGGAGCAGCTGGGCACGGCTTCAAGGGAAGCAACTGCACGGACGGACCCTGTGCCTTGTGCAAACACCCAGAAGCAGCAGCAAGTGTTTGTTGTGGGTGACTCCCTGCCACAGAAGACTGTACATTTTTTATAGAAGCCTGTAATAAAACTCCTACTAATTCCAGTAGGAGAAGAATCTGGCTTTCAATCAGCAGGTTTGGTCCAACTGTAAATAGTCCAWTTCCTGCTGTTTGTTAGTTCCAAATAAAAGGTTAGTCATGCTCCAAAAATAATGKAAATACAACTAAAGTAAAGTTTAATCTTTCCCTCAGGATTACCTTGTCTCAACRTTACAGAGGCAATTTCTTTCAAGGAGGTGTGTTCAAGCACACGTAACCTGGCTGTGCTAGGAATAATATCTGGAACAGTTGGTCTAATTTGGGTAATATACTACAGAATAAAATAAGAAAAAGGTAGCTTCTTGTCAAATTAAGATGAAGCATAAGTTGTTGTCTGTTGCTTAAAAGGGAGGAAGCTAGTTTAAGGGTGTCGACCAGCCTTGTRTAGTTTTTAGCAATTAGATACAGAAAACTACCATTAACCTAGGTTGTGTCTCTTGAAAACTACTATTAGTAAAGAATAATACATTTCCTTCCAGCTCATAGCTTGCTACTGGGGAGTTATTTACTGTTGGCACATGCTTCCTTTCTGGAACAAATTACTTCTTCAGAATGACAGTTTATCAAAGAAGAAAGATATTTGGAACCAATCTTTACTCACTCTCTGTCTCTATGCATTTACTACTTTTTATTCACATGAAAAAAAACCCAGCTATGTTGACAGTTACCTTGTAYGGCCAGACTTGGCCTTGGCAAGAAAGTTTGGCATAGTTTTGTTTTTCTCACCCCTCTACATAATTTGCGCTACACTTTAAAACGCTAAACATTTTATTGATGCTAAATACAGGCCTGTTCTTTTCTTTTCCGGACATACTTGAGTCCTGATATTTTGCACTTTATACTTCTAGCCTCACGGCCACTGATGCAGTCATTAAACATGCAAATAAATTACTTTCTGACTCCCTTTTAAGTCTGCCTGCTTCACTCATTTATGAAACCAAGGAAAACTTTTTATTTTAACTGTTCTTTCCCCCCCCCCCTCATTGCACTCCTCTCACCAAAAATACATAAGCTAACAAATTTACCCTTGCATTTAATTTCATAGTGATCCATAGTAGTAGTCAAATAAGAAAACAGCAAGAGCACTGTGTCAGTTTGAAARTGCACATCATGTCCAGTTATCTATGAAAGAGATCAAAACTGGGTAGGCATTATCTCATTGAACATTCTAGGTAATAAAAAAAACTAGCTAGTAGACAGAAAGCAAAGCCTTTTCCCTGGGAGGCAGTTAACTAGTGGCTAACTTCTAAAATATGAYAAAATAATCAAAACAGTAAAACATAACAATAAATGTTGAGGAGAATTGTGACTACTCTTAATATCAACGAGAGACAAGCAGGCAACACAAGATAAGAAAACATCCAATCTGAGAATAAATGTTTCTTTGTATTTCCTCTACACTGTAAGAAATCACAGTAGAAACATGGAACTAAGTTTTATGGCCAATTGACAAGCACAGCTGAGGAAATATATCCCTTGGAAGAGCCAAACTGTTGTGAAAATCTTAGTAAAGGAGAGCAACAACACCTAGCGTTCTACCTTTGGATGTAAAACTCTTATTTAAATGTGAACTAAATTCTTGATTACTGAATCCAGTAAACTAGATGTGTATCCTATAATGAATGAGAAATACAGCTAAAAATTTGCTCCAGGAAGAACGATAATAAAGGTGCAGCTCGTACAATAATCCCTAACTCTGTGTATATTTAATAGCATAGGACTATCAGCAGCATAATTTTATTAGACATAGAATTGGATAACGTGGTAAGAAATGTACTGATATCAAGAATCTTGTTCCATTTATATTCTAAAATTAGAGTTTTTGGAATATAAATTACATAGGATGTTTGGTATTAATGTTATGTTGCACCGATTAAGGTACTACATAGTCAGAACTTGAATATTTGAGGTTTTTTAAATCTTTAGTATGACAAATTATTCATACATTCAGCAAAACTTCTTTGTTCTCTGAATCACACACAGATTCATAAAATGGTTGAGGTTGGAATGGACTTCTGGAGATCATCTAGTCCAGCCCCTCTGCTCAAGTAGGGTCATGTAAACCACATTGCACAGGGTTACATTCAGGCAGATTTTGAATATCTCTAGAGATGAAGTCTCCACAACCTGTSTGGGCAACCTGTTGCAATGTTCTGTCACCCTCACAGTAAAGAAGTTTTTCCTCATATTCAGGTGGAACTTCCTGTGATTCAGTTTGTGCTCATTGCTGAGGAGCACTGACCAAAAGTGGTAGTGCTTGGGGAGCAACTTCTACATTTCTGCTCATTTACATTCTTTTTAAATTTTCCTCAAAGCTTAATGTCATTGAAGGGAAAAGAGAAACAAAAGAAGAAAAGAATGGTAATTTAAAAGAAAAATTAGTTTGAAGCAGAGGTAAAAAAAATAGTTGAAGAAAAGAATTTTTCGTATAAAATATTAGCCATCTCTAAATTCTGTTTGCTACAAACTAAGGTACTATTGATGCTTATTATAAAGAACTGAAATATCTGTTGGCTGATGGAAAACAAAATAATACAAACTGAAAAGCAGCCCTGAACTGAGGCTATACTTTGTATCTTATAAATGAAATGAGAATGAAGCAATAATTTATATCTCATAAGCCACCTGCATAGGAGTAAAATACGTCAAAAAACAAAACTACTAATRTACATTACTAAGATCACTGTTGTCCACACAGCCATTCTATCTCCTTTATTGCTAGCTGGGAGTCAAAGGGCTGCCAAGTCACGTACTGTGTAACCTGAAGACCAACGAAATGCTCATAGCTGCTGGAGCAACTTGCTCACAGGTGCTGTTTTTGTTACTTCAWGAGCCTGGAGCGTCAACTTCAAAAGTCAAGATGGAAAAGTAAATGACATTTAGTGCTCATGGAGTTTCAAGACATTCTTCTASTAACCCATGGCCAAGGTTAGGTATACATCAGGCAGGAATATCATGAGTCATAGCATTAGCATTATGACCAGTACATTGCACTAATTCAAATATAGACTACTCATCTTAAAACCAAACAAATATAAACAAACCCCCAAAACGTACAAACTAAAGTTAATTTTAAAAGTTAAAATCGGGTAGGAGAAAAATACAGGTTTCCATATATCTTGATGGCCCTTTAGATTACCCATACAGAAGGATTTTAAAAAAAATGTAATATAGTTTCTCCACACATGTACATTATCGCCGTTGTGTTTTTGTTTATGGTGTGTTCTGAAATTAGGAAGCTATTTTGATGTTTCATTAAAATTATTTTTGTATTCTAGTCTTTATACAGTATCACTTTCTTTCTCTCCTTTTTTTTTTCTTTTTTTTGTTTCCAAGCTTATGCAGTATCATTTAGATTGCCCAATCCCCACCATAAAAAAGAAAATAAAGGAACAGAGAATAAAAGAATAGCTCTAAGCAACATCAAATCTAACAGCTGTGATCATAATGATTCTATAAGATATCTATACTGTAAGATAGGAGCTGCAGCAAAATCTCTGTTGTTTTACAGAAATCAGAAATTTTTCCTCAAAATTCTACTCTATAAAATTACCGATGGGCATTGTTAAACAGCTGTTAAATTTCACTCAGGACAAATCTTTTTCTCAATAGCTAGAAAAGTAACTGCAGTGTACCCTGTAACTTTCTCACAGGGTTTTCTGATAGTTAACTAGTTTCAAGACATTTTAAGAATCTTGATTTAAAATTTCTTTGAAAATATGACRTTCTCTTTTATGTCCTTAAAATTTTGAAGGTTGTTTTTTTGGGGTTCTAGTTATAGAAAAGAACATCACCTATCAGCCTCTACAATTTGATAGCAATGTCTTTGCCAGTTCAACAGAAGACATTTAGCAAGTGGCTATGTGTAATCTTACTGCACAAAGTAGTGTTGAGTCCTCTCTGGCTTTAGTGTGCAAGCACAGCTGAGTTCATTTACAGCATTTTGAGCAAGACTTGCAACATCAGACCATATGTTTGATAACTGGAACATTTGCAGTAGGGCAAAGCCTGGTGTATATTGATCACTTGGCTGCTGGCTTCTACATCTGCTGTAACAAAGAAAATACATGTCTAATGCTGCACCTCATCTGAAAGGAAAATTACTACTTCTGAAATGGTAACAGTCCAACAGACTGCCAGACATTTCAAGGGGTGCTGCCAAGATCTGAGCAGCCAAAGATCTGAAGCAAGGACCAGCTTTAATGGGCTTGAAGCTCCTTGTATAACTTTGAAGTGACAAAGGCTGCTGTCATGTATTTGAGTATTAAAAAATGCTTTAAATATTTTTTTTGTTTAAAATGCAACTGCATAGCATATTATGTAAAAATAAAATGACTCACATCATAGATCACCTTCTTTCCRTGGGAAGTAAAATATTTAATAATGCAATTTCACAGCACCATTCCTACATTCATTTTTGTGAAAAACTGTAGCACAGGGAAGTAAACAGACTTGCAAAACTGCATGAGAGACCAAAAAAGAAAATAGGAATCTGAGTTCATACTGTGAGAATAAAAATAAATAAATAAATAAATAAGCAAGCCCCCAAACCTGTCTTTCATTTTGTTACTTTTTTTGATAATTAAAACTAATAAAATAAAGTAAAAGTGAGATTTCTTTTCATACCTATGTTCTATTAGGTTCTGTTATTTTAAAATACAAGCATTTGATAGCTTTAAGTCTCTCTCCATCCTTTTTTAATAAATTGGGCTTTTTGWATCAAGTAAATGAAGCAACACTGCACAGTTATGGCTCTGTTTCTCTTTTGATTTATAACAGACAWAATTTCACATCTAGATACAGCTTCTTCTGAAATTCTGGAGGTTCCAGAATACTGGTTCAAGCCTATTTCAATATATTTGATTGTACTCTAATTTACTGACACAGTAAAAGAAAGCTTCTGACCAGAAGATGATACAGTATATTAATGCTGAAAAGAACTAACTGGAAAACTATGATTTGAGCTATGAAAACCTGTTTAAAAAGCAACAGATCATACCAAGGAAAGCAGTGTTAGTCACTATTCCTCTTGGAATAAGAAACAATATAAGCAAACTGTGTGAAGATATTATAGTCACTAGTAGTCACTAAGTTTTCGTCTAACATAAATTAATACATGGCCCTTAAAAAGAATATTAACTTTTCAGAATTTTGGAAGGTCAGTGTTAAAGTTGTTCTGCAAGTGACTTCAAAGCAATTGTTAATTTAAACACAGGTAGTAGAAAAGAGAAAGAATCCTTTTTGTATTCAGATGTAAGTAGGTTGGAGCAGAGCTTAGAAGCTAGCTCATTTTCTTGCCAAAGGCATATTAATTCCATCTTTTCTGTCAGATGGTTTCCTACCAACTCTTACAATACTTCAGAGGGAGTTTGTGCTCTCTCCAGAAATTGTTTCTTTACCGAAAAATAATCCTATACAAAATCTGAGTTTTTCTTAATGTAAGTTTCTTCATATTTGCTGCAGTCACAGAACAGAGTCTGTTCCATTCCTCTTGGCAACAAAACATTTCATAGGACTTTTAGCATTTCTGTTTAGCCTTCTCGTCTTTAGACCGAACAGCTCCTACTCTTTTGGTCTTTTCCTGAACTTCGTACTTACTAGACTTCTACCCACACTCAGTCCACTTCTCTGAATTCAAATAAACCAGAACACAGAACTCCACTTCATGCTTCATGAACATTCATGCAAACTGTATTCTGATTCCCATGAGCATAACCCTATGGCCAGCCTGTGGACAGCTAAATCTCCTCTTTCCTGCAGGAAAACTGCCTAGCCAGCTGTTATGTAGTAGTAATACAGTAGTAGTGTTCACTGCTTCCACTCTACGCAGAGAGCCTTTCACTTTGTCATAAGAGGAAAGATGGGACTGATAAGAATGTTCTTTGCAAATCAACATTTGCTGTTAATCACTTCCTCATTTCTTTCCAGGAAGTGTCTTTCTTTCAACAGTAGGTGCTMCAGTTGTTACTTCTTAGTCTTTCTATTTCACTTGCTATTTAAATGTTCTCAGAAGATGTACCCACTTTAGCAATATAATATGAAAGAGGACTTCTTTCTGGTATGAATTTGCCTTATACCTACACTTGAAGTCTTGTAGCAGGTACACAAATACAGCACTAGGAAGCTTAAAACATCTTCCCTCTTAGAGGCTTAGAGATCAAAAACACCCACTAAGGCACTACATAGACTATCCCACTTGCAATGAGGGCATGAAGTCCTGCAATAGTCAGCTCTCTGTACCTGGACGTTGCTTACCTAGACCAACCAATTTCCTAAATTTGTTCCAGGGAAAACACAATAATCTAGAACCACAGCTGACACATCACAATATATTCAAACTCAAATTCCCACCATACTATATTAGTAACTAATGTAGGCAAACTGATGGGAACAGAGACCATTCCAGCTAGTTTTCTAAAACCTGCAATAGATATAATCCATTTCAGCTGATTTGAAGCACCTACCTTCTACTTAAATACCTTCTCACCTGTTCCCTCCTTATGGTAGCTTTAGTCTCCTGTGTCTGCTGTTAATTGTGCTCACCACCTGAGTTTTGCAGGTGTGACTAATATAATCACATACTAAAAACGTAAGCCTGCTGGACTTCATTTTGTTGCATTTTTTTCTGTCTGTTGACTGGATGTTCTCTTTGGGTCTTTTTTTTTTTTGTTGCTAGTGTTCTTACTGGTTAATTTCTATATCATTTTTATGATTTGATTTTCCTTGCTGGTTGCATCTTAATTATTTGTTCATGTTTTCTAAAATGGAGCTTAATTGACTTGAAAGTTGAGTTCAGATCAATTCAAAATACTTGAACTATGTAGTAAACATGCAAACAAACATAGACTCTAAGTCTTAAGAAAGCCTGCATAGCACTTTAAAATCAAGCAGATGAAGTTCCCATAACTGCAGTACTGAATCATCTTATTTTAAGCTACTGTTTCAGGAAAAAGCTAGAAAGAGTGAAGATGTATTAAAGGTAAGAAAAAATTACACTACTAAGCTAATAAGGGGAATATGTATGACAAGAARCTGTGATATTAGGTGTGGTACAGTATACTTGATGCCTTTCTCGAATAATATGGTGAATGCAAGTTTGTAGTTAAAATGCATTAAAACTTCCATGAAAGCAAAAATTCACCTGAAACTTGATGAAAATATTAAAATCACAAACATAGCTCAGGTTTATTTGATTTTTGTTCTGTCAAACTAATAATACAATTTCTCTTGTGTCTTATATTATGTTGTATAAATGAGTTTGTCTCTTATGCATACTTCAACCTATTACATTTTTCCTTCATTCCTACTCTGCAGTAGGAGAAAATGCATCAAGAATTGTTGTATGATTGTGGACAAAATCTGTTTTGAGCTAGATATAGCAGACTGTTTTGCTCCGAACCGTCTATTTTGATCTTGAATATTTTAGTTGTGTACATAGGAAACTTAGAAATAAACTCTGTGATCTATGAGGGGACGGAGGCGTTATATACAAAAGCAAGGAGTAAGGCATAGTGCCATATAGCCAGGTGTTTGGGAAACTTATTCTATGGTGTGAGAAAARTTTTGGATTTAAATATCTTCTTTTCCAGGTTTTGTGATCATCTGCTTTTCCAATACTTGGGAGCCTTACTCATTTGTTCTAATAAACATATAGGAAATTTTTGAATAGTTGTATTGCAGAATAGTAAAAGAAGAGAATCCTCTGGAAGAGGTGGTTTATTCAAGCTGGTCTGTGCTCTGAAATAAATTACCAATTGTTTGCTATTGGGATCTATGTGCGAATATATGTTATTTGATCTGTTCGGATATGGTATAAAATTATTCAGAATAATTCAAAACTAAATCTGATTGTGATGCTTTAGTTTTTTGTTGAATTATTTGGTGACAAAATGGTAAATGGAATTCAATATCAATAAATGCCAAATAAGGTGCGCGGATAAAAACCAAGCTGTACATACATAACTGTAGAGATTCAAAATAGATTTTTCTTAATTACTTTGGAAATTGATTTGTTGGGTGTCTATAGATACTTCTGTAAAAACACCAGCTTAAAATTCAGCAGTGGTCAAAACAAAAGCAGAATATTAATTGTTGGAAAAAGAATAGAGAGCTAAACAGACAGCGTAACAGTGTCTCTGAATGAATCATAATCTAGATCACTATATGCATTTCTAGTCATCGCCTTTGAACAGGCACAATAGAGTTAAAAAGGCACAGAAAATCCAGGAAAAATGCTGAGCCTATGGAAAGGCTGAGGGTACAAAGTCAGATTAAATAGACTAGAGCTTTTTATTTTGGAAAACTAAATGATGGAAGAGGGAGAATAAAATCATGAATACCATGAAAAAAGAAGAAACATTTCTTAACGCAAATGGTGAGAAGGGAAACGGGGATAGAAATGTAATGCTGCATTAAGGTTAAAGGAACTTTCTTCCCTAGAATATGCAATAGCGATTACTGAAAGTGCCTGACAGAATGTTATTTACAAATATGTGAATGGGTTCAAAAATCCAAATAAACAAGTTACTGCCAGTGACAGCATACCAGGTCAGATGGACCTTCTTTCTCACAGTACTGCTTAGTTTTGGGTATTTTTACACTGGTATATAGGCACAATATTGATATTTTGACTGCTTATAGTTGACTTGCATATGTAATAGTTTGCTCTTGATTAGGAAAGAAATCATGATCTTCGTGTTTTTCCTCCTATGATTGTTATCAATTAGGGGATTGATACTGGATCCAACATGTGTATTCAAAGAAGAGAGCTTTTTTTAAGAGTTTAAGAGTGCATATTGCTAATCTTTTTTGGTAACACTTGCTATCTGTTGTGGACACTGGTACCACACAAGTAAAAGTATCACTTTCTCCAGGTTCTTTCCACCAAGTGTATCATTTTTTAATCTTAGAGTGCGTAAATCTGAATCAAGCGCCCTGTGTTAAGAATTTATGGCCAGATTACATACATGTAGCAATATGTTAAGAAGAAAACAGTAGAAGGAAGTGGAGTAAAATTATATAAAATATAAAAATATATAGTAAAATTTCATAGCTATCTATGATACTGCTAAAGAATGAAGGTAAGTCAGGACCAATTTCTCTTCTCTTCTCTCTCTCTCTCCCCCCTCCCCCAACTGTTCCATGAGAAATCATTAAACAGCTGTAAGGTTTTCCCAGCTAGATATCTGGCTTTCCCCCAAATTTTTTTGTGGGGAGGGTGGTGAGAAGAAGGGGTTGTGTGGAGAATTAAGATGACTTCTATTTTTGAGCTCTCCAAATATACTACTGTTTCTTACTACTGCTTATAAAGTTCAGCTAAACTCAGTAATCTGAGATGGAGAGTTTTATGCATATAATAAATGTTTAGGCTAACACTTACTAGTAAAAAGAATGTACACTAACTTCAGAAGATCCCATATTTGTGGACAGAAAATACATATATATTTTTTTTCTCCTGAACCACTAGCTAGCTTTAATTTTCTTTTTCTGGTCTAATCAGCTTTATATTACACAGGAAATACTGGATTCATTCTGTTAGCGTAAGTGAAATATTCCCTAATTACTGCATATGTCACAAGGGCTAAGAACAACGGTGGAACATCTGTGGTGGAGCTGAAAGAGTATTGCAAAAACCTGCTTGGCTAGCAAGTGCTCTTTCTCTCTCTTTACAGCTGAATAAGCTCATTATGTAAACTCATGGGATGGTATTAAGCAAAGGAAATTTAAGACTGAACACTAAGGAAAAGCTTCCCATGATGACAATTTCTCTTAATTTCTTGAGAAAAATGTGAGATAAGTAAAACTGGACTGGACAAAAGATTGGTCAGTATGTCTCAGGATTATCCATCTAGTTCTGTTTTTGAAAAATGATTAGATATCTCGAAAGATTTTATTTATCTCTAGGTTTTTATGATTGCAAGAAACTGATGACATAATGTTCCTGGACCGTTCATGTACCCTGTGCTCCTTTAAAGTGCTATGGTCTTATCTGAACCCTCAGGGCCTGCACTAATGCAGTAGCACGTTGTTGAGGATAGCAAGACTGTCTAGGGAAAACCAGACAGGCAGCAGTAAACTGGACTATAGCAGTATTGGTATAAACTGTCAGTGTGGCTTGCTAAGGCCAGCCTTGCTGGGGAAAACCACTGCAGCTCCCCCTCTGCTTGGGGAAGGCAGTGTTAGCAGGGAATCGGAGGCTGGGAGTAGGTGGTGGTGGTGGGAGTGTGGCAGAAGTGATGATGAAGGGAGTAAATGTTATGGTGGAGAATGCCCAGCTCCTCTTCTGGCATGATTTTGGTCACTTGCTTGGTTTTGAGGGGTGCTTTGGAGGTGGTGGATGGATACATCCTCTTCACTTATGTGTGGAAGTTCAAGCTGGATTACTCGTTTGTCTTGTATCTGTGGAAGAAGGCACAGGATATGAGTGTTATAGTCCAGGTTGCTCAGAGCCAGATTAATACAAATAAAAGTTTTAGCAAGGAAATTACAAGAGAGAAGGAGCAACCCCTTTCCCCCCCCCCCCCCCCCAAGTTTTAGTTTTTTTGCGTGTGAAGTGAGTGCTACTGTCACCACAGCTGAGGACAGTATCAACTCCTATCGTTCCCTTTGTGGCAGTGAAATTTTCATTACAGTTTTCATTACAGCTGGGTAACCAAGCAAAAGGGAGATTGCCGTATCCTTGTCCTAGAATTTTGTAACTTGTGAAAATATTCTAAAATGTTTTGTTTTCAGGCTTAGTTACAAAGTCAGGAAAGAGTGTGGTTTAATTTTATCCTTGGGGCAGGCCTTAACCATGCTCAGGACTGGGAAGAAATGAAGTCTTTTCACTACAGTTTTGCATCTTCTTTCTGTATTCTGATGATTTGATAAAGTTTTGTGCGTTTTCCCTCTCCCTCATCTGCACATCCTGGGAAATAACTCTATCATAAAAGCTTTTCTCCCCCATTCTGCCCTTCCATTTTCTTGCTGTAATATTACATCCATTTATTCCCAAGCGCAGTGCCTAAAAGTCATAGGCAGCTATAATTACTTTTTCTTTTCTATACAATTTATTGAATCATATCTTAGATATCTTATTTAGAACTGCACAGTATTCACACAGTTTATCTGAACACACAACTTCTTTAATCTTGCTTAATTCCTTCCTCCTATACCAGTTTAGAATAATACAAGAAAGTGAGCTGCTCATTTTGCATCCACTAGCTGCCTCATGGAAAGCTAGCACCAGGGCTTTTTAAATTTGAAATTCATTGCTGTGTCAAGCAGAAAGATGCTTTTATTTAACACACACAAACAATTTGATGCCTGAGGCACCTGGGCTTTACTCTCATCTGTTATTAATTCACTATGTATCTTAACCAATTCAGTGAGACCAAACTGTTTACATTCAGTCAGCTAAATATATCAGAATAAATGACCTGATTATCCAAATTTTTACGAAATCTGTGGATGCTTAGTATTTCATAAAATCACACTACACTATTAGGTGCTTCCATATGAGTTTAGATGCCTCACTTTTTCTTTCCTAAATTTGAAAAGCTAGTTTCAGTATTTGTTTCATGGTTTTAAAAATATCTATGTCATAGGCTGCTTTAAGAAATTCTCAGCCATTTAAGACTCTAAACCTTCAGATAAAATATATTCTGTAAAAGTAAAATATAACATTAATAGAGAGAATATGTTGTAGAGTGTAGGAAATCAGGACGTAGTAACCATATTCTTTCTCCTCCTTATATCTCTCTCTCTGACCATGAAATTGAGAAGGAACTGATGTCCTGTTTTCTAATGTTTGTGAATCTCATCAGCAATCAATGTCACTGGCTTTCTGCTCAGTAGTGTCTGACATTGTATCAGAGCAACATGATCACTCTCAGTGATTTTTTTAGCCAAATCATTCCCCTCTTACAGATTTCTCCCTTTTGTTTTTGACCAGTGGTATGAGGCTAAATTAGCCCAAACTACAGGATTTTTATTGAAATCTAAAAAATTTTAATATACTTGGCTTTGGTCTRGGCTCTGAGACATTGGATACAACATTCAGATTCTGACTGCAACCTTAAAGTCTGCATGTATTAGGAAATATTTTTTAGGCCAAGCTATACTTTAATGATAGTAAAAAGTCACAATATCTTTAAAGCTTGGATCCATTCTGCTGATGTTACAAAAATATGAAATAAAGACACCAAACTTGAATTACACTTGTATCAGGAGAAGCCAGTTACTAAATGCTGATCATACAGCCTGCACTCTGGCTACCACAAATAGATGGGATTAAAAAGCCTCTATATATACCCCAAAGAACAGATGGATATAAGTAATCGGATCCTTTTCACTGACACATCAGCAATTTCTCATCTCCACAAAATTAAATTGACATGACCTTTTGGGGCTGACCCATTCATTTGTAAGTCAAGTTTGTATACTGTCTTGAAAATATATTCTGGAGTAACAAGTGACATTGAGAAGTTGTTTCTTTTTTTTTTCCCCTATCTCTTTTCCTATAGACAGAAAATTTAAATATGCATTCATTTCACATCTAAACACTTCTGTCTAGATATATCTATATAAATTGTAAGTCAAAAGAGCCTGCAAAAATTGTAAATGTAAAAAAAAAATGTAAAAAAAACCCCCACCTACTAGTTAAAAAACTAGTTAAAACCATATTTGCTTTTTTATTTTTTGCATTTTCTCCAAGTACATTTACTCCAAACTAATTGTTTATTACTTCTTTAACTAAACTTATACATCCCTTTGAGCATATAATGTATTTACAAAACAAGATTGTCCAGGGCTGATAAAGATTTCAATTATGAAACTGTAAATCAGATGTAGCTCTAGTGAAATGACTAAGAATCAGGTCTGTTATACAGATAATGTATTTTCTTCTCAATTGAACCTTGTCCAAAATCTTCATGAGGGAATTTTCCTTTTATTTCATACCTATTTCTCTTGTATACGTTACTCCAAAGACTTAAGTCCTTCTATAATGATAAGAGAGAAGCAAAAATTGAATCCATGTCTATCTGTGAAATTTACAGTAGGTGTCTCAAATCCTCTTTTAAAAGTGCTCTTTCTCAAAGTGTCTCTTGCCTGCTTTCCAATATGTTGCTTGTTGTATCAGACATTGCTTCAATTCTCTCTTCCTTGCTGTCCTTTTCCCATCTCTTTTAAATCATCAAATGCAAACTTTTTTTTAGTCAATATTTTTTTCTGCTGCTCTTTTTTTTCCCCTAAAACTTATCTATTTTGAATTTGATAATCACTCTGGATCCACAGGGTTTGAAATAATTTTAATCAGTGATGACATTCCAAATTCTTCTTAACGAAATGATATTTTCTATATCTTCGCTCCTTACTTCCCGTTTCTGAAAGCYAGATCTCTTAAAATCCCTGAAACCACTGAAGCTTACTGCACACATTTAGACCTACGCATCCTTTTGAAATTGGAACCGATCAATTACAAAACAGTGATGTTAAGATGAAAGAAAATGACATRTTCAGCTTTAGAATACTTAATCACATGATGCCTACCTCTGAGATTTCTGTTAATTTCAGAGCAGACTCTGAGACAGGACTTCACATACTGCTTACGCAAATTTTTTCCTTTTAAATTTTGTTGGATGATTCTGTTAGTCTACTTCCCTATGACATCTGAAGAACATGAAAAAGAAACATCCAAAAATGCTATAAACAAAATGTCATAATTGTATTATTAAGGAATATTCTAATATATGTTATTTCAGAGAAAATGCAGAGCTTATTTTCTTATGTATATGTAAAATTACTAAATCTGAATGCTGAGCCCAAACTGTTCTTATTCAGAATTTCAAAATGTTCACCCTTCACTAGGGTCAGAGGTGTGTCATCAGGATTACGTTTAGTGGCTTTTTGTACGTCTAAAATGGTTTACTAAAACTTGTTCAAGTATATTCCCTTTTTTATAATGAAAGCATGCTTTTGTTGTGAAATCAAAAAAACTAGACATTCCTTTCTTCTTATGTTCCTTATGATTTAATCTGGGTCAACGTTCTTGGCTTCACCTGTATTCATCTGGCACCTCACAAGTTAAATAGTCCATCAATAAAGGCCTGAAGTCTTTTTAGACCTATGAATTAAACACTAGCATGTAGCAAAGAACTGGTATTTACCAGTTCTCTACCTGTGCCTCTTGGTGAGGAGAAGACTAGGGAATTAACTCTTCTTTTGTTCTTAAGAAACTTGAACAAATGGTTGGGGGATTTATCTTCCATGAACCRCTCCAGGCCACAGACCATCTAAAGCCAGTTATCAGTTTATGAAGAGGAAACACAAAATACTTCATTGTAATATGCTTATCAAGTAGTTCTAAATGCTTAGGTAACTCTGCAATGATTTGCTATATTTCTGTAATGCTCTGTTGGGGTTCAGGCAATTTGAGCTAAATACGCGTCTTAGAAAATGTTTGTTGCTTTTTACTTTAGTGAGTTAAAGCCCAGAGCTATAACTGGGCCACAGAAGTATTCTGGAGAAGTGGGAAGAGAAAAGGAAAAACACTCAACCTAACAAACTCAAAGCTTCGCTACTGAATCGCTKCTTTTCCTTCTACATCCCCAGTGTGTTCATATTTGAAGCAAGTCTGAAATAAAAGTGCTATTTCTCAGTATCACTGCTATCTTTGGTTGATTGGTTACGACCATCTGGTTCATTTCCTAGTTGATAACAAACCTGAAGGGCACATTCTGCCAGATGATGAAGAGGGAACGGTCAGATAAGGACAAGATTGCTGTCTATAGATTAAGCAGGGGTCGAGAAACRAAGGTTCTCCAAGAATTTTCTGTGAACTCGTATCAGTTACTTCCAATTTAAACTTCCTCTAGATTTTGATTTCTTAAATCAGCGTGAAGCTGAAACACAATGGCAGGGGGGAAGGGAGGAGAAGTTCAGAAGCTCAAAAGAAATAAAATTTATTAAGAATGTCACTTTGAATCTTCCAGGTTGGAAGAAAAGCATCTTTACACTAGAATACTGATAATATCAGATAAGGAAAGAGGTGTTGCATGTGTTAATTAGGCTATGGAAAGATCTCACCTGAGTTTGTGAAAAGCATGMCATATACGTGGGAGGCCCTGTAAGTGCCAGACTATTTCTGTCCACTTAATTTTATTTAACACACAATTATCAGCTAGTGTTTTGGTTCTGTAGGCTTCTGGTTTGTTGTTCTTTTCCACTGATTATGTACCTTATAAATTGCAGGAGGAAATGATCTTTGATAGATGATTGCAATCAAGATGATAATATATAATTTTGATTAATCAAGGGAGTTTGATTAATTTTGACGTTGAACTTAGAATAATCCTGTGCTGAAAGAAAGAGTTGTTTACTGCCATTCAAGATGAGTAGTAATATAGATTTAGGGGAATGCTTGTTTACAACGCCTCCAAACATTGAGCTGTAGCTTTCTGTCTGATACTTTCTCTGGAAAAGGTAAACAAGCCACAATACTGTAGAGAGTGAATTCAACATCAGTGATATATTTATGCGTGGATATATCATATTATCATATTCTGTGCTTGTATGTTGCCTGCGATCTCTGGAATACCACTTATATACACACACATACACATATGCGTTCCACTAATGGATTTCTGTGATTCCTACATTCGGTGGCTTTCTTGTTTCTTTTTTTGCGTGCTACCTATGGTGCCATTACCACAAAAATCACCCAAGCAGAAGTCTTGTGGATCTTATGGGAGGAAGGGAGCTGGAAACTGTTCAGYGACAGATCCTATAAAACCTGAAAAAGCTGCATTGCCAATATTTTCTTTTGWCAGGCTAGACTCTACTAACAAATTGAACCGTAGGACTCTTTCGGKTACTAAATACCTGCTTTTCTTTACTGAATTTAACTGTAGCATTGTTGTATGTATTCTAAACAGTTGACAGCATTTGTCTCTGATAGCAGTCCAGAATTATGTTCTGCAGACCATTATTATTTTACTGTATGCATATAACAGTTATTTTAACTGGAAGTCAGTTCTGTTCTCTACATTCATTTGTGCAGAGCTTCCTGAATTTCAGTAACATTTTCTAAGGACTTTTTGAGTTTCTATATAGCTCAAATAGAGCATCTCTCTGACACTTTTTTCTATTAATTAACATGACTTTTTTTTCCCTTTCATAAATAAGAAAGCTACACAAAGTATGAGAATCATGAGAAACAATATCAGACCATGCACATTGCATATAATCAAAAATGTTTTTAAAAGATGAGCAGAATCCACAGCATTGATGTGCCAATGACCATTGCCTAAATCAAACCAAGTAATTCTGGCAATCATATTAATTAATGGATATTCAAATCAGACAGTGGAGATACTCAGCTTCAGAGCTGACTCAGGTTGTGATGAAGATAAGAAATAGAATTTTAATTATAGCACATCTTAAACTCACATTATAGATTATTTATTTGCTCCTGTATTCCCCTGAACTACTTATATGGTAATAATTAACTTTATGTAAAAGAGATGTATTCCGGTGCCAAGCAGAGTCTCATCTCTCTACGACAAGATGCTTATAATGCATTTTATTCTGTTTTACKCATCTAGATGTTGTTTTCTACTGTAAATTTAAAGTAGAATTGACAGGGTTACAGAGGCTCTGAAAAGTGATAAAGATACCTTTCAATCACTTTCTGTGCATGCCTGGATGAATGCAGAGCACTGAGCATCTGTTTTAAACCAGAGAGAAACATGAAGGCTATTATAAAAGCACCACCTAATGCTCCCTTCTGGCCTCAGCATTTGGTCTAGCATAKAGACATTCTCATCTCTATTAAACATAGCTAGGAAAAGTGTGCTGGAAATCTGTCATGGTAATATTACCATTTATAATTATGACTTAGTGAAAAATTGCTATGTAGTATGCATAAAAGCTAGCACATAGTGACAAATTGAAGTGTGTCTTCCATGCCATTGGTCCACGTGTAGCCAAACACTGAATGTCAAATATAAGATGAACCACAGACGTGATATATGAAATGCCTTGCATGATTTATTACTATTGTAATCACAGTCAGGAGCATTCCAGCCGCAGTAGGTAAGAAACACTTCAAACTGTTGAGATGAAGCTCATAAGAATAAACACTAATTTGCTCACAGTTTTGCCTGCAACCCCTGCATGTAAATACAGATATAAGCAGTGGAGGAAAAAAAAAGAATCTACAGAATTAAACATTGTTTTGAATGCCTGTTTGTGGCCYTATTTCAGAAGCTTGCTTACATTTCTGCCTAGGCTTGGGTGCTGTACCTTGATGTGATGGTGGCTATAATCAGTGTTCAGTACTGAAATAAACTCCCTCRTATTCCAGGGTCTCCATCAGTGCTTACACTTGGAGTAATGTGGGCTCTCTGAAATGCTCTTCAGTACAAGACAGAACACGGACTGGTGAATAGAATACACAGATAAACCAGAGAACAACGTTCTAAGTTAGATCTAAGCACAAATGTCACATTTTTATTCTAGTTTCAAAAAAGTTTTATCAATAATTTTTATGATCTGTAAAGATTAAAATTATGTTTTGAATAAGACATTTGAATATTAAAACCAGGAGCTTAAATAATGTCTAGTTTTTTGATGAGCAAACCAGGATAGTGGGAATATTTTACAACTCTGTATACTCAGACATATTCTAAAGCTGGTGTCTCAGTCTTTGTTCCTTTTAATTAGTAAAGTAGACAAGGAAGTTAAAGTGAATTGATTTAAGAATATATCAGTAGACAAACAATTACTGCACAATAGGAACTGTACAATGAGGCTACATTTATCTATAAAAATCTTTTCTCAAGACAAAAAAAGGCACTTTTTGTTTTTTCATTCCACCAGGGAAGATCAATATTGTTCTAAATCAAAATTGATGTGTAACTGTTTAATTCAAACATTTTTAGTTCTATACTCTGAGATTTAAATCTGGTTCAGGTAACATTTAAAAGCATTGTATCTTTTTTCTTTCCTTCAACAGCTGCTGATTCATACAGCAACATACAAACCATGCTGCCAGCATTCTCTGTATAGTCTGGTATAGAAGGAATTTTTCTTGCTTTAGCAAGAAAAAATTCTACTTTCTACTGTTTGAAGAAGTTTGAATGTTTGCTTTTCTTTCATCTAAAAGCTATCGGCGTATCATGTCTCTGATCATTCAAGTAACCTGATATCAAAACATTATCATTTTTTTAATCAACATATCAAATCTGTTTCAGGTTCACTTATTCTTTTTTGTGTGCTCACCAGGCTTCTAAAATAAACATTTCTGCTTATGAATCCAAATACTTCCTAATTTAAAAGGAAGAAAATAAGCTGTATGTGATATGACACCTAAAAGGGTCCAAGATCCCTTTGCTAGTGAAATGGACTGTCTTGGAAAGTACAGAAATYAACACAAACACTTACAGGGGCATTCTAGACCTATAAACTACTCACAGGGCATGGAAAGCTTTTCTTCTAAGAATGCCCAAATGAATTATAAAAGAATACATTATTTTTATGTTCTCATGACCCATTAAATTTTTTTAATGCAGTATTCTTTTGAACAAGTAAGTTTGGAAAGTACCAAAGAACTAGTAAAAGCTGCAATTTTCACCAAAAGSAGAGCTTGTTGTTCATATATGTCCATTTCTATCATTCACTTACTAAATAGTATTAATCTTAGTTTTAAAATTATAGACTATGATTCTATTTATTATTCAGGCAGATGGACCTTTCAGCAAAATGGGGTTTGATAGAATGTTAGACACTTCATTCRTGCAGACGTTTCTGTTAGACTCTTGTCATTTAATATTGTACTTGTGAATCTTCCCTCCTTTCTTCTTGAGTGTTATCACAGATCCTGCCACTGACTATGCTGTTCTAATGCAGTATCCATGTGGCACTATTCTCAGKGAGGGACTGTAAATGCAAACTCAAAATTTTGAACTAAATATTGTAGAAGACTATGTAGAGCAAAATATGTCTTATGACATGCAATTGTCCAGTGAACTTAGAGTCTCAAAATAAGTGTTTGAGAAAGGACAAAAGAAATATCAYTTCCTCTTATTTTCTGAACATATATTGAGAGATTTAGTGAGAAACTTGTTCAGAACAACTGTAAACTAACACTTGTGCCCAAACTGGGATGTACAACCAGAACTCTCAAGAGTTCTTTTTGACATTTAAATCTCAAGGATAGTGTTTATTTTACCCTATAATATGCCAAAAAGATTTTATTTACTGGAAGCAAAGTCTTAATCTCCTTTTAAGGCCTGGAGCTGTCAGTGTGGTCTCACATCATGGCAAGGAGGAGGAGTGGTACTTTTACAGATGTACAGAAAGATACACACATTCCTTTGTATCCCAAAAATGCAGCACAGCCAGACTCTTCAGAGTTGTGCTCCTTCACAGTTACAGCAGTTATAAATCTGAAAAGGAGCCATGACCAGAATTTATGGCTTTGTCCTTACATGTAATGGTCGCTTACTAGTGGTAAGG
Source organism: Rhea americana (assembly GCF_003343005.1). Lineage (NCBI taxonomy): Eukaryota > Metazoa > Chordata > Aves > Rheiformes > Rheidae > Rhea > Rhea americana. The sequence goes on from NW_028186890.1 coordinate 1,523,527, forward strand.
AAGGGTGAAAGGTTTATTAGCCTCACAGTGCTGTCCTTACTGCCCCAAATAGTATAGCTTTCGTGCAGGGTGAGAGTTGCTCTTCATCTTAAYGTGAGTTGGAGATTATCCTACCACTAACAAGTTCTGACTCCTTCCTTGACCTTATAAATGGAAAAAGTTTTTAATTTTTCTTTTTTCSTCTCATTTTCACCTGTTTCCCTAATTTTTCCCACAGAGGAGTTGCATTAATAGATGGAAGTTTGTCCTTACACGTTTCCTATTCAGTTTTACAGGTCATGAGGTTGGAGTTATTCAGATCCTGTCAGCAATGGTACTTGTTTATCCAAGCTGAAATAGCTCTGGAACGTTTGTCACTGACAAATAATAAGTTCTAATGAGTTTATTATTGATTTTAATGTGTTTTCTTTTTGGAATTTGTTTTCATACACACACATTTTTGCAATGCAGTAACTCAAGGTACACCAGAGGGATCTATCTCTGTTCTGATAATTACCGAAATGCAAAAAACAAACAAACAAACAAAAAACTTGACCCAAAGTCCCTTTTAGAAGAAGGAACAGTAGCAGTAATATTTCTTGACTTTTGCCATCTAGGGCTTCTAGTCCTTGTTAGCAGAAGACCCTCCCTGAGCATATATACAGAGGTTATAATATGTTAAATAATCTTTCCCTGTAGACAAAAAATATGAGCTTGGATTTAACGTTCTAGATTACTGGCAACTGTATTTTGTGAATTTAAACATATCACTCGTTCATTGTTCACGTTCTAAAAGGTAGTAAGATACCCAGATTAGACTAAAATCAGATGCAGCTTAGTATATTGGCAGATGTCTACCTCAGGCATGTATGTTTTTATGTTCCTATGCAAATGTTGATAATTCATTTCATAAACCATTTAGGGATGTTAGAATTTCTGTGGCTAAAAGTCTCAACTTCACCTGCTTCAAAGATAGACAGCTGTTGGCTTTAAGTGTCAAAAGCAGCTGATGAGAAAAAAAAAGCAGCTTGAGAAAACATGGAACTGGCTGGAGGCTTCTCACCTGTTTAGGCAAAATTCAGATTTATTGCAGTGTCAGAGTAGGTTTTGGTAGGACAACATGRAGAAATGAAAAAGTCTGGGAGAAAGTAATGTAGTTTTCATGATCTGGTAGTAAGCCTCTGTCTTTGTTCTTTATTTCTCTCTATCTGTTCTACTATGTTGCCTGTGCAGCTACTTGTCRTCCTCTCCTTTGAATATGAAGCTATATACAATCTGAATTTATCAGAAAGACTCTTCTGTAAGAATTATTTTAATTCAGTTGCTCTGAATGTTTTCCATAGTAATACTTCTTATATTTTATTTTTATTGAAAAATCTAAACAAAATACTTTTGTATACATTTGCTTTTGATTACATTAATTGGCCAAAAGAATTTGATTTGCAGTCAGTCTAGTAAAATGCTACTGAACTTTTCTATCTGTGTATTACTTTACTTAAGTCAGGCTCTCATTTCTGCCTGTGAACTAGCCTGCTCAGAAGACAACATTTTTCATAGTGCAAACAGCAATAGACAGCTTTATAACACATCGTGGGGTATAATCCACTTCAGACACATTTTAGAGACAGAGGGTGTTCCAAGATGAAGGCTTTCATGGAACAATGTGGTAAACTCAATTAAGTGCCTAATTCAAAATGACATATTTCAATAAGTTTAACTAGAACAAGACTTCATCTGGAGTCTGTAACCTTAGAAAAGCATTTTACAGAATAAATCTAGCAAATCTGGGAGTTGTGGTGATTGTTTTTGTTCTTTCTTTTATAAGATTCAAGGTATCAGATTCCGAACAAGACACTGAAGTGCCAAACTAGATGTGGACAATACTTGTTTTAAAACTCTAAATATCATACCCTTTAAAGTTTTTCTAATCCAGAGCAAAAGAGTAATATTTCTGTCTATACAATGTACAGTCAATTTAAAGCCATTGCCTGGACTATAGGTGGCAGTAAGTGTTTAAGTATGAATATATCTAAGCAGCTCTTGTCAGGAAAGTGCAGGAGGAAGAGTGCACTTGATCCTTGGTTGTTCTAGTTCARCAAGTCAAGATCAAATAACACATCTTTTGACTATATGAAGGCAAACTTGAATTTAAAAAGGCTGTACTAATTGTAGTAAAGCAATATTAAGGAAACAATCTGAAAATGAGACAAGTTTATCTCCTAAAGTAACTGTAATATTACAAACAATGCTGTGGAACAGAAAAAGTCTCAGTATATAGTCTGTTCTTCTGAGTTCTGATTGCTGTTTCTAGGCAGCTTATAAAAAGGAAATATGAATGAACTTGTTAATGGATCCATTTCTATACAGCCATATATAAGCTCCAATGTTTTTCTGATCTTTTTTGGATTTGTTTATTTTACTAAAATAAACAGAGGTTAATAACTGCTTTTAATTGCAAATACTTGAGGCTAAGTATGATTCAAACTTTCAAGAGATTAGGAAAATGAGGACACTGTTTTTAGAAGTTAAATAAGCTGAAAAGGCAAGGAGGAACCCCCCCCCAAATAAAAATGTTATTTTTAAAAAATAAATTGGAAAATATTTTTTAGGAAAACCTTAAAATGAAAAGAATTATAAAGCAATAAAACGTGAAGATCTTGTAACTTACCCTGAAACAAGTTAGTTGAGGATAYTTAATGCTTGCAATTTGACTGGCTGATATATTTCCAGACCCAAGAACTTGTGACAGAAAAAATATTATAAACTTATACAAGATCTGCTAGAAAATTATTTACATCACACACCACTGTTTGCCATCTGAAATAATTATGTATTTTCTTTTCTGTAGCACCCTTTACTACATCTGACTGATGGACTTTGAGGTAGGAAATGGTTAAAAGACTTATGTAGTGAAACCACCCAGTGGAAAAAGTAGTAAAAGAGCAGCTGGATCCACTGGCTATACCAAGACTCGTATTAGACTTAAACAGGGACAAGCAGAGCTCTTAGACTTCCTTCTCACTTTTGAAGCTAGACCTTAACATCTAGAAGCCCAGAGATAGGGTGAACAAAGGACGAATTCTAGTTAGTAATGATCAAGTAATGTGTTATTCCCCACATGCCCCCATCCTTTTTCCTCTCTCTTTGTTTCTTTCCTTTTTTTTTTTTTTTTTTTTTTTTTTTTCCTCATTAGTCAAGTCTTTACCTCAGAAGATGCCTCAGAAGATGATTCTTTTTTTCTACTGGTTGGTCATAGAAAATGTCAACCAGAAGGACAGGCAGAGATGTTATCAGATTTTAGGAACAGAAGCAAGACAGCTACTTTTAAAAAATATTTAAAGATGTGTTGTTACCTTCTCCTCTTCCTTTCTGCAGACCTTGAATTAAATGTGCTAGAAGTAAAGAATTACTGCTACAAAACTCTGAATTTTGAAGTCATTTTATAAGCTTTGTTATGGTGCTTGCTTTTGCTGAGGCATGAGTGAACACATCTGCACACTTATCATGCTAAGCTTGTGCAAAATTAGACAGAGATGCAATTTTTAGAAGGAGGTCAGCCTATTACCCCAACCAAAAGACAGTATTTCTTCTTCTCTACTAATACGTGCTTAACTATGACACAATACTTACAATGCTGTAACTAATCTTCTTAAATAATCAGATATCATTATGAGAAAGAGATTGTTATCTTAGACTTTTCTGGGTAATACTGTATCTTTTTAGTGGCAGCACAAAAAAAGTGATGATTAGACATATGAAAATAGCTATGGTGGAATTTTTTCTCTCTAGAAGGAAATGACCTTGAATTCAAGTGCTACAGGGGTAGCATTTCATTACTGAAAGGCTGCGTCTTTTGAGTTACAATTTTCCTATATAAAGGGAGTATCTATCTCACAAAACTTTTGTTATAAAAGTCATGTCATTTCTCTTAGACTTTCATTGCTCTAATGACTGGAAGGTTTCTCATTAACAACCAACTACGTTCACGTTCAGTTTAAAGCAAAAAGGTTTTGTATCATTGTTATGCCACATGTGAAAGAAACTTTTCTCCTAGATGTTATTTGACATCCCCTTGTCCCCCAAATATTTTTGCAAAGAGACTGATTCCTTAGTCTTCATTTTACAAGATTAATGAGCCATGTCTTGTATCAGCTACTCTCCATGGACCATTTTAAGAGTCTTTTCTAAGCATGCACTAAATTAATTMCCTTTTCCCAAATGTAAAAAGATTGAATACAGTATTCCATAGACATTCTTATCAATGCATTATGTAATATAATTAATAATTTCCTTCCTTTTGTGGAAGTATCTTTCTACTTGCACTACAAAATGCATGATGTGTCTTGGGCTTATGCTTACCTTTGGTGTGGTGCCTGACAGTTAGCATGTGATTGACTGATAYCCTCAGGTTTCTTTCCAGYGCTTTCACTTCCAGTTCYTCATCTCATAGCAATAACTTATCTTTGCTGYCTCCAAGTGCTGGACACTGCATGCAGTATCATTACATTTCRTTCTTTACCTCTGCAATATMATTGAGTCATCTCAAAGTTATCTAGTTGTTTTTGATAATGTTCCTTAGTGTAAACTTTRGCATATTTTGTTAATATTCCTCGTTTTTATGTGCAAACATAAATGGAAATATGATAAAAGTCAGGACTTCAAAGAGGGTGTCTGTAGATAGAAAGTAAAGATCTTGTGGTACAGRTAAGATGGTGATATCACAGATGCCATGACAAACCAAGTAGAAGAGTTGTATGAACTGATATATAACCACACTACTTCAGCAAAGGCCTTGCATGAATTTTATTTCAGCAAATGAAATCAATAGTTCATTCAAATCAATATCACAGAAGATTTTAATAAATAATACTTTCTCACATTGAATTTTTCATTTGAATTCTCTTTAAAATAGAGAAGAATATATTCACCTTTCCTTACTGTTTCTGCTATTCAATTAACTTCTTGAGTCCAGGCCAAGAGATCAGCTTGCAGGTCATTTCTATCATTTTTTTCACACAACTTTAGCYGGTGTTCTAACTAAATTAGAGAGAGCCCCTGCCACATGCACTTGTTTTCTGTGAAAATGTTTATTACATTTTAATCTAATTGGGGTGAGGCCTAAGAAATTATTATATCTAGAAACWGAGGATTTAAATGTAGTCTTTTAATATTAATAATTTTATCATAAAAAAAGTTTCTGAAAATGAATATTTTGATGTTTCAGAAAGAAATACAATCTCTTAGTTCTGTAAAAGACATAATTGTTTGAAAAAGSCTCAGCTTGGAGTTCTGATTCACCAGCCATCATTAAGGGCATGACAGTTTATTACCAGAACGTCAAGATTCAAGGCAATGCAATGGTTGAAAGCGTAAATGTATTAGTCGGATATAAACAAGAAAATAGCACATAATAAGCTTCTATTACCTGTTTAGTTGGCATTACTATAACAGTCTCTATACAATTTTGCCATCAATCATTTAAAGAACATATTGATAAGTCAAGCTCACAGATGAGGTCACCAAATAGATTCCATTAAGCYTTTCAAAGACAAATTTTAGTCTCCACTTGTAAACCTATGTAATAAACAAAATGTTGATATCACTCAGTTGTCCAACAGCTGCAAATTATGAYTCTGAGTTCTAGCATCACCTCAACTTTAAAGAATGAGAATATTTTAGCACTAGGAAAGCTGGCACTGCCAATTRTGATTTCAAACCAAAAAAACCCTTTCTTTTCAAATAAATCCAGTACTTTTCTCTGCCTTCAGAATAGAAGTCACCTTTCTGTATATTTTTTGATGGATACTCCTGAATTACAAACTACACACGCTAGGCAAAAGTGTTGACAGGTACAGACTGGAAATTATAAAGCAGTGTTAACTTATAAAATGGACAACTTGGCTTACCTGTGTTTGGTGTTTCCTTATGAATTTAAGAAACGGAGCCTTTTATCTTTTTTTTTCCTGATTTAAACTCTAATAAAAATTTACCACAACTTTCAATGAATTTGGGGATTTTAAAGGAAATTAGGGTGCTCAGCTGTTCATGGATCAGGCAGATGTTATTTTATTCATTTGCCACTGTATTGAATGATTCACCACTCCTTTTTCTCATTGTAAAACATTTTAAGTATAAAAGGCATCTTACTGAAGCAAATTCTTGACTTCATCTTAATGTGAACTTAGTGCTTGGGTCAATTTGTGATCACGATAACCTCAAGATATTTCAATATCACCCAATGCCTAGCTGCTTTTTATAGAATTATTCATATTGAGTGGTAGATAGCTCATTCAGGTACATTCTTTGTTTAAAAAAAGGTGCATTACARTTGCTGTTGATGCAGTTTCTCAGTAAACAAATCATTGCTTTGAAAAATAAAGTCCTTTGTGACTCTGCTTGTCAAASAGGAGGTAGGAAACAAGACTATAAAATTATTTATGAACACTTATTAGGAGTCGTATTCTGTATGAGGCTGAGCTGCTGCTGCTAAAACAGAAAACTACTAAATTGCAGTTGCTTAGGAAGAAATTAGATTCTACRAAACATAACAGTATATCTGCATTATTTTAATAAATACAAAATAAGAATTCCTTATGGTGAATGAAGATTGCAGACTCACTCAACTTATGATTTAGAAYTGGTAATTCTAACAATGACTAGTTTAGTGATTAAATGCAGTCACTTGTGATGCCTATATAATGATAACCATWTTAAGTTTTTGCATAAATTTAGGAAAAGACTCTAGTGTGCTGCTACTTAGGATTTCTTTGAATRCATGTGCCTGTCTTTTGGTAGTAAAAATACACTTGTTCAGTAATAAAAWTGACATCATTAATTATAGTACTTATATTCATACAACCAATTGAAACAGAGCAAAAGTGGGCAAATCAACTTACAAAATATAAGTTCTGATCTAAAATCTCATAGATGAAATTACTTTTKTTCATTTTGAAAATACCATACTTCTTGATTAAAACAAATAAACAAGCCTGAAGTCTAGATATTGCTAGAATTGTGTTTAGCAATGGGGCAAGGAAACATTTACAGGAGGAGATCTAAATATCTTGCTTTCTCTAATGATTCCTTTCACCTACCACTCTGAAATTCTGCACAACCCAGTTTAAAACAGCAAGAGTAGAAAAGSTCACTGGAGGGAGTTATTTTATATGCCTTTCAGAACTAAGGTAATTTTGGTGATTATGGACAAGTTCGTAGGCTTCTTTAAGCTTTTGCATGATAAATGAACCATAAAATGAAACCAACTCTCTGGATCACTTTTTCGTCATAACATAGATGTGATAAGAGATATAATAACTGAAATACAAATTGGACACAGACAGAGGAAATCCATAAAAGCTACTTGAACAGCAGTTGTCAGGACATTAAAAGTTTTAATACCTCTCCAAGTGAAATATCTTCTGCTGGGACATAGATGGGCAAGTAAAATAATTGCACAGTGTGAAATCATGGGGTCCTCAAAAATGGTCCCCAAAGTAGCTTTGAAGCATCGTTGACGAGATAGGAGCAAACTGTAATCGCTGTGATACTTCACCAAACAGTAATTTGAATGTTATGGAAATGATGTGGACACTCCAAAGCAGTCTCAGAGGTAGACCACAGTAGACTTTTCAGAATCTTGTACTAGGAAAAGACCCTCCCCCCCC